>NC_136769.1:26099886-26423015 GCF_947034865.1 Barbatula barbatula | reverse complement strand
GCCAAACAGAAACGGCTCTAGAAAAAATATCTCGGCCTAGGAAGGTCGCAGCGACGAGTGCTTGGTGTCGTTGGAAAGGTCTCGGCGAGTCCTTCGAGACGCGTCCGACCTCGTCCTGCTGCGACCTTCCTGGCCAGAGATACGCTTTTCAGACGCCTTTCTGTTCGGGGGTCTAGCTCGGCTTAGGAAGGTCGCAGCGACGCGTGCTCGGTGTCGTTGGAAAGGCCTGGACCTCCCCTTTCGAATGACACCTGGCTCTAGGTTCTACGATCTTCGCGGCCCGAGTTACGTCGACTCCAAATTCGTCTGTTTAGAGCGTGTTTTCAGCCAAGTACAACCCCTTGACAACACCTTTTACAAAAAGTGTCTCTCGAAAACTATACAGATCGACTCCAAATGGCCTGAAACGTGTAGAAAAAGGCTTTCTGGGTGAACGAATTTGCACTTTTACACTTAGGAAAATTTTACAAACTTTTACAAAACTTCACCCTGGGGTGCACTTCCGAACGGAAGCTCGGATCGACTCCAAACCTTCACCATCGTGCTCGGCGACCTCGAAACTATATAATGACGTGCCTCGTTTTCCTTTTACACTTTCATTAAGGGGGGTGCACTTACTTATCTCGGCCGCTGGGGGCGCTATCGAGCTAAAAGTGAGCGCGTTCGAAAGGGCGTCCGCCAATTACTAGATATACGCAATTTCAAGTCTCTACCTACATCCCTTCGAAAGATAAGTGGGGGGGTGCACTTCACCAGGGGTGCAACCTTCGTTTTTTGCCCTACAACCTAACCCTATTCTGATATCTGATCTATCCTATTCTCATATCTGATCTATCCCCCATCCGAACCAAACTCTTACCCTAAGGTCAGGCACCTTCTGGTCGTTGGACAATTAGGCAAAATTCATCTAACCCCCACCCCAACCAAACTCTAAACCTAAGGTCAGGAACCCTCTGCAATGGACACGAATTGCAACATATCTCATCGAAAGGCTCGGAAACAATTGTCGGACCGCGTTCCGTTCGAAAGGCGTGGGCGAGACCTTTCCGACGAGCCTACGTTCGTATCTCTACGACCTTCCTACGCAGAGTTATGCCCACTTATTCAAAAAATAGCGCCGCCTGGCGGACAAACGTTATAACTCCGTGTAGGAATGGACTAGAAACGCGAGACGGGTGTTGTCGGAAAGGTCTGGATGACACCTTTCCAACGAGCCGTCGACCGACGCGGTACGACCTTCCGTGACGGATAGGGGGAGCCAAACAGAAACGGCTCTAGAAAAAATATCTCGGCCTAGGAAGGTCGCAGCGACGAGTGCTTGGTGTCGTTGGAAAGGTCTCGGCGAGTCCTTCGAGACGCGTCCGACCTCGTCCTGCTGCGACCTTCCTGGCCAGAGATACGCTTTTCAGACGCCTTTCTGTTCGGGGGTCTAGCTCGGCTTAGGAAGGTCGCAGCGACGCGTGCTCGGTGTCGTTGGAAAGGCCTGGACCTCCCCTTTCGAATGACACCTGGCTCTAGGTTCTACGATCTTCGCGGCCCGAGTTACGTCGACTCCAAATTCGTCTGTTTAGAGCGTGTTTTCAGCCAAGTACAACCCCTTGACAACACCTTTTACAAAAAGTGTCTCTCGAAAACTATACAGATCGACTCCAAATGGCCTGAAACGTGTAGAAAAAGGCTTTCTGGGTGAACGAATTTGCACTTTTACACTTAGGAAAATTTTACAAACTTTTACAAAACTTCACCCTGGGGTGCACTTCCGAACGGAAGCTCGGATCGACTCCAAACCTTCACCATCGTGCTCGGCGACCTCGAAACTATATAATGACGTGCCTCGTTTTCCTTTTACACTTTCATTAAGGGGGGTGCACTTACTTATCTCGGCCGCTGGGGGCGCTATCGAGCTAAAAGTGAGCGCGTTCGAAAGGGCGTCCGCCAATTACTAGATATACGCAATTTCAAGTCTCTACCTACATCCCTTCGAAAGATAAGTGGGGGGGTGCACTTCACCAGGGGTGCAACCTTCGTTTTTTGCCCTACAACCTAACCCTATTCTGATATCTGATCTATCCTATTCTCATATCTGATCTATCCCCCATCCGAACCAAACTCTTACCCTAAGGTCAGGCACCTTCTGGTCGTTGGACAATTAGGCAAAATTCATCTAACCCCCACCCCAACCAAACTCTAAACCTAAGGTCAGGAACCCTCTGCAATGGACACGAATTGCAACATATCTCATCGAAAGGCTCGGAAACAATTGTCGGACCGCGTTCCGTTCGAAAGGCGTGGGCGAGACCTTTCCGACGAGCCTACGTTCGTATCTCTACGACCTTCCTACGCAGAGTTATGCCCACTTATTCAAAAAATAGCGCCGCCTGGCGGACAAACGTTATAACTCCGTGTAGGAATGGACTAGAAACGCGAGACGGGTGTTGTCGGAAAGGTCTGGATGACACCTTTCCAACGAGCCGTCGACCGACGCGGTACGACCTTCCGTGACGGATAGGGGGAGCCAAACAGAAACGGCTCTAGAAAAAATATCTCGGCCTAGGAAGGTCGCAGCGACGAGTGCTTGGTGTCGTTGGAAAGGTCTCGGCGAGTCCTTCGAGACGCGTCCGACCTCGTCCTGCTGCGACCTTCCTGGCCAGAGATACGCTTTTCAGACGCCTTTCTGTTCGGGGGTCTAGCTCGGCTTAGGAAGGTCGCAGCGACGCGTGCTCGGTGTCGTTGGAAAGGCCTGGACCTCCCCTTTCGAATGACACCTGGCTCTAGGTTCTACGATCTTCGCGGCCCGAGTTACGTCGACTCCAAATTCGTCTGTTTAGAGCGTGTTTTCAGCCAAGTACAACCCCTTGACAACACCTTTTACAAAAAGTGTCTCTCGAAAACTATACAGATCGACTCCAAATGGCCTGAAACGTGTAGAAAAAGGCTTTCTGGGTGAACGAATTTGCACTTTTACACTTAGGAAAATTTTACAAACTTTTACAAAACTTCACCCTGGGGTGCACTTCCGAACGGAAGCTCGGATCGACTCCAAACCTTCACCATCGTGCTCGGCGACCTCGAAACTATATAATGACGTGCCTCGTTTTCCTTTTACACTTTCATTAAGGGGGGTGCACTTACTTATCTCGGCCGCTGGGGGCGCTATCGAGCTAAAAGTGAGCGCGTTCGAAAGGGCGTCCGCCAATTACTAGATATACGCAATTTCAAGTCTCTACCTACATCCCTTCGAAAGATAAGTGGGGGGGTGCACTTCACCAGGGGTGCAACCTTCGTTTTTTGCCCTACAACCTAACCCTATTCTGATATCTGATCTATCCTATTCTCATATCTGATCTATCCCCCATCCGAACCAAACTCTTACCCTAAGGTCAGGCACCTTCTGGTCGTTGGACAATTAGGCAAAATTCATCTAACCCCCACCCCAACCAAACTCTAAACCTAAGGTCAGGAACCCTCTGCAATGGACACGAATTGCAACATATCTCATCGAAAGGCTCGGAAACAATTGTCGGACCGCGTTCCGTTCGAAAGGCGTGGGCGAGACCTTTCCGACGAGCCTACGTTCGTATCTCTACGACCTTCCTACGCAGAGTTATGCCCACTTATTCAAAAAATAGCGCCGCCTGGCGGACAAACGTTATAACTCCGTGTAGGAATGGACTAGAAACGCGAGACGGGTGTTGTCGGAAAGGTCTGGATGACACCTTTCCAACGAGCCGTCGACCGACGCGGTACGACCTTCCGTGACGGATAGGGGGAGCCAAACAGAAACGGCTCTAGAAAAAATATCTCGGCCTAGGAAGGTCGCAGCGACGAGTGCTTGGTGTCGTTGGAAAGGTCTCGGCGAGTCCTTCGAGACGCGTCCGACCTCGTCCTGCTGCGACCTTCCTGGCCAGAGATACGCTTTTCAGACGCCTTTCTGTTCGGGGGTCTAGCTCGGCTTAGGAAGGTCGCAGCGACGCGTGCTCGGTGTCGTTGGAAAGGCCTGGACCTCCCCTTTCGAATGACACCTGGCTCTAGGTTCTACGATCTTCGCGGCCCGAGTTACGTCGACTCCAAATTCGTCTGTTTAGAGCGTGTTTTCAGCCAAGTACAACCCCTTGACAACACCTTTTACAAAAAGTGTCTCTCGAAAACTATACAGATCGACTCCAAATGGCCTGAAACGTGTAGAAAAAGGCTTTCTGGGTGAACGAATTTGCACTTTTACACTTAGGAAAATTTTACAAACTTTTACAAAACTTCACCCTGGGGTGCACTTCCGAACGGAAGCTCGGATCGACTCCAAACCTTCACCATCGTGCTCGGCGACCTCGAAACTATATAATGACGTGCCTCGTTTTCCTTTTACACTTTCATTAAGGGGGGTGCACTTACTTATCTCGGCCGCTGGGGGCGCTATCGAGCTAAAAGTGAGCGCGTTCGAAAGGGCGTCCGCCAATTACTAGATATACGCAATTTCAAGTCTCTACCTACATCCCTTCGAAAGATAAGTGGGGGGGTGCACTTCACCAGGGGTGCAACCTTCGTTTTTTGCCCTACAACCTAACCCTATTCTGATATCTGATCTATCCTATTCTCATATCTGATCTATCCCCCATCCGAACCAAACTCTTACCCTAAGGTCAGGCACCTTCTGGTCGTTGGACAATTAGGCAAAATTCATCTAACCCCCACCCCAACCAAACTCTAAACCTAAGGTCAGGAACCCTCTGCAATGGACACGAATTGCAACATATCTCATCGAAAGGCTCGGAAACAATTGTCGGACCGCGTTCCGTTCGAAAGGCGTGGGCGAGACCTTTCCGACGAGCCTACGTTCGTATCTCTACGACCTTCCTACGCAGAGTTATGCCCACTTATTCAAAAAATAGCGCCGCCTGGCGGACAAACGTTATAACTCCGTGTAGGAATGGACTAGAAACGCGAGACGGGTGTTGTCGGAAAGGTCTGGATGACACCTTTCCAACGAGCCGTCGACCGACGCGGTACGACCTTCCGTGACGGATAGGGGGAGCCAAACAGAAACGGCTCTAGAAAAAATATCTCGGCCTAGGAAGGTCGCAGCGACGAGTGCTTGGTGTCGTTGGAAAGGTCTCGGCGAGTCCTTCGAGACGCGTCCGACCTCGTCCTGCTGCGACCTTCCTGGCCAGAGATACGCTTTTCAGACGCCTTTCTGTTCGGGGGTCTAGCTCGGCTTAGGAAGGTCGCAGCGACGCGTGCTCGGTGTCGTTGGAAAGGCCTGGACCTCCCCTTTCGAATGACACCTGGCTCTAGGTTCTACGATCTTCGCGGCCCGAGTTACGTCGACTCCAAATTCGTCTGTTTAGAGCGTGTTTTCAGCCAAGTACAACCCCTTGACAACACCTTTTACAAAAAGTGTCTCTCGAAAACTATACAGATCGACTCCAAATGGCCTGAAACGTGTAGAAAAAGGCTTTCTGGGTGAACGAATTTGCACTTTTACACTTAGGAAAATTTTACAAACTTTTACAAAACTTCACCCTGGGGTGCACTTCCGAACGGAAGCTCGGATCGACTCCAAACCTTCACCATCGTGCTCGGCGACCTCGAAACTATATAATGACGTGCCTCGTTTTCCTTTTACACTTTCATTAAGGGGGGTGCACTTACTTATCTCGGCCGCTGGGGGCGCTATCGAGCTAAAAGTGAGCGCGTTCGAAAGGGCGTCCGCCAATTACTAGATATACGCAATTTCAAGTCTCTACCTACATCCCTTCGAAAGATAAGTGGGGGGGTGCACTTCACCAGGGGTGCAACCTTCGTTTTTTGCCCTACAACCTAACCCTATTCTGATATCTGATCTATCCTATTCTCATATCTGATCTATCCCCCATCCGAACCAAACTCTTACCCTAAGGTCAGGCACCTTCTGGTCGTTGGACAATTAGGCAAAATTCATCTAACCCCCACCCCAACCAAACTCTAAACCTAAGGTCAGGAACCCTCTGCAATGGACACGAATTGCAACATATCTCATCGAAAGGCTCGGAAACAATTGTCGGACCGCGTTCCGTTCGAAAGGCGTGGGCGAGACCTTTCCGACGAGCCTACGTTCGTATCTCTACGACCTTCCTACGCAGAGTTATGCCCACTTATTCAAAAAATAGCGCCGCCTGGCGGACAAACGTTATAACTCCGTGTAGGAATGGACTAGAAACGCGAGACGGGTGTTGTCGGAAAGGTCTGGATGACACCTTTCCAACGAGCCGTCGACCGACGCGGTACGACCTTCCGTGACGGATAGGGGGAGCCAAACAGAAACGGCTCTAGAAAAAATATCTCGGCCTAGGAAGGTCGCAGCGACGAGTGCTTGGTGTCGTTGGAAAGGTCTCGGCGAGTCCTTCGAGACGCGTCCGACCTCGTCCTGCTGCGACCTTCCTGGCCAGAGATACGCTTTTCAGACGCCTTTCTGTTCGGGGGTCTAGCTCGGCTTAGGAAGGTCGCAGCGACGCGTGCTCGGTGTCGTTGGAAAGGCCTGGACCTCCCCTTTCGAATGACACCTGGCTCTAGGTTCTACGATCTTCGCGGCCCGAGTTACGTCGACTCCAAATTCGTCTGTTTAGAGCGTGTTTTCAGCCAAGTACAACCCCTTGACAACACCTTTTACAAAAAGTGTCTCTCGAAAACTATACAGATCGACTCCAAATGGCCTGAAACGTGTAGAAAAAGGCTTTCTGGGTGAACGAATTTGCACTTTTACACTTAGGAAAATTTTACAAACTTTTACAAAACTTCACCCTGGGGTGCACTTCCGAACGGAAGCTCGGATCGACTCCAAACCTTCACCATCGTGCTCGGCGACCTCGAAACTATATAATGACGTGCCTCGTTTTCCTTTTACACTTTCATTAAGGGGGGTGCACTTACTTATCTCGGCCGCTGGGGGCGCTATCGAGCTAAAAGTGAGCGCGTTCGAAAGGGCGTCCGCCAATTACTAGATATACGCAATTTCAAGTCTCTACCTACATCCCTTCGAAAGATAAGTGGGGGGGTGCACTTCACCAGGGGTGCAACCTTCGTTTTTTGCCCTACAACCTAACCCTATTCTGATATCTGATCTATCCTATTCTCATATCTGATCTATCCCCCATCCGAACCAAACTCTTACCCTAAGGTCAGGCACCTTCTGGTCGTTGGACAATTAGGCAAAATTCATCTAACCCCCACCCCAACCAAACTCTAAACCTAAGGTCAGGAACCCTCTGCAATGGACACGAATTGCAACATATCTCATCGAAAGGCTCGGAAACAATTGTCGGACCGCGTTCCGTTCGAAAGGCGTGGGCGAGACCTTTCCGACGAGCCTACGTTCGTATCTCTACGACCTTCCTACGCAGAGTTATGCCCACTTATTCAAAAAATAGCGCCGCCTGGCGGACAAACGTTATAACTCCGTGTAGGAATGGACTAGAAACGCGAGACGGGTGTTGTCGGAAAGGTCTGGATGACACCTTTCCAACGAGCCGTCGACCGACGCGGTACGACCTTCCGTGACGGATAGGGGGAGCCAAACAGAAACGGCTCTAGAAAAAATATCTCGGCCTAGGAAGGTCGCAGCGACGAGTGCTTGGTGTCGTTGGAAAGGTCTCGGCGAGTCCTTCGAGACGCGTCCGACCTCGTCCTGCTGCGACCTTCCTGGCCAGAGATACGCTTTTCAGACGCCTTTCTGTTCGGGGGTCTAGCTCGGCTTAGGAAGGTCGCAGCGACGCGTGCTCGGTGTCGTTGGAAAGGCCTGGACCTCCCCTTTCGAATGACACCTGGCTCTAGGTTCTACGATCTTCGCGGCCCGAGTTACGTCGACTCCAAATTCGTCTGTTTAGAGCGTGTTTTCAGCCAAGTACAACCCCTTGACAACACCTTTTACAAAAAGTGTCTCTCGAAAACTATACAGATCGACTCCAAATGGCCTGAAACGTGTAGAAAAAGGCTTTCTGGGTGAACGAATTTGCACTTTTACACTTAGGAAAATTTTACAAACTTTTACAAAACTTCACCCTGGGGTGCACTTCCGAACGGAAGCTCGGATCGACTCCAAACCTTCACCATCGTGCTCGGCGACCTCGAAACTATATAATGACGTGCCTCGTTTTCCTTTTACACTTTCATTAAGGGGGGTGCACTTACTTATCTCGGCCGCTGGGGGCGCTATCGAGCTAAAAGTGAGCGCGTTCGAAAGGGCGTCCGCCAATTACTAGATATACGCAATTTCAAGTCTCTACCTACATCCCTTCGAAAGATAAGTGGGGGGGTGCACTTCACCAGGGGTGCAACCTTCGTTTTTTGCCCTACAACCTAACCCTATTCTGATATCTGATCTATCCTATTCTCATATCTGATCTATCCCCCATCCGAACCAAACTCTTACCCTAAGGTCAGGCACCTTCTGGTCGTTGGACAATTAGGCAAAATTCATCTAACCCCCACCCCAACCAAACTCTAAACCTAAGGTCAGGAACCCTCTGCAATGGACACGAATTGCAACATATCTCATCGAAAGGCTCGGAAACAATTGTCGGACCGCGTTCCGTTCGAAAGGCGTGGGCGAGACCTTTCCGACGAGCCTACGTTCGTATCTCTACGACCTTCCTACGCAGAGTTATGCCCACTTATTCAAAAAATAGCGCCGCCTGGCGGACAAACGTTATAACTCCGTGTAGGAATGGACTAGAAACGCGAGACGGGTGTTGTCGGAAAGGTCTGGATGACACCTTTCCAACGAGCCGTCGACCGACGCGGTACGACCTTCCGTGACGGATAGGGGGAGCCAAACAGAAACGGCTCTAGAAAAAATATCTCGGCCTAGGAAGGTCGCAGCGACGAGTGCTTGGTGTCGTTGGAAAGGTCTCGGCGAGTCCTTCGAGACGCGTCCGACCTCGTCCTGCTGCGACCTTCCTGGCCAGAGATACGCTTTTCAGACGCCTTTCTGTTCGGGGGTCTAGCTCGGCTTAGGAAGGTCGCAGCGACGCGTGCTCGGTGTCGTTGGAAAGGCCTGGACCTCCCCTTTCGAATGACACCTGGCTCTAGGTTCTACGATCTTCGCGGCCCGAGTTACGTCGACTCCAAATTCGTCTGTTTAGAGCGTGTTTTCAGCCAAGTACAACCCCTTGACAACACCTTTTACAAAAAGTGTCTCTCGAAAACTATACAGATCGACTCCAAATGGCCTGAAACGTGTAGAAAAAGGCTTTCTGGGTGAACGAATTTGCACTTTTACACTTAGGAAAATTTTACAAACTTTTACAAAACTTCACCCTGGGGTGCACTTCCGAACGGAAGCTCGGATCGACTCCAAACCTTCACCATCGTGCTCGGCGACCTCGAAACTATATAATGACGTGCCTCGTTTTCCTTTTACACTTTCATTAAGGGGGGTGCACTTACTTATCTCGGCCGCTGGGGGCGCTATCGAGCTAAAAGTGAGCGCGTTCGAAAGGGCGTCCGCCAATTACTAGATATACGCAATTTCAAGTCTCTACCTACATCCCTTCGAAAGATAAGTGGGGGGGTGCACTTCACCAGGGGTGCAACCTTCGTTTTTTGCCCTACAACCTAACCCTATTCTGATATCTGATCTATCCTATTCTCATATCTGATCTATCCCCCATCCGAACCAAACTCTTACCCTAAGGTCAGGCACCTTCTGGTCGTTGGACAATTAGGCAAAATTCATCTAACCCCCACCCCAACCAAACTCTAAACCTAAGGTCAGGAACCCTCTGCAATGGACACGAATTGCAACATATCTCATCGAAAGGCTCGGAAACAATTGTCGGACCGCGTTCCGTTCGAAAGGCGTGGGCGAGACCTTTCCGACGAGCCTACGTTCGTATCTCTACGACCTTCCTACGCAGAGTTATGCCCACTTATTCAAAAAATAGCGCCGCCTGGCGGACAAACGTTATAACTCCGTGTAGGAATGGACTAGAAACGCGAGACGGGTGTTGTCGGAAAGGTCTGGATGACACCTTTCCAACGAGCCGTCGACCGACGCGGTACGACCTTCCGTGACGGATAGGGGGAGCCAAACAGAAACGGCTCTAGAAAAAATATCTCGGCCTAGGAAGGTCGCAGCGACGAGTGCTTGGTGTCGTTGGAAAGGTCTCGGCGAGTCCTTCGAGACGCGTCCGACCTCGTCCTGCTGCGACCTTCCTGGCCAGAGATACGCTTTTCAGACGCCTTTCTGTTCGGGGGTCTAGCTCGGCTTAGGAAGGTCGCAGCGACGCGTGCTCGGTGTCGTTGGAAAGGCCTGGACCTCCCCTTTCGAATGACACCTGGCTCTAGGTTCTACGATCTTCGCGGCCCGAGTTACGTCGACTCCAAATTCGTCTGTTTAGAGCGTGTTTTCAGCCAAGTACAACCCCTTGACAACACCTTTTACAAAAAGTGTCTCTCGAAAACTATACAGATCGACTCCAAATGGCCTGAAACGTGTAGAAAAAGGCTTTCTGGGTGAACGAATTTGCACTTTTACACTTAGGAAAATTTTACAAACTTTTACAAAACTTCACCCTGGGGTGCACTTCCGAACGGAAGCTCGGATCGACTCCAAACCTTCACCATCGTGCTCGGCGACCTCGAAACTATATAATGACGTGCCTCGTTTTCCTTTTACACTTTCATTAAGGGGGGTGCACTTACTTATCTCGGCCGCTGGGGGCGCTATCGAGCTAAAAGTGAGCGCGTTCGAAAGGGCGTCCGCCAATTACTAGATATACGCAATTTCAAGTCTCTACCTACATCCCTTCGAAAGATAAGTGGGGGGGTGCACTTCACCAGGGGTGCAACCTTCGTTTTTTGCCCTACAACCTAACCCTATTCTGATATCTGATCTATCCTATTCTCATATCTGATCTATCCCCCATCCGAACCAAACTCTTACCCTAAGGTCAGGCACCTTCTGGTCGTTGGACAATTAGGCAAAATTCATCTAACCCCCACCCCAACCAAACTCTAAACCTAAGGTCAGGAACCCTCTGCAATGGACACGAATTGCAACATATCTCATCGAAAGGCTCGGAAACAATTGTCGGACCGCGTTCCGTTCGAAAGGCGTGGGCGAGACCTTTCCGACGAGCCTACGTTCGTATCTCTACGACCTTCCTACGCAGAGTTATGCCCACTTATTCAAAAAATAGCGCCGCCTGGCGGACAAACGTTATAACTCCGTGTAGGAATGGACTAGAAACGCGAGACGGGTGTTGTCGGAAAGGTCTGGATGACACCTTTCCAACGAGCCGTCGACCGACGCGGTACGACCTTCCGTGACGGATAGGGGGAGCCAAACAGAAACGGCTCTAGAAAAAATATCTCGGCCTAGGAAGGTCGCAGCGACGAGTGCTTGGTGTCGTTGGAAAGGTCTCGGCGAGTCCTTCGAGACGCGTCCGACCTCGTCCTGCTGCGACCTTCCTGGCCAGAGATACGCTTTTCAGACGCCTTTCTGTTCGGGGGTCTAGCTCGGCTTAGGAAGGTCGCAGCGACGCGTGCTCGGTGTCGTTGGAAAGGCCTGGACCTCCCCTTTCGAATGACACCTGGCTCTAGGTTCTACGATCTTCGCGGCCCGAGTTACGTCGACTCCAAATTCGTCTGTTTAGAGCGTGTTTTCAGCCAAGTACAACCCCTTGACAACACCTTTTACAAAAAGTGTCTCTCGAAAACTATACAGATCGACTCCAAATGGCCTGAAACGTGTAGAAAAAGGCTTTCTGGGTGAACGAATTTGCACTTTTACACTTAGGAAAATTTTACAAACTTTTACAAAACTTCACCCTGGGGTGCACTTCCGAACGGAAGCTCGGATCGACTCCAAACCTTCACCATCGTGCTCGGCGACCTCGAAACTATATAATGACGTGCCTCGTTTTCCTTTTACACTTTCATTAAGGGGGGTGCACTTACTTATCTCGGCCGCTGGGGGCGCTATCGAGCTAAAAGTGAGCGCGTTCGAAAGGGCGTCCGCCAATTACTAGATATACGCAATTTCAAGTCTCTACCTACATCCCTTCGAAAGATAAGTGGGGGGGTGCACTTCACCAGGGGTGCAACCTTCGTTTTTTGCCCTACAACCTAACCCTATTCTGATATCTGATCTATCCTATTCTCATATCTGATCTATCCCCCATCCGAACCAAACTCTTACCCTAAGGTCAGGCACCTTCTGGTCGTTGGACAATTAGGCAAAATTCATCTAACCCCCACCCCAACCAAACTCTAAACCTAAGGTCAGGAACCCTCTGCAATGGACACGAATTGCAACATATCTCATCGAAAGGCTCGGAAACAATTGTCGGACCGCGTTCCGTTCGAAAGGCGTGGGCGAGACCTTTCCGACGAGCCTACGTTCGTATCTCTACGACCTTCCTACGCAGAGTTATGCCCACTTATTCAAAAAATAGCGCCGCCTGGCGGACAAACGTTATAACTCCGTGTAGGAATGGACTAGAAACGCGAGACGGGTGTTGTCGGAAAGGTCTGGATGACACCTTTCCAACGAGCCGTCGACCGACGCGGTACGACCTTCCGTGACGGATAGGGGGAGCCAAACAGAAACGGCTCTAGAAAAAATATCTCGGCCTAGGAAGGTCGCAGCGACGAGTGCTTGGTGTCGTTGGAAAGGTCTCGGCGAGTCCTTCGAGACGCGTCCGACCTCGTCCTGCTGCGACCTTCCTGGCCAGAGATACGCTTTTCAGACGCCTTTCTGTTCGGGGGTCTAGCTCGGCTTAGGAAGGTCGCAGCGACGCGTGCTCGGTGTCGTTGGAAAGGCCTGGACCTCCCCTTTCGAATGACACCTGGCTCTAGGTTCTACGATCTTCGCGGCCCGAGTTACGTCGACTCCAAATTCGTCTGTTTAGAGCGTGTTTTCAGCCAAGTACAACCCCTTGACAACACCTTTTACAAAAAGTGTCTCTCGAAAACTATACAGATCGACTCCAAATGGCCTGAAACGTGTAGAAAAAGGCTTTCTGGGTGAACGAATTTGCACTTTTACACTTAGGAAAATTTTACAAACTTTTACAAAACTTCACCCTGGGGTGCACTTCCGAACGGAAGCTCGGATCGACTCCAAACCTTCACCATCGTGCTCGGCGACCTCGAAACTATATAATGACGTGCCTCGTTTTCCTTTTACACTTTCATTAAGGGGGGTGCACTTACTTATCTCGGCCGCTGGGGGCGCTATCGAGCTAAAAGTGAGCGCGTTCGAAAGGGCGTCCGCCAATTACTAGATATACGCAATTTCAAGTCTCTACCTACATCCCTTCGAAAGATAAGTGGGGGGGTGCACTTCACCAGGGGTGCAACCTTCGTTTTTTGCCCTACAACCTAACCCTATTCTGATATCTGATCTATCCTATTCTCATATCTGATCTATCCCCCATCCGAACCAAACTCTTACCCTAAGGTCAGGCACCTTCTGGTCGTTGGACAATTAGGCAAAATTCATCTAACCCCCACCCCAACCAAACTCTAAACCTAAGGTCAGGAACCCTCTGCAATGGACACGAATTGCAACATATCTCATCGAAAGGCTCGGAAACAATTGTCGGACCGCGTTCCGTTCGAAAGGCGTGGGCGAGACCTTTCCGACGAGCCTACGTTCGTATCTCTACGACCTTCCTACGCAGAGTTATGCCCACTTATTCAAAAAATAGCGCCGCCTGGCGGACAAACGTTATAACTCCGTGTAGGAATGGACTAGAAACGCGAGACGGGTGTTGTCGGAAAGGTCTGGATGACACCTTTCCAACGAGCCGTCGACCGACGCGGTACGACCTTCCGTGACGGATAGGGGGAGCCAAACAGAAACGGCTCTAGAAAAAATATCTCGGCCTAGGAAGGTCGCAGCGACGAGTGCTTGGTGTCGTTGGAAAGGTCTCGGCGAGTCCTTCGAGACGCGTCCGACCTCGTCCTGCTGCGACCTTCCTGGCCAGAGATACGCTTTTCAGACGCCTTTCTGTTCGGGGGTCTAGCTCGGCTTAGGAAGGTCGCAGCGACGCGTGCTCGGTGTCGTTGGAAAGGCCTGGACCTCCCCTTTCGAATGACACCTGGCTCTAGGTTCTACGATCTTCGCGGCCCGAGTTACGTCGACTCCAAATTCGTCTGTTTAGAGCGTGTTTTCAGCCAAGTACAACCCCTTGACAACACCTTTTACAAAAAGTGTCTCTCGAAAACTATACAGATCGACTCCAAATGGCCTGAAACGTGTAGAAAAAGGCTTTCTGGGTGAACGAATTTGCACTTTTACACTTAGGAAAATTTTACAAACTTTTACAAAACTTCACCCTGGGGTGCACTTCCGAACGGAAGCTCGGATCGACTCCAAACCTTCACCATCGTGCTCGGCGACCTCGAAACTATATAATGACGTGCCTCGTTTTCCTTTTACACTTTCATTAAGGGGGGTGCACTTACTTATCTCGGCCGCTGGGGGCGCTATCGAGCTAAAAGTGAGCGCGTTCGAAAGGGCGTCCGCCAATTACTAGATATACGCAATTTCAAGTCTCTACCTACATCCCTTCGAAAGATAAGTGGGGGGGTGCACTTCACCAGGGGTGCAACCTTCGTTTTTTGCCCTACAACCTAACCCTATTCTGATATCTGATCTATCCTATTCTCATATCTGATCTATCCCCCATCCGAACCAAACTCTTACCCTAAGGTCAGGCACCTTCTGGTCGTTGGACAATTAGGCAAAATTCATCTAACCCCCACCCCAACCAAACTCTAAACCTAAGGTCAGGAACCCTCTGCAATGGACACGAATTGCAACATATCTCATCGAAAGGCTCGGAAACAATTGTCGGACCGCGTTCCGTTCGAAAGGCGTGGGCGAGACCTTTCCGACGAGCCTACGTTCGTATCTCTACGACCTTCCTACGCAGAGTTATGCCCACTTATTCAAAAAATAGCGCCGCCTGGCGGACAAACGTTATAACTCCGTGTAGGAATGGACTAGAAACGCGAGACGGGTGTTGTCGGAAAGGTCTGGATGACACCTTTCCAACGAGCCGTCGACCGACGCGGTACGACCTTCCGTGACGGATAGGGGGAGCCAAACAGAAACGGCTCTAGAAAAAATATCTCGGCCTAGGAAGGTCGCAGCGACGAGTGCTTGGTGTCGTTGGAAAGGTCTCGGCGAGTCCTTCGAGACGCGTCCGACCTCGTCCTGCTGCGACCTTCCTGGCCAGAGATACGCTTTTCAGACGCCTTTCTGTTCGGGGGTCTAGCTCGGCTTAGGAAGGTCGCAGCGACGCGTGCTCGGTGTCGTTGGAAAGGCCTGGACCTCCCCTTTCGAATGACACCTGGCTCTAGGTTCTACGATCTTCGCGGCCCGAGTTACGTCGACTCCAAATTCGTCTGTTTAGAGCGTGTTTTCAGCCAAGTACAACCCCTTGACAACACCTTTTACAAAAAGTGTCTCTCGAAAACTATACAGATCGACTCCAAATGGCCTGAAACGTGTAGAAAAAGGCTTTCTGGGTGAACGAATTTGCACTTTTACACTTAGGAAAATTTTACAAACTTTTACAAAACTTCACCCTGGGGTGCACTTCCGAACGGAAGCTCGGATCGACTCCAAACCTTCACCATCGTGCTCGGCGACCTCGAAACTATATAATGACGTGCCTCGTTTTCCTTTTACACTTTCATTAAGGGGGGTGCACTTACTTATCTCGGCCGCTGGGGGCGCTATCGAGCTAAAAGTGAGCGCGTTCGAAAGGGCGTCCGCCAATTACTAGATATACGCAATTTCAAGTCTCTACCTACATCCCTTCGAAAGATAAGTGGGGGGGTGCACTTCACCAGGGGTGCAACCTTCGTTTTTTGCCCTACAACCTAACCCTATTCTGATATCTGATCTATCCTATTCTCATATCTGATCTATCCCCCATCCGAACCAAACTCTTACCCTAAGGTCAGGCACCTTCTGGTCGTTGGACAATTAGGCAAAATTCATCTAACCCCCACCCCAACCAAACTCTAAACCTAAGGTCAGGAACCCTCTGCAATGGACACGAATTGCAACATATCTCATCGAAAGGCTCGGAAACAATTGTCGGACCGCGTTCCGTTCGAAAGGCGTGGGCGAGACCTTTCCGACGAGCCTACGTTCGTATCTCTACGACCTTCCTACGCAGAGTTATGCCCACTTATTCAAAAAATAGCGCCGCCTGGCGGACAAACGTTATAACTCCGTGTAGGAATGGACTAGAAACGCGAGACGGGTGTTGTCGGAAAGGTCTGGATGACACCTTTCCAACGAGCCGTCGACCGACGCGGTACGACCTTCCGTGACGGATAGGGGGAGCCAAACAGAAACGGCTCTAGAAAAAATATCTCGGCCTAGGAAGGTCGCAGCGACGAGTGCTTGGTGTCGTTGGAAAGGTCTCGGCGAGTCCTTCGAGACGCGTCCGACCTCGTCCTGCTGCGACCTTCCTGGCCAGAGATACGCTTTTCAGACGCCTTTCTGTTCGGGGGTCTAGCTCGGCTTAGGAAGGTCGCAGCGACGCGTGCTCGGTGTCGTTGGAAAGGCCTGGACCTCCCCTTTCGAATGACACCTGGCTCTAGGTTCTACGATCTTCGCGGCCCGAGTTACGTCGACTCCAAATTCGTCTGTTTAGAGCGTGTTTTCAGCCAAGTACAACCCCTTGACAACACCTTTTACAAAAAGTGTCTCTCGAAAACTATACAGATCGACTCCAAATGGCCTGAAACGTGTAGAAAAAGGCTTTCTGGGTGAACGAATTTGCACTTTTACACTTAGGAAAATTTTACAAACTTTTACAAAACTTCACCCTGGGGTGCACTTCCGAACGGAAGCTCGGATCGACTCCAAACCTTCACCATCGTGCTCGGCGACCTCGAAACTATATAATGACGTGCCTCGTTTTCCTTTTACACTTTCATTAAGGGGGGTGCACTTACTTATCTCGGCCGCTGGGGGCGCTATCGAGCTAAAAGTGAGCGCGTTCGAAAGGGCGTCCGCCAATTACTAGATATACGCAATTTCAAGTCTCTACCTACATCCCTTCGAAAGATAAGTGGGGGGGTGCACTTCACCAGGGGTGCAACCTTCGTTTTTTGCCCTACAACCTAACCCTATTCTGATATCTGATCTATCCTATTCTCATATCTGATCTATCCCCCATCCGAACCAAACTCTTACCCTAAGGTCAGGCACCTTCTGGTCGTTGGACAATTAGGCAAAATTCATCTAACCCCCACCCCAACCAAACTCTAAACCTAAGGTCAGGAACCCTCTGCAATGGACACGAATTGCAACATATCTCATCGAAAGGCTCGGAAACAATTGTCGGACCGCGTTCCGTTCGAAAGGCGTGGGCGAGACCTTTCCGACGAGCCTACGTTCGTATCTCTACGACCTTCCTACGCAGAGTTATGCCCACTTATTCAAAAAATAGCGCCGCCTGGCGGACAAACGTTATAACTCCGTGTAGGAATGGACTAGAAACGCGAGACGGGTGTTGTCGGAAAGGTCTGGATGACACCTTTCCAACGAGCCGTCGACCGACGCGGTACGACCTTCCGTGACGGATAGGGGGAGCCAAACAGAAACGGCTCTAGAAAAAATATCTCGGCCTAGGAAGGTCGCAGCGACGAGTGCTTGGTGTCGTTGGAAAGGTCTCGGCGAGTCCTTCGAGACGCGTCCGACCTCGTCCTGCTGCGACCTTCCTGGCCAGAGATACGCTTTTCAGACGCCTTTCTGTTCGGGGGTCTAGCTCGGCTTAGGAAGGTCGCAGCGACGCGTGCTCGGTGTCGTTGGAAAGGCCTGGACCTCCCCTTTCGAATGACACCTGGCTCTAGGTTCTACGATCTTCGCGGCCCGAGTTACGTCGACTCCAAATTCGTCTGTTTAGAGCGTGTTTTCAGCCAAGTACAACCCCTTGACAACACCTTTTACAAAAAGTGTCTCTCGAAAACTATACAGATCGACTCCAAATGGCCTGAAACGTGTAGAAAAAGGCTTTCTGGGTGAACGAATTTGCACTTTTACACTTAGGAAAATTTTACAAACTTTTACAAAACTTCACCCTGGGGTGCACTTCCGAACGGAAGCTCGGATCGACTCCAAACCTTCACCATCGTGCTCGGCGACCTCGAAACTATATAATGACGTGCCTCGTTTTCCTTTTACACTTTCATTAAGGGGGGTGCACTTACTTATCTCGGCCGCTGGGGGCGCTATCGAGCTAAAAGTGAGCGCGTTCGAAAGGGCGTCCGCCAATTACTAGATATACGCAATTTCAAGTCTCTACCTACATCCCTTCGAAAGATAAGTGGGGGGGTGCACTTCACCAGGGGTGCAACCTTCGTTTTTTGCCCTACAACCTAACCCTATTCTGATATCTGATCTATCCTATTCTCATATCTGATCTATCCCCCATCCGAACCAAACTCTTACCCTAAGGTCAGGCACCTTCTGGTCGTTGGACAATTAGGCAAAATTCATCTAACCCCCACCCCAACCAAACTCTAAACCTAAGGTCAGGAACCCTCTGCAATGGACACGAATTGCAACATATCTCATCGAAAGGCTCGGAAACAATTGTCGGACCGCGTTCCGTTCGAAAGGCGTGGGCGAGACCTTTCCGACGAGCCTACGTTCGTATCTCTACGACCTTCCTACGCAGAGTTATGCCCACTTATTCAAAAAATAGCGCCGCCTGGCGGACAAACGTTATAACTCCGTGTAGGAATGGACTAGAAACGCGAGACGGGTGTTGTCGGAAAGGTCTGGATGACACCTTTCCAACGAGCCGTCGACCGACGCGGTACGACCTTCCGTGACGGATAGGGGGAGCCAAACAGAAACGGCTCTAGAAAAAATATCTCGGCCTAGGAAGGTCGCAGCGACGAGTGCTTGGTGTCGTTGGAAAGGTCTCGGCGAGTCCTTCGAGACGCGTCCGACCTCGTCCTGCTGCGACCTTCCTGGCCAGAGATACGCTTTTCAGACGCCTTTCTGTTCGGGGGTCTAGCTCGGCTTAGGAAGGTCGCAGCGACGCGTGCTCGGTGTCGTTGGAAAGGCCTGGACCTCCCCTTTCGAATGACACCTGGCTCTAGGTTCTACGATCTTCGCGGCCCGAGTTACGTCGACTCCAAATTCGTCTGTTTAGAGCGTGTTTTCAGCCAAGTACAACCCCTTGACAACACCTTTTACAAAAAGTGTCTCTCGAAAACTATACAGATCGACTCCAAATGGCCTGAAACGTGTAGAAAAAGGCTTTCTGGGTGAACGAATTTGCACTTTTACACTTAGGAAAATTTTACAAACTTTTACAAAACTTCACCCTGGGGTGCACTTCCGAACGGAAGCTCGGATCGACTCCAAACCTTCACCATCGTGCTCGGCGACCTCGAAACTATATAATGACGTGCCTCGTTTTCCTTTTACACTTTCATTAAGGGGGGTGCACTTACTTATCTCGGCCGCTGGGGGCGCTATCGAGCTAAAAGTGAGCGCGTTCGAAAGGGCGTCCGCCAATTACTAGATATACGCAATTTCAAGTCTCTACCTACATCCCTTCGAAAGATAAGTGGGGGGGTGCACTTCACCAGGGGTGCAACCTTCGTTTTTTGCCCTACAACCTAACCCTATTCTGATATCTGATCTATCCTATTCTCATATCTGATCTATCCCCCATCCGAACCAAACTCTTACCCTAAGGTCAGGCACCTTCTGGTCGTTGGACAATTAGGCAAAATTCATCTAACCCCCACCCCAACCAAACTCTAAACCTAAGGTCAGGAACCCTCTGCAATGGACACGAATTGCAACATATCTCATCGAAAGGCTCGGAAACAATTGTCGGACCGCGTTCCGTTCGAAAGGCGTGGGCGAGACCTTTCCGACGAGCCTACGTTCGTATCTCTACGACCTTCCTACGCAGAGTTATGCCCACTTATTCAAAAAATAGCGCCGCCTGGCGGACAAACGTTATAACTCCGTGTAGGAATGGACTAGAAACGCGAGACGGGTGTTGTCGGAAAGGTCTGGATGACACCTTTCCAACGAGCCGTCGACCGACGCGGTACGACCTTCCGTGACGGATAGGGGGAGCCAAACAGAAACGGCTCTAGAAAAAATATCTCGGCCTAGGAAGGTCGCAGCGACGAGTGCTTGGTGTCGTTGGAAAGGTCTCGGCGAGTCCTTCGAGACGCGTCCGACCTCGTCCTGCTGCGACCTTCCTGGCCAGAGATACGCTTTTCAGACGCCTTTCTGTTCGGGGGTCTAGCTCGGCTTAGGAAGGTCGCAGCGACGCGTGCTCGGTGTCGTTGGAAAGGCCTGGACCTCCCCTTTCGAATGACACCTGGCTCTAGGTTCTACGATCTTCGCGGCCCGAGTTACGTCGACTCCAAATTCGTCTGTTTAGAGCGTGTTTTCAGCCAAGTACAACCCCTTGACAACACCTTTTACAAAAAGTGTCTCTCGAAAACTATACAGATCGACTCCAAATGGCCTGAAACGTGTAGAAAAAGGCTTTCTGGGTGAACGAATTTGCACTTTTACACTTAGGAAAATTTTACAAACTTTTACAAAACTTCACCCTGGGGTGCACTTCCGAACGGAAGCTCGGATCGACTCCAAACCTTCACCATCGTGCTCGGCGACCTCGAAACTATATAATGACGTGCCTCGTTTTCCTTTTACACTTTCATTAAGGGGGGTGCACTTACTTATCTCGGCCGCTGGGGGCGCTATCGAGCTAAAAGTGAGCGCGTTCGAAAGGGCGTCCGCCAATTACTAGATATACGCAATTTCAAGTCTCTACCTACATCCCTTCGAAAGATAAGTGGGGGGGTGCACTTCACCAGGGGTGCAACCTTCGTTTTTTGCCCTACAACCTAACCCTATTCTGATATCTGATCTATCCTATTCTCATATCTGATCTATCCCCCATCCGAACCAAACTCTTACCCTAAGGTCAGGCACCTTCTGGTCGTTGGACAATTAGGCAAAATTCATCTAACCCCCACCCCAACCAAACTCTAAACCTAAGGTCAGGAACCCTCTGCAATGGACACGAATTGCAACATATCTCATCGAAAGGCTCGGAAACAATTGTCGGACCGCGTTCCGTTCGAAAGGCGTGGGCGAGACCTTTCCGACGAGCCTACGTTCGTATCTCTACGACCTTCCTACGCAGAGTTATGCCCACTTATTCAAAAAATAGCGCCGCCTGGCGGACAAACGTTATAACTCCGTGTAGGAATGGACTAGAAACGCGAGACGGGTGTTGTCGGAAAGGTCTGGATGACACCTTTCCAACGAGCCGTCGACCGACGCGGTACGACCTTCCGTGACGGATAGGGGGAGCCAAACAGAAACGGCTCTAGAAAAAATATCTCGGCCTAGGAAGGTCGCAGCGACGAGTGCTTGGTGTCGTTGGAAAGGTCTCGGCGAGTCCTTCGAGACGCGTCCGACCTCGTCCTGCTGCGACCTTCCTGGCCAGAGATACGCTTTTCAGACGCCTTTCTGTTCGGGGGTCTAGCTCGGCTTAGGAAGGTCGCAGCGACGCGTGCTCGGTGTCGTTGGAAAGGCCTGGACCTCCCCTTTCGAATGACACCTGGCTCTAGGTTCTACGATCTTCGCGGCCCGAGTTACGTCGACTCCAAATTCGTCTGTTTAGAGCGTGTTTTCAGCCAAGTACAACCCCTTGACAACACCTTTTACAAAAAGTGTCTCTCGAAAACTATACAGATCGACTCCAAATGGCCTGAAACGTGTAGAAAAAGGCTTTCTGGGTGAACGAATTTGCACTTTTACACTTAGGAAAATTTTACAAACTTTTACAAAACTTCACCCTGGGGTGCACTTCCGAACGGAAGCTCGGATCGACTCCAAACCTTCACCATCGTGCTCGGCGACCTCGAAACTATATAATGACGTGCCTCGTTTTCCTTTTACACTTTCATTAAGGGGGGTGCACTTACTTATCTCGGCCGCTGGGGGCGCTATCGAGCTAAAAGTGAGCGCGTTCGAAAGGGCGTCCGCCAATTACTAGATATACGCAATTTCAAGTCTCTACCTACATCCCTTCGAAAGATAAGTGGGGGGGTGCACTTCACCAGGGGTGCAACCTTCGTTTTTTGCCCTACAACCTAACCCTATTCTGATATCTGATCTATCCTATTCTCATATCTGATCTATCCCCCATCCGAACCAAACTCTTACCCTAAGGTCAGGCACCTTCTGGTCGTTGGACAATTAGGCAAAATTCATCTAACCCCCACCCCAACCAAACTCTAAACCTAAGGTCAGGAACCCTCTGCAATGGACACGAATTGCAACATATCTCATCGAAAGGCTCGGAAACAATTGTCGGACCGCGTTCCGTTCGAAAGGCGTGGGCGAGACCTTTCCGACGAGCCTACGTTCGTATCTCTACGACCTTCCTACGCAGAGTTATGCCCACTTATTCAAAAAATAGCGCCGCCTGGCGGACAAACGTTATAACTCCGTGTAGGAATGGACTAGAAACGCGAGACGGGTGTTGTCGGAAAGGTCTGGATGACACCTTTCCAACGAGCCGTCGACCGACGCGGTACGACCTTCCGTGACGGATAGGGGGAGCCAAACAGAAACGGCTCTAGAAAAAATATCTCGGCCTAGGAAGGTCGCAGCGACGAGTGCTTGGTGTCGTTGGAAAGGTCTCGGCGAGTCCTTCGAGACGCGTCCGACCTCGTCCTGCTGCGACCTTCCTGGCCAGAGATACGCTTTTCAGACGCCTTTCTGTTCGGGGGTCTAGCTCGGCTTAGGAAGGTCGCAGCGACGCGTGCTCGGTGTCGTTGGAAAGGCCTGGACCTCCCCTTTCGAATGACACCTGGCTCTAGGTTCTACGATCTTCGCGGCCCGAGTTACGTCGACTCCAAATTCGTCTGTTTAGAGCGTGTTTTCAGCCAAGTACAACCCCTTGACAACACCTTTTACAAAAAGTGTCTCTCGAAAACTATACAGATCGACTCCAAATGGCCTGAAACGTGTAGAAAAAGGCTTTCTGGGTGAACGAATTTGCACTTTTACACTTAGGAAAATTTTACAAACTTTTACAAAACTTCACCCTGGGGTGCACTTCCGAACGGAAGCTCGGATCGACTCCAAACCTTCACCATCGTGCTCGGCGACCTCGAAACTATATAATGACGTGCCTCGTTTTCCTTTTACACTTTCATTAAGGGGGGTGCACTTACTTATCTCGGCCGCTGGGGGCGCTATCGAGCTAAAAGTGAGCGCGTTCGAAAGGGCGTCCGCCAATTACTAGATATACGCAATTTCAAGTCTCTACCTACATCCCTTCGAAAGATAAGTGGGGGGGTGCACTTCACCAGGGGTGCAACCTTCGTTTTTTGCCCTACAACCTAACCCTATTCTGATATCTGATCTATCCTATTCTCATATCTGATCTATCCCCCATCCGAACCAAACTCTTACCCTAAGGTCAGGCACCTTCTGGTCGTTGGACAATTAGGCAAAATTCATCTAACCCCCACCCCAACCAAACTCTAAACCTAAGGTCAGGAACCCTCTGCAATGGACACGAATTGCAACATATCTCATCGAAAGGCTCGGAAACAATTGTCGGACCGCGTTCCGTTCGAAAGGCGTGGGCGAGACCTTTCCGACGAGCCTACGTTCGTATCTCTACGACCTTCCTACGCAGAGTTATGCCCACTTATTCAAAAAATAGCGCCGCCTGGCGGACAAACGTTATAACTCCGTGTAGGAATGGACTAGAAACGCGAGACGGGTGTTGTCGGAAAGGTCTGGATGACACCTTTCCAACGAGCCGTCGACCGACGCGGTACGACCTTCCGTGACGGATAGGGGGAGCCAAACAGAAACGGCTCTAGAAAAAATATCTCGGCCTAGGAAGGTCGCAGCGACGAGTGCTTGGTGTCGTTGGAAAGGTCTCGGCGAGTCCTTCGAGACGCGTCCGACCTCGTCCTGCTGCGACCTTCCTGGCCAGAGATACGCTTTTCAGACGCCTTTCTGTTCGGGGGTCTAGCTCGGCTTAGGAAGGTCGCAGCGACGCGTGCTCGGTGTCGTTGGAAAGGCCTGGACCTCCCCTTTCGAATGACACCTGGCTCTAGGTTCTACGATCTTCGCGGCCCGAGTTACGTCGACTCCAAATTCGTCTGTTTAGAGCGTGTTTTCAGCCAAGTACAACCCCTTGACAACACCTTTTACAAAAAGTGTCTCTCGAAAACTATACAGATCGACTCCAAATGGCCTGAAACGTGTAGAAAAAGGCTTTCTGGGTGAACGAATTTGCACTTTTACACTTAGGAAAATTTTACAAACTTTTACAAAACTTCACCCTGGGGTGCACTTCCGAACGGAAGCTCGGATCGACTCCAAACCTTCACCATCGTGCTCGGCGACCTCGAAACTATATAATGACGTGCCTCGTTTTCCTTTTACACTTTCATTAAGGGGGGTGCACTTACTTATCTCGGCCGCTGGGGGCGCTATCGAGCTAAAAGTGAGCGCGTTCGAAAGGGCGTCCGCCAATTACTAGATATACGCAATTTCAAGTCTCTACCTACATCCCTTCGAAAGATAAGTGGGGGGGTGCACTTCACCAGGGGTGCAACCTTCGTTTTTTGCCCTACAACCTAACCCTATTCTGATATCTGATCTATCCTATTCTCATATCTGATCTATCCCCCATCCGAACCAAACTCTTACCCTAAGGTCAGGCACCTTCTGGTCGTTGGACAATTAGGCAAAATTCATCTAACCCCCACCCCAACCAAACTCTAAACCTAAGGTCAGGAACCCTCTGCAATGGACACGAATTGCAACATATCTCATCGAAAGGCTCGGAAACAATTGTCGGACCGCGTTCCGTTCGAAAGGCGTGGGCGAGACCTTTCCGACGAGCCTACGTTCGTATCTCTACGACCTTCCTACGCAGAGTTATGCCCACTTATTCAAAAAATAGCGCCGCCTGGCGGACAAACGTTATAACTCCGTGTAGGAATGGACTAGAAACGCGAGACGGGTGTTGTCGGAAAGGTCTGGATGACACCTTTCCAACGAGCCGTCGACCGACGCGGTACGACCTTCCGTGACGGATAGGGGGAGCCAAACAGAAACGGCTCTAGAAAAAATATCTCGGCCTAGGAAGGTCGCAGCGACGAGTGCTTGGTGTCGTTGGAAAGGTCTCGGCGAGTCCTTCGAGACGCGTCCGACCTCGTCCTGCTGCGACCTTCCTGGCCAGAGATACGCTTTTCAGACGCCTTTCTGTTCGGGGGTCTAGCTCGGCTTAGGAAGGTCGCAGCGACGCGTGCTCGGTGTCGTTGGAAAGGCCTGGACCTCCCCTTTCGAATGACACCTGGCTCTAGGTTCTACGATCTTCGCGGCCCGAGTTACGTCGACTCCAAATTCGTCTGTTTAGAGCGTGTTTTCAGCCAAGTACAACCCCTTGACAACACCTTTTACAAAAAGTGTCTCTCGAAAACTATACAGATCGACTCCAAATGGCCTGAAACGTGTAGAAAAAGGCTTTCTGGGTGAACGAATTTGCACTTTTACACTTAGGAAAATTTTACAAACTTTTACAAAACTTCACCCTGGGGTGCACTTCCGAACGGAAGCTCGGATCGACTCCAAACCTTCACCATCGTGCTCGGCGACCTCGAAACTATATAATGACGTGCCTCGTTTTCCTTTTACACTTTCATTAAGGGGGGTGCACTTACTTATCTCGGCCGCTGGGGGCGCTATCGAGCTAAAAGTGAGCGCGTTCGAAAGGGCGTCCGCCAATTACTAGATATACGCAATTTCAAGTCTCTACCTACATCCCTTCGAAAGATAAGTGGGGGGGTGCACTTCACCAGGGGTGCAACCTTCGTTTTTTGCCCTACAACCTAACCCTATTCTGATATCTGATCTATCCTATTCTCATATCTGATCTATCCCCCATCCGAACCAAACTCTTACCCTAAGGTCAGGCACCTTCTGGTCGTTGGACAATTAGGCAAAATTCATCTAACCCCCACCCCAACCAAACTCTAAACCTAAGGTCAGGAACCCTCTGCAATGGACACGAATTGCAACATATCTCATCGAAAGGCTCGGAAACAATTGTCGGACCGCGTTCCGTTCGAAAGGCGTGGGCGAGACCTTTCCGACGAGCCTACGTTCGTATCTCTACGACCTTCCTACGCAGAGTTATGCCCACTTATTCAAAAAATAGCGCCGCCTGGCGGACAAACGTTATAACTCCGTGTAGGAATGGACTAGAAACGCGAGACGGGTGTTGTCGGAAAGGTCTGGATGACACCTTTCCAACGAGCCGTCGACCGACGCGGTACGACCTTCCGTGACGGATAGGGGGAGCCAAACAGAAACGGCTCTAGAAAAAATATCTCGGCCTAGGAAGGTCGCAGCGACGAGTGCTTGGTGTCGTTGGAAAGGTCTCGGCGAGTCCTTCGAGACGCGTCCGACCTCGTCCTGCTGCGACCTTCCTGGCCAGAGATACGCTTTTCAGACGCCTTTCTGTTCGGGGGTCTAGCTCGGCTTAGGAAGGTCGCAGCGACGCGTGCTCGGTGTCGTTGGAAAGGCCTGGACCTCCCCTTTCGAATGACACCTGGCTCTAGGTTCTACGATCTTCGCGGCCCGAGTTACGTCGACTCCAAATTCGTCTGTTTAGAGCGTGTTTTCAGCCAAGTACAACCCCTTGACAACACCTTTTACAAAAAGTGTCTCTCGAAAACTATACAGATCGACTCCAAATGGCCTGAAACGTGTAGAAAAAGGCTTTCTGGGTGAACGAATTTGCACTTTTACACTTAGGAAAATTTTACAAACTTTTACAAAACTTCACCCTGGGGTGCACTTCCGAACGGAAGCTCGGATCGACTCCAAACCTTCACCATCGTGCTCGGCGACCTCGAAACTATATAATGACGTGCCTCGTTTTCCTTTTACACTTTCATTAAGGGGGGTGCACTTACTTATCTCGGCCGCTGGGGGCGCTATCGAGCTAAAAGTGAGCGCGTTCGAAAGGGCGTCCGCCAATTACTAGATATACGCAATTTCAAGTCTCTACCTACATCCCTTCGAAAGATAAGTGGGGGGGTGCACTTCACCAGGGGTGCAACCTTCGTTTTTTGCCCTACAACCTAACCCTAACCCTAACCTAACCCTAACCCCTAACCCTAACCCTAACCTAACCCTAAAACAAAAATTACAATGATCGTACTTACCTTTTAAAACACTTACCTCATCCTCCTGGAATCCAGTCCTGGTCAACACGCCATTTAACAGGCAAAGGGTTGACCGGTTACGGAGACATATAGGTTGTTGGGATGCCTACACACACTATATACACACACATATTGGTTAAATAACATAACCCAATTTGGTCAGCACCTACATACATAAACTAAATACTCACACAAATCATGGGGAGATTTGGGTACGGCATCGTTTTCTCTTCTTGGCCTTGGGTGACCTTAGGTGTTCAGTAGGAAGTGGGCCAGTGCACAACCATTTCTGGGGCCTCAGGGCCCTAGATCTTGGATTTTTTGCCCCTAACGTCGCGAAGAAGCTCACACCAATTTAATAAAATGCTCACCACACCTAAATCCTCAACCTAAGGCCCGAAATTGCCCTTGCTCATCCACTGGAGCGTGCTTTTTTTGTTTTCTTAATTTTTTGGGACACTTTGGGGGCGAGGCGGCCAGTTGGTGTATGGCCCGTGCACGACCTGCATGTTGCTCTGGCATAATTGCTGTGTCCTCATACTTACCTCACCTAACCCTAGCCAGTGCCTGCTCCTCTGGACCTCGTTCCTACCTGTAACAAAGAATTGGAAAATAGAGAAATGCCAGATGATGGCCAAGTGCAAAATCGCACATTACGTATCCACGGCTGTTGGTGGAAGCTCAGTATTTGGAAGCTCGTGTGGAAGCTCAGTAGGGGGAAGCTCACATGGAAGCACATTGTCAGAAAGCTCGCTTGGAAGCTTGGTGTTAGGAAGCTCGCCTGAGGAAGGCCTAATATTGTGCCGAAACGTCGCGAAGAAGCTCACACCAATTTAATAAAATGCTCACCACACCTAAATCCTCAACCTAAGGCCCGAAATTGCCCTTGCTCATCCACTGGAGCGTGCTTTTTTTGTTTTCTTAATTTTTTGGGACACTTTGGGGGCGAGGCGGCCAGTTGGTGTATGGCCCGTGCACGACCTGCATGTTGCTCTGGCATAATTGCTGTGTCCTCATACTTACCTCACCTAACCCTAGCCAGTGCCTGCTCCTCTGGACCTCGTTCCTACCTGTAACAAAGAATTGGAAAATAGAGAAATGCCAGATGATGGCCAAGTGCAAAATCGCACATTACGTATCCACGGCTGTTGGTGGAAGCTCAGTATTTGGAAGCTCGTGTGGAAGCTCAGTAGGGGGAAGCTCACATGGAAGCACATTGTCAGAAAGCTCGCTTGGAAGCTTGGTGTTAGGAAGCTCGCCTGAGGAAGGCCTAATATTGTGCCGAAACGTCGCGAAGAAGCTCACACCAATTTAATAAAATGCTCACCACACCTAAATCCTCAACCTAAGGCCCGAAATTGCCCTTGCTCATCCACTGGAGCGTGCTTTTTTTGTTTTCTTAATTTTTTGGGACACTTTGGGGGCGAGGCGGCCAGTTGGTGTATGGCCCGTGCACGACCTGCATGTTGCTCTGGCATAATTGCTGTGTCCTCATACTTACCTCACCTAACCCTAGCCAGTGCCTGCTCCTCTGGACCTCGTTCCTACCTGTAACAAAGAATTGGAAAATAGAGAAATGCCAGATGATGGCCAAGTGCAAAATCGCACATTACGTATCCACGGCTGTTGGTGGAAGCTCAGTATTTGGAAGCTCGTGTGGAAGCTCAGTAGGGGGAAGCTCACATGGAAGCACATTGTCAGAAAGCTCGCTTGGAAGCTTGGTGTTAGGAAGCTCGCCTGAGGAAGGCCTAATATTGTGCCGAAACGTCGCGAAGAAGCTCACACCAATTTAATAAAATGCTCACCACACCTAAATCCTCAACCTAAGGCCCGAAATTGCCCTTGCTCATCCACTGGAGCGTGCTTTTTTTGTTTTCTTAATTTTTTGGGACACTTTGGGGGCGAGGCGGCCAGTTGGTGTATGGCCCGTGCACGACCTGCATGTTGCTCTGGCATAATTGCTGTGTCCTCATACTTACCTCACCTAACCCTAGCCAGTGCCTGCTCCTCTGGACCTCGTTCCTACCTGTAACAAAGAATTGGAAAATAGAGAAATGCCAGATGATGGCCAAGTGCAAAATCGCACATTACGTATCCACGGCTGTTGGTGGAAGCTCAGTATTTGGAAGCTCGTGTGGAAGCTCAGTAGGGGGAAGCTCACATGGAAGCACATTGTCAGAAAGCTCGCTTGGAAGCTTGGTGTTAGGAAGCTCGCCTGAGGAAGGCCTAATATTGTGCCGAAACGTCGCGAAGAAGCTCACACCAATTTAATAAAATGCTCACCACACCTAAATCCTCAACCTAAGGCCCGAAATTGCCCTTGCTCATCCACTGGAGCGTGCTTTTTTTGTTTTCTTAATTTTTTGGGACACTTTGGGGGCGAGGCGGCCAGTTGGTGTATGGCCCGTGCACGACCTGCATGTTGCTCTGGCATAATTGCTGTGTCCTCATACTTACCTCACCTAACCCTAGCCAGTGCCTGCTCCTCTGGACCTCGTTCCTACCTGTAACAAAGAATTGGAAAATAGAGAAATGCCAGATGATGGCCAAGTGCAAAATCGCACATTACGTATCCACGGCTGTTGGTGGAAGCTCAGTATTTGGAAGCTCGTGTGGAAGCTCAGTAGGGGGAAGCTCACATGGAAGCACATTGTCAGAAAGCTCGCTTGGAAGCTTGGTGTTAGGAAGCTCGCCTGAGGAAGGCCTAATATTGTGCCGAAACGTCGCGAAGAAGCTCACACCAATTTAATAAAATGCTCACCACACCTAAATCCTCAACCTAAGGCCCGAAATTGCCCTTGCTCATCCACTGGAGCGTGCTTTTTTTGTTTTCTTAATTTTTTGGGACACTTTGGGGGCGAGGCGGCCAGTTGGTGTATGGCCCGTGCACGACCTGCATGTTGCTCTGGCATAATTGCTGTGTCCTCATACTTACCTCACCTAACCCTAGCCAGTGCCTGCTCCTCTGGACCTCGTTCCTACCTGTAACAAAGAATTGGAAAATAGAGAAATGCCAGATGATGGCCAAGTGCAAAATCGCACATTACGTATCCACGGCTGTTGGTGGAAGCTCAGTATTTGGAAGCTCGTGTGGAAGCTCAGTAGGGGGAAGCTCACATGGAAGCACATTGTCAGAAAGCTCGCTTGGAAGCTTGGTGTTAGGAAGCTCGCCTGAGGAAGGCCTAATATTGTGCCGAAACGTCGCGAAGAAGCTCACACCAATTTAATAAAATGCTCACCACACCTAAATCCTCAACCTAAGGCCCGAAATTGCCCTTGCTCATCCACTGGAGCGTGCTTTTTTTGTTTTCTTAATTTTTTGGGACACTTTGGGGGCGAGGCGGCCAGTTGGTGTATGGCCCGTGCACGACCTGCATGTTGCTCTGGCATAATTGCTGTGTCCTCATACTTACCTCACCTAACCCTAGCCAGTGCCTGCTCCTCTGGACCTCGTTCCTACCTGTAACAAAGAATTGGAAAATAGAGAAATGCCAGATGATGGCCAAGTGCAAAATCGCACATTACGTATCCACGGCTGTTGGTGGAAGCTCAGTATTTGGAAGCTCGTGTGGAAGCTCAGTAGGGGGAAGCTCACATGGAAGCACATTGTCAGAAAGCTCGCTTGGAAGCTTGGTGTTAGGAAGCTCGCCTGAGGAAGGCCTAATATTGTGCCGAAACGTCGCGAAGAAGCTCACACCAATTTAATAAAATGCTCACCACACCTAAATCCTCAACCTAAGGCCCGAAATTGCCCTTGCTCATCCACTGGAGCGTGCTTTTTTTGTTTTCTTAATTTTTTGGGACACTTTGGGGGCGAGGCGGCCAGTTGGTGTATGGCCCGTGCACGACCTGCATGTTGCTCTGGCATAATTGCTGTGTCCTCATACTTACCTCACCTAACCCTAGCCAGTGCCTGCTCCTCTGGACCTCATTCCTACCTGTAACAAAGAATTGGAAAATAGAGAAATGCCAGATGATGGCCAAGTGCAAAATCGCACATTACGTATCCACGGCTGTTGGTGGAAGCTCAGTATTTGGAAGCTCGTGTGGAAGCTCAGTAGGGGGAAGCTCACATGGAAGCACATTGTCAGAAAGCTCGCTTGGAAGCTTGGTGTTAGGAAGCTCGCCTGAGGAAGGCCTAATATTGTGCCGAAACGTCGCGAAGAAGCTCACACCAATTTAATAAAATGCTCACCACACCTAAATCCTCAACCTAAGGCCCGAAATTGCCCTTGCTCATCCACTGGAGCGTGCTTTTTTTGTTTTCTTAATTTTTTGGGACACTTTGGGGGCGAGGCGGCCAGTTGGTGTATGGCCCGTGCACGACCTGCATGTTGCTCTGGCATAATTGCTGTGTCCTCATACTTACCTCACCTAACCCTAACCCTAACAAAACAAATTAAACCAAATCACTTAAGCAAAACGAAGTAAACAAAATTATTTAAGCAAAACCAAATCACTTAGGCAAAACGAAGTAAACAAAATCACTTAAACAAAACGAATTAAACAAAATAAATTTTAAACAAAACAAATTAAACAAAATCAATTTAAACAAAACAAGTTACGGCCAAAATGACATCGATAATAATAGCTAGTCCGGTAATCACCAGTCCTCCGAGAAAGAGAGCCAAATGTCGTGCCTATAGACACGCAGAACGCGGTATCGAAGCACGTCGACAGACACGAAATGGTTATTGTACACTGGAAATAACTGCCAGCTAAATGGGAATAGTCCTCCACACCAACCGGGACAAAGACGCTGTCCCAGGCACGGCAACGAGTGAAAGAGCAAAAAGGGAAATAAACACGACTCTACGGACTGTCCACTTCGGTCCGGAACAGTCAGCTTCATGCATCCGCTACGCAGTGAAATGAAAGTGGAAGGTAAATTAAGCGTCGCACTAAAAGTAACGGGTCTGGAAACAACCCGGTTCAGGAATCCGCTAGGCAGTCAGGTAGGAGAAACGGTAAGTTGGACGAATCAGTGCGAACAATAGTGACACTGTCTATCTCGGAAAACACTCCAGTTCAAGCAGTCATTATACATGCAGGTACGATAGCGCTAGTCCATAAGGGAGAATCACAGCCCCAAATAGCGCCGGTATCAGCCTGCGAACTGGCGTCGGTTCAGCCTGCTGCAACACCTCCAACACCCAAAGTCACTGCAAAAATATAACAAGCAAATGAATTTAGAGGGAAAATACATTCCCACAACCCTATACGTGAAAATGAGTAACACACCTGCAGCTAATGACCGGTAATGCACCACGCACTTGACGCGGACTTCACTAATGGCTCTCGAAAATACATGGCCATTCACAAATGCCCGCAGTACTCCTCAACCACACTGTAATTTAAATGCATCTCCATTTACCCTGTTTGACATTAAATATCAACACTTTAACTGCCACTGGTAGCTCTTACCTCTTGGACGTGTAGCCCAACCCACCGGAAATAAAGGTACTCCCGGAAGCCCTATAGGACACACCTGTGTGACATGCCAGTCCTATCTACCTTTATACCCCCGGACCGTACCATTTCCTCAAACATAGGTGGATCAGGCAATCGCATCACCACATATATATTTATATATATATATATATATACATATATACCTACGATTTTTGTCATGTAGGTGCAATCCTTCTGCAATAAAAAGAACATGGCAGCAGCTGAAAATGAAATATAAGAACATCATTCAGTCCGGTGAGTTTAAATGCTCTTGCTAGTAGGATGCCTGTGATATATTTAATAAACTGTCCTTGAAAGTTAAGAGGACATGAGAACCGAGCACTGTGGCTGTAGAAGACAGAAAACTGGCCATGCTTGCACCTGCTCCCTAAAGAAAATCATTGCTTCAGTCAGGACCACTTACGTTTGAAAACATATTTTATTGAATAGTAAAGCATCTATTTGATGTTGGGGTTATGGTTCTGTTCTGGGCAGACTCCGCGCGCTCGTCCGGCACGAATTCCTGGACGGGGCGGGGAGATCCGAGAGTCGAAACCCCCCTGAGTATCGAACAGAACCATGAAGTACATACATGTGTTATACGGACGCGTAATCACTGAAGCGCAGATTGATTTGTAAATGAGGTGAAGTTGGGGATGGAGGGTGGGAGAAACTGCAGTTACTGCCAGGCTGTAATGCGGAATGAATGGGGATTTAAATGCTGCGCTGTGAAGTGTGTCGGGTTAGGATTGGTGCATGTCGGAACAGCTGACTGTCAGCTGGATCGATCTAAACTGACGTGACCTGCCTGAACTAACGCGATGCTTGATTTCAGTCAGGACCACTTACGTTTGAAAACATATTTTATTGAATAGTAAAGCATCTATTTGATGTTGGGGTTATGGTTCTGTTCTGGGCAGACTCCGCGCGCTCGTCCGGCACAAATTCCTGGACGGGGCGGGGAGATCCAAGAGTCGAAACCCCAAAACTAAACCATATGCCAATAACCCCCAACACAATGCTGACAACCTTGATGAATAATTAGGTTATCGGATTGCCATATTAGTTAATTGTAGACCGGGGAAGCATACACCCTGAAGCAATTGACTGTTAAATTTGGGCAGGGGAAGCGTATACCCTAAGCAGTTGCCTGGTAAATGGTGGATGGGGGAAGCATACGCCCCGCCACGCTTGTATGTTGAATATTGGGAAGGGGAAGCATACGCCCTAAACGATTATCTGTAATTGGTAGGAAGGGGAAGCGTACACCCTGAGCATAATGGCTGGTGAATGGTTAGTATGTACGCCTGAAGCGAAATAAACTGCAGTGATGGCAGGGGAAGCGTGCACCCTATAGCAATTGCCAGTATTAGTCTCCGGGGAAGCTTACGCCCTTTACACTTGAACTGGACACATGACGAATTACTATGTTGCAGTCTGATTTATTGTAACGTACAGAGAGAGAGAAAAAAATATATATATATATATATATATAACGGGCAGTGCCGTAGGAGAAGCCATATATATCATACAGAAGCCATAGCTCTTTGTGCCTCTATAATGTCCTTAATTTCGGGGCGAATGTAACGTTCGTAAGCGTCGGAAGACCATCGTCCCAAAGCTTTCAGTGTGTGGCTCGAGGTTACTGCGGCAGCTGTTGTTGCTCCCCCGATGCTGAATGAGTGCGTAGTGTATTGCTTCGGTGGTAAGCCACATGACTGACAGACCAAACGGAACCGGGAAGCAAACCAGGATCTTGATATGGCTTTTCCCACTTCTGTGATGAATAGAGGCTCTTCGGGACGTGCTTGGGGGCGTGTACTCATATATCGTGACATGGAATCAAAAGGGCAGAAAACTGAATTAGTACGAGCAATAATCACTGGTATACCTTTATGTTCTCTGTCAGACTTGGAATGTTTGAGAAAGATTTTAAGATACTGTACGTGAAAAGTGATGTCGGAAACTGTGAGGTCGTGTAGAGGGTCGAAATAGTTGCTTTGTGTGGTGAATTCGCCCACCCTGAGAAAACCGAAAAAAGCACAGAGAAAGACAGCCTCCAGCAGTGAATCCGCATAAGGATCGAAACAACCGTGCCTTAATTTAGTTACCAATCTTTTAACCAGGGAAAAAGTAAGAGGAAGGCGTTTGTCTTTCGTTTTCGGTGCTCCTTTTTTGATGCCGTCGAGAAGCAAGCGAATGGATGGGTGTCCCAAAAGGCTGCGAATGGATGGGTCGAGGCATCTTAGGTGGAATTGAATACCTGAAACCTGACTTTTGATCGAGGAAACCTGCATGTTTCGTGATAAAAGACAATGCGTGATATATGCACATACAATTGGTATATTTACAGGCAAAATGGAAACTGCAAAGACAGAACAAAAAGAGGTAAAGTGAAACCAGGCGGAGTCATAAGTTTTTAATGTTGATTTTGCTAGACTTGATCTCATGAGTGCTGCGGCTGCAGAGAGATATGACTGCAAGGCTTTTAGTCGAGGACAGTCAGGGCGAAAGGTGGGCAAGGCATGCCTGAAGGAGTAGCATCTGGGCACAGTATTTTGAACTCCTGAAATTTGAAACGAGACAGACAATCAGCTACTTTGTTGTCGAGGCCAGGTATGTGCGCGGCACGGAGCGTAAAGTTACCACTAATACATGTCCACATTAAACGCCTTAGAAATTTGTTGATGAATGGTACTTTGGAGCGCCCTTTATTTATGATGTGTACTGTGGCTTCATTGTCGCAATAAACTAGTATTTGTTTCCTAGACCATTGACTGCCCCAAAGAATACAAGCCACGACTACGGGGTACAGTTCTAATAGTGCTATGGATAGTGTGTTTTTTGGAAGAGACGACAGATCTTTGGGCCAAGCACTAGCAAACCATTGGTTGTTGAAAAACCCTCCGAAACCGATTGACGGAGCGGCGTCGGTAAAAAATTTGAGCGAGACGGAGGTCTCGACCACTTCGTTATGGAAAAAAGAGATGCCGTTCCAGTTATCGCAAAGCCATGACCAATATTGCATTTCGGATTTACAACCAGAATCCAGCTTGATGGGATCGTGCAATTTGGGGACGGTTTTTGCAAGATCTAGAAGCCTGGAAATAAAAAAGCGACCTTGCGGAATGATCCGCATGGCGAAATTAAGATGTCCGAGCAGTGAAAGTAATTCCCTTTTTGTAATACTCTCGTGACGAGTAACTTCCTTCATTTTCTCTCTGATGCGCTGTAGTTTATCGAGGGGCAACGAAGCTTGCATGAGATTGCTATCTAAAGTAATTCCGAGGAAGTTGATGACGTTTACTGGGCCGATAGTTTTCTCTTCTGATAAAGGAACACCTAATTTGCTTTCTGAATGCATGTCGGAACAGCTGACTGTCAGCTGGATCGATCTTAACTGACGTGACCTGCCTGAACTAACGCGATGCTTGATTTGTTTTTCTAAATCCTGTTTGTAAGACAGCTATGCACCCAATCACATTGGGAAATCCTAAAGGGTATTTGAATTATTAGTTTACTTCCAGAGGTGGTAGCAAGACCACATTTATTTGATCAGCCTAATTCAGAAAGACGTTCACCATTCACCTGCAATCCTATGAAACTCCTCATTGATGGCTCTCACAGGAAACTTAACACAAATATATAAAAAGTGCTTGAGAGCGATGCACACTTTTCTTACTGCTCCACATACAGTTGCCTTGCTAACGTCTTCTGCATCCCGATGTTATAAAGAAAGCTTCCATTAGCAAAGAAACGTATGGCCATACAAAGAATCTGCTCAGATGTAAGAGCGCGTCCCCGACGAGTGAGGTTTGTGATGTAAGGATGAAGCAGATTGTGAATATATTTAATGGACTGTAAAGAAAAACGGTATCGCTCTAATTAAAAATCCTCCGGATATGATAAAACATCCAAACGGGGCTTCAACATATATTCTCTCCCGATGAAAATGTCTCTCCGAATTAATGCAGATTCCTCATCGATGGGTTCCTGAATAAACGGACATGCCATTTTAATGTCTGTGTTACGAACTTGTGCGCGATTAAGGAAAACGATTGAAAAAGCAAACAGCGAAGGCAATTTCAACACCACTCGCGCTTCGAAAAGGGGGCAGAGATTGTAACAAACCTCGGGTTAGTGGAATAAAACCTGCTCCTGACCAGGTTAGGTTCACAGAGTAGGTTACTACGGTTACTCACTCTAAGTATAAGATACCTTGATTTCTGAAACGGGCTTGACTTACCCCACGGTCGCGGGTTTGATATACCTCGCGTTCTGAAACTTAGTATCCCGTTTTCTGGGGTTAACTTACTCTGAGTTTGCACTTACCCTGCTTTCTTAAACGGGTCCCAGCGAGTAACAAGCCTCTCTCCTCTCTGTTTAACCCGGTGTCTTTTAAAGAGCCATGATTACGTTCAGGTGTACAGCCACACCCTCCAGCAATCCTGTAACTCGGGGACAAACAAACAACCACTCACTGAGCCGTCACAGGTTATATTAATAAATGTTGCATTGTTCACTATAATAATTCTATCGGTTGGTTAGTAACTAGTTTTTTTAATAGCAGAGAGAGCTAAAGAGAAGGAAATAACTAAAAGCGAGAGATAGACGGCTGTGTGGACCCATCTCGGTCATTAGCGGTTGCTATAAGGTGTGTGGTTTCTTTTACTAAAAAGTTTTTATTTTATTTTTATGGGTGTGTTGCTATCAAAATATAGTATTTTATACAGATACTAAACTTGTGAGTGATCCCCGAAATTGCCTCTTCAACCAGGATGGCTTTCAGACCCCACATTATAGATTTTTTAGATAAACAAATCGACATGTAATTTGTATGTAACATCCCTCAAACTTCTGCTAGCATAAGATGAGAGGCATTTAAGTCCTTTCTTAGGGGTCAAATAATTAGCTTTAGAAAAGTAATAATTAGCTAGAAAAAGTTAAAGAACTGGAAATAGATCTCTACAATAAGAAACCTAACTCTAACGATATACATGTTGAACTACTTCAACTTAGAGCAAAGTACAATGAATTATGAGATAACAAAGCAGCAGTAAATTTAATGAGACTTAAACAATCCTTTTATGACCAAGGGCAATAACCTGGGAAACATTTAGCATGGTGCATTAAACAAACAGAAAGGTCTATTAACTGCATTGACGATCCAAACGGTAGAACCATAGTAGACCCTAGAGAAATTAATGAGGCCTTCAGGGTATTCAATGAGTAAATATAAAGCTCTGAGTGTACTTGTAATCTCGATAAGCAAACGCAATTCCTAAACAACCTTAACATTCGTAGAATTTCAGAAAATGAAAGGCAGTAGATGGAGAATTAACAAAAGAAGAAATCGTAGAAGCAATTAGCTGTATGCAGGCTGGAAACGTGGCAGGCCCAGATGGCATACCTATAGATATTAATAAAAACATTTAGTCCAAATTAATCTCAGCCTTGTTAGAGATGTTCCAGGAGTCTTTCAGGAATGGTATTCTCCCCACAACCATGAGGAGCGCCCTAATAACTCTACTTCCAAAACCAGGAAAACCAAACACAAAATGTGAAAACATGCGTCCAATCAGCCTTCTAAACTCAGATACAAAAATACTCAGCTAAGTTCTTGCAAGAAGATTGGAGGGCCTGCTACCTCTGGTGGTGGGAGGGGACCAAAATGGATCTATTCAAAGTAGACAGGGCTTTCATAATGTCAGACGAGTGCACAATAATTTACACACCCAGAGAGGGGTAAAAAAATGCCTTTACTCTTTCTTGATGCAGAAAAGGCCTTTGACCGCATCAAATGACACTTCTTATTTGAGGTGCTCACTCGCTTTGGGAATTTACAAAATGTTTGGGAATACATTTTGTAAATGGGTTAGATTGCTTTGTACCGGCTAACCGCAGAAGTTTTGACCAATAATGTGTTCTCTAAACCTTTTAACATCTCTATAGGTTGCCCGCAAGGAAGTCCTCTATCACCTTTATTATTTATCCTTGCAATAGAACCTTTTGCCATAGCGGTGAGGATGCATAGTGGTATTTATGGAATCCGAGAAACTCACCTGGAAAATAGAAGCACTATTTGCAGATGACGTAATTGTGTTTCTGTCTCTGCACTACTAAATCTCATTGAAACTTTTGGAAAAATATCTGGATACAAAGTTAATCACTCAAAATCATCCATAATGATACTTAACGAATTAGAGGGAAAATTGCCCGAGTTATGCTTCTACCTTTACCTCAACAGATCATTTTACATATCTGGGCATAAAAATTGTCCCCGACGTGAATGAGATTGCCCAGATAAACTATGACCCAATTCTGGAAGATACCACCTCATCAATAGATCGTTGGACATCTTTACCCATCTCAACGATTTGCAGGATAAATATTCTAAAAATGAATATACTCCTTAAATTTCTTTATTTGTTCCAGAATATTCCCCTTCCCCCATTTTTGTTTATTAGAATTAAGAAATTGTTTACCAACTTTATTTGGCAAAATAAACGTCCCAGACTACGTCTATCTTCACTATACCTACCATTTGACTGAGGAGGCCTTAGATGCCCAAACATTCAATGGTATTACTGGGCAGTTTAGCTGCGTACAATTATGTTTTATTTTTCGTCTGAAAGTCCTCCTGCTTGGATGGTTTTGGAAGCTTGTTCTATCACACCAAAATTACCATTGCACCTATACCTGTATTCAGCAGACCACGAATACCTAAGAAAAAACACAGATAATCCCATCGTATTGAACATGATCAATATTTGGTTTGATTTGTAAATATATGAATTTAAACTCCTATTTGGGGTAATTCTTCAAACAAGGGAAATGTGATGCAGGATTTCGGATATGGGCTGAGAAAGGGATAAGAAAAGTGCAAGATATGTACAGTAAAGATGAAATACTTATGTCCTTTGCAATAATATCAACCAAGTATGACATTCCAAAGACCCACTTTTTCAAATATCTTCAACTTAGAAGTTTTATATCCTCATCTCCTCATTCATTAGACATACCAGCCATTTCCCCACTAGAGGCAGCAATTATAGGACATTGTTTTGATAAAGGTTCAATCTCATCTCTGTATGACTTGTTTGTGACTGGGTCTGATGAAACCTCAGAATCAAAATTAAGATTATGGAAAGAAGATATAGAAGAGGAAATATCCCTAGAAGATTGGAAAGAGGCATGTAAGAAGGCGCAGATGCAGACAGTCAACACTATCTTACAAATGGCAGATGCGTACATACATAACTCCTGCCAAGTTGCACAAATTTAAGGATAATATTCCTGATACCTTTATAAAATGCACCGAGGCCAGAGGTACGTTGTACCACTGTATATGGGAATGTATGAAAGTGAAACCCTTTTGGCAAGGTATTATTGATATGATTGACCAAATATTATCAAAGAAACTACCACTGGATCCTAAGCTTTTTATCCTAGGTATATATATCCTACCAGCCCTCCCGTACAGAGCAGAGAGGTTAGATTCATAGACATGTGTATTTTATAAGCTAAACGTACAATTGCTCTTAATTGGAAAAATATCAATGAGCCAAGAATGGGGATGTGGGTTAAGGAAATGGCGTCAGATATGTAAATGGAAAAGATAACATACATTGTCAAAAATAAACAAAATACTTTTAAAGATAAAAAAAAGAAGTGAATAAGACTGTGAGTTCAGGTATAATACACATGCTACAGTGCTTTCGAACATTAAAGATCGAAAGCACTGTAGGGTTACAACCCTAGCCCTAACTTATCTCACTTGAACCTCAATGTCACCATTTTTTTACAGAATATCCCTAAAACCATCAAAATGATTACAGGTTTATCATCATACATCTCATTTGATTTGTGTAAAAGAGAAATAACACACTCACACATGGTTCAAGATATGACATGAGGTGAATCTGTATTTAAATTATTTGTTTTTATGTCACTTCATTATTTTACATTCATGACCCGGCAAGTACAGTACTGGCATAAAAACACCAAACTGGTCTTTTTCAAGAATTACCATAAAAAACTGAATAAAAAAATCATACCAGGACTCTTAATAACCAGGATCAAAGTTCTGCATCATTTCAGACTGAACTGTTTCAGCGTAGAGACTCTTGAGATGTCCACCATTCCTCAGTTTTCTTTAGAGTATATGAAAGAATGTGACATTAAATGAACTCCAATCCCTCATATTTTACGTCCCCAATCTTAGTTTCAGGAAGCAGAATTCGGCCATCTAATGTGAACGCCACAATGTACGTGGCAATTTTTCCAGCGTCCTCTTCGGACTTCAGAGCGACAATGATCTGATCCTCTGTGTTGGGGACAAACTTGAAGGAAGAAAAGCCATGGGTGGGGTTCAGCGGCCCCACCTGTCTCACATTGATGTTCTGGAAATCTGGTGAGCAGCTGAGCATCAGATTGGTTCCCCGATGCTCATCGGTGGTCTCGTCGTAACGTTCTCTGCTGGCACGGCGCGGCAGGAAAAACCAACGCTGCAATGTGTCGCTCCACGCAGCTGATTCGTGTATGAGGTAACCTGACATCAGACGGACACACAGAGAATACTGAGAATTAAATATGTGTATTAAAGAAACAACATTCTGCATCAAGACTACATTTACATTATGACTTTATTTTTATAATAATTTAGCACATTTAGAATTTAATGGTCATTTTTGTAAAATGACTGGACAGTAAATTAAAACTACAGTCAATAATAGTATAACATAATGAAAATAACTATTAACAGATGGTGATTATTTTTTAAATCAAGATGGCAGCATGCTCGTACAAAGCAGCTCGGAGGGTCTCTCACTAAGTGCCACTTTTGAATGTTTTTGGCTTTTCTACATGTAATTTTAGGTGGGGGGGGTTTACTTCAAACTCACAGCGACACAGGTAGCAGTGAGAGAGGAAGCAAAAGCGAGCCAAGCGAGCCGGCATACATGCTAGGTTAAGGAGCTCCTTGGATAAACCAACTTTACCCAGACTATTCGTTTCCAATGTCCGGTCTATCGTCAACAAGATCAACGAACTTAGGTTGAGGATCCACTCATTATGAGTTGTCACTTTTCACAGAAACCTGACAGCCCAGACGTGGCTATCGAGCTAGGAAGCCGAACTGTCTTTTTGACTCTGGAAAAGGCGGCGGTGTGTGTGTATAAATGTAACACTTGGTTTGCATACACTGACACCGTTGACCAGTTTTGCTTCACTAAGTAAACTGATTTCCACAGATTTCACTTTGAATACAAATACACACAAGGTGAGAGTGTGTGTGTTGTTTACCTGGAGGAGCCATGCCTGCAGCTCTACGCAGACCGCTGTACTGAGGAATCCAGTTGTGATGCTGCACATCTCCTTGGAAACCCACCACCTTTACCCACTCAGGATTATTATTCAAGACCTCTCCTGTGGTGGTGGTCCACTCCTTCCCCAAACCTCCAACATACAGATGCTCGTCCTTTACTGCCAGCCACTCCGCCTTAAATCCTAAACCAAAACAACCAGAAGAAAGATCACAAACACAATTCAACACTTTGGGCTTTGTAAGATAACATACTTCTGAGGAAAACAGCGTAATGAAATGAGAGAACAGCAGTCTCTCGTTTTCTCTCCAGACTCCAGGTGAAACACCAAAACTTTGCATGCAGGGCACAAATGAAAGGATTACATAATTGATTTGTCATTTCTTATAGTGTTTGTGGCAATGTGGATCAAATGACACGTGCTGTGATCTTTAATGTTTCTAGCTGATGAAATGAAGTTGAGTTGTGTTGTGTAGTGTAGTGTGTAGTCTGACTTCAATTAATCGTATAAGTACACACTAGAATAATGATTGTGACGTTATTTACACACCCATGTCATTTTGGGTACAATAAGAGTGTATACTGACCCTCTTCTCCAAAGAGCACAAAACATCCTGAAATAACGTGAAGAACATGTGTTGTGTTGGATTACAGTCCGGACCGGTCTCCTCTCTTCATTGAGAATTTACTCGAACGATAGTTCACTTCTCTACTTTTGTGTTGTTCATGTGTCTTTTGGTACAGTTTGTTTAAAGCTTTTGTGTCCTTTTGAAGCTGGAGAAGAAGGTCACCATTCACTCCTACTGTACAAAACTAAAGATAATCAGCAGAAATCTGTGTGTGTGTATGAGAAGGAGAGGTAACGGCAAAACCTTTTGAAAGTGATCCATCTCCATCAGGCAGTATGACCCAGGGAACGGCCTTCAGTCCATCAATGTTATAAACCACGCCTGTCCGATCGTCCACGCTGTACAATTTCCCATTAAAGACGATTAATTCAGAAAGCTCCATTCCCCGACCCTTCTCTGCCAGATGACTTTCCAGAACCACCCGTTCCTCATCCCACTCGACTTCCACTCCATCTCCACTGTCCGATACCAGCAGATAACCCTTCAGCATGTAACTGAACCATGTCAGTGTCTTCTCGACACGCGACTGCGTGTCCAGATCGGCGATGACGGCAATTCGGTAGCGCATGCCGTGGGCCATGCGTTCCGCTGGGCTGATAGGGTACGTGTCATTGTAACGCTCCTCCGCCCTGATCTCTGGGCGGCTTAACCTCAAGCCGCCTCGCTCGCTGTGTTGGGGGTGAAAGGGCAGGAAGTTCATGTAGATGAGGAGGACAAGGGTTAGCGCTGATACCACCACCACGATAGCTTTCCATTTGATCCGGAATCGGGAGTCTGTGGTGTTTGTTATAGAGGACAGCATCGGGAGTCCTCCGACCGAAATCCGCAGTGAGTTCATGGGTTCATTTTGGTTAGCACGGCCATAGCCTGAAGAAACAGGCATGAGGAAGAGACGACAGTCACGCCTACACATACGACACACAAAACACACACACGACATGAGGATTTTTTTCTGCAAGGATCTTTAAAAATTCATACAGGTTTAAGAATGAATGAAAGGATTTTTAGACGTGGGATTTTGGTCAAGATCTACATTTATGGTCTGAACTGATTACAATCGTCCACACTAAAGGGTCATTCTGTGTCCGACTGATCTTGAGATTCCCTGCTAAAAATACTTGATATTTTAATCATTCTTTTTCTAGAATTTAAAAAAAATACTTACATGATAAAGAAATGTAATTTACTGTGTTATCATCTGTTTTATAGAGGGCCATTTACAGCCATAACAGACCTTAGAATCTCAAAACTGGCCAATAAAAATGGGGTATTCGAAAAAGACGCATTTAATAATCCTGGTTAACGTTGAACGTTGAACTCTACAGGTGCATTTAAAAAAATTATATCATGGACAACAAGTATACTGGCTTCAGTACATGTAAGGTCAATTATTTCAAGTCTATTTTGCTCAAATCTAAGTCTAAAATCCAGTATCTCATAATATGCGAACATTTAGAAGCCATAAGAAGCCTAGCCGATTTAAGATCTTGAGAGGGCATCACAAGAAGTGGAATGGATCTGGAGTAAGTGTATAGCTAACAGCCACCATGCACAGATGCTTTCTGAATATAAGCTACAACTGTCACAGTAGTCGTCCTGAACCAGACAATGAGACAATGTAAGAGGAGTTTTACTTGGGCTAAAGCGAAAAAGAACTGGACTGTTCCTCAGTGGTCCAAACAACTCTTAAAGATGATATTAAATGTTGCATTTCATTTGGAAATCAAGGTCCCAGAGTCTGAAGGAAGACTCTAATATTTTGAGATATGAATTGTTGATTTTTATGATTTGTAAGTTTTCAAATTTGTATTTTCCCATCCTAACCCTAACTCTATTAGATTATAGAGTGAGTAACATTCATTTTCATAACAGTAGCGTACAAATCAGATCGCTAGACTTATGAGACACCTCAATTTAGGATAAATCTGCTCATTCTGAAATCTAAATACAGATCATGAAGCTTTATTGCATTTAAGCATGTGCCATTACAACAGTGTGCAATACACCTTCTACACATTGATTTCCATTTCCATTGATCGCTATGCTGCCTAAAATAAACATAAACATTGGAAAAACATCAGAAGTAACAATTAATTTAAACACACATGTGAAATAAAAATGTATCTCGCGCCTTATAAGTTGAAAAACTGGTTATTTTAGATGGTAATTTTGACTATAACTCAATGGTACCGAGTAAGCTGGGCATACAAAGATGGCGTCGTGATTGCATCCAGTGGCTTCACCTACTGTCGTTGGTTTTGTGTTCTAGGCGCAATCCAGTCATTTATATGATCTGTGGTCCCAAACTCTCCGTCTTTTGGCTAAAGTCTACCACTGTCATTTAAAAAAAATCGAATCAAATGTTCGTGAATGCTGTGGGAAGGGGCAGGGCACGGGAGATAGTGATCTTAAACTATATTAGTTAATACAAGAATCATATACTTTACAATCCACAGCGGTATTAAAGAAACCACTAAAATTAATATAATGAGTATTTATTTTGAACCAAAGACAAATATAACTTATATTTTAAATAGGATAGACCGCATTTGAAGAGATTGAAAAGGTACCACATTCTTGCTTTAGAGTCAGACTGATTTCATGAGCAAGTCACCTGTGTGACAAATTCGCTACATACAGACAGTTTTGATGTTTGTTTTTGATGGCCAACCAACTGCAGGGTTCTCATCAGTCTATTCGCGATCCCGTTCCGGTGTTCCCCCAGACACAACATTCTGTGAGTAGTGAATTTCACATAAAAAAAAGATTTTACATCAAATTATCGGTTTAGGTATTTTTGAAACTCCTGTCCTAGTGTTTAACTTTTTCTTGATTTATCCATCTGCTATCATTTGCTTTGAATGCCTCTCTCTGAAGAAACTAAGGGAATGTCTTGAAAAAGAAAACAATAATTATGAATAATTATGAATAATTATGAGACACTGACGCACGTCCATGTGACCACCTGTGACATTGGCCAGATGTAGATTTTAAACCCGGAAGACAAAATATTGCAAATGAAGCTTAAAATAACCTTTTTCATGACTGTTATAATCAACAGTTGCTATCATCGTTTTCTATGATTTGCAACACAATCAACTCTGTATTCCTCTAAATAAAACTTGATGAGTGTGTCATGATGCTATACCAATGATAAGGACACATTTGGTTATTAATACCACCTGCACAACACATTACCTGTTGTGTGTGTGTGTGTATTTGACATCTGTCTATCCCAGTAGGAGGCTGAATGATTTTCTTTGAAGTCTGGCCAATAAATTAAAATGTTATCTACTCTCTCCCTGTATAAAATCTGTAATAAAATGTCTTACTGACTGCAGTTGAGCATTTGCCTGCAATTGTTGATTATTTTTTCAATTCATTGATTATTATCGAACACAAAAATATTGATTAATTAATAAGCCTAACACTCATTAAACACTTATTAATACAAATGTACTCAGCATAGTAATAACTGCAAATACAACCAGTACCGCTGCCTGTCCGATTTAAACCCTTTAAACAGTGTCGCTACTATGTTGTTCAACGGCTCTGACAAACTCTTGGAGGTCAAGTAAATGAGTTGGGGAATGGGGGGGAAACTAAAGCTTATGTTTTAAACTAAAATGGAAATATACAATTATGTTGTAATACAATAATACTCTACATTTACATTTAGCAGACTCAACAGATTCAAGCCGCGGTCAGACTTGAGCATGCGAAGATTGTTCGGATGGTGGTACGAAAATGGGCATTTTTCATTTTTTACATTTACGCATTTGGCAGACGCTTTTATCCAAAGCGACTTACATTGCATTGTCCTATACATTTTGATTCTAAATATGCGCAATCCCCTGGGATCCAACCCACGACCTTGGCACTGCTAGTGCTAGGCTTTAACCACGGAGCTAAGGGAAAGCTTTTTTCTGTACCGAGATCTTCTATTGGTTTAACTCACTCATGTGATGCAAATTCGCAGGTCAGAGTTCACCAAACTTGAACTTTGCAACGCAGTAAAATGCCAAATGTCGTTGGACGGGCTTGGTTTCCGGTCTGTGGCATTTGTATGTGTATAAATGCAAGTCAAGGGTGACCACGGCAATAAAGTTTGAAAATAAATATATCGATGTCATACAAAAGCAATAATACAATAGGTGCTAATACCAAGTTACTAGTTTCCACAAATGCCAGATAAATACGTAGACTTATCACTTCTCCTGACTTTTCTCTAAATAAGAAACTAAAACTGCCAGTAGGTGTCAGTAACTATCTTAATGATAAAGTCATTCATTGGTTGTTTCATTCAAAGTAAAGTAAATGGTTTGACAGATTCATTCAAAACCAGAATTAGAAAAGAAACTTTACAACACGTTTAGCTTTGTCTTTATACATTAATTTGTAGACAAAATTTAGCAAAAACAGTCAATAATGTCTAAAATAAAACAATATTATATTATTGACTCAATTATTGAACTGTTGTATAAAATCAACAACACTTTTACATTTAGTCATTTAGCAGACGCTTTTATCCAAAGTGACTTACAGATGAGGAAACATTGGAAGCAATTATAACAACATAGGCAACAAAATACATAAGTGCATCAAAACTAGTCCATTAAAGCCTAGCACAGTATTAAAAGCTAAGAATAGTGAGATTAGTACAATTATTACTTTTTTATTGTTATTTATTTACACTACACTTTTTTCCACTTGTGATAATTCGGACAAACAACAACAACACTTGTTTCTTGTGTGATTCAGCTTAACTATATCATACCCTGCTAGCACACAACATAACAGTTACATAATCTATTTGGTAATTTCATGTCTTACCATCTGGCAACGTAACTGCCATGTCGCAGGCACATCATTTCATTACCATTTAAAGGTGTCCTGAACTAGCCTTTTTTAGTATTTTATACTGTTGTCTGGGGTCTACTTATGATGTTCAGGTGGTTTTTACATTAAAAAACATCAAAATCAATAAAGAACTGACCTAACTTTGGAGGGTGCACCACACCAGCAGTTCTTCAGCAGAGACTTAGCAGATGTTACCGCCTGCCTAGCACAAGAAAGGATGCCCTGAGACAACATGGAGCTGACCACTTTCGCAGTCAACGGGAAAGACGGCTCCCTGTGAAAACCAAGCTGGCAACCTAGGAGCCACTGACCTGTTCCAACAGTCATCGAGGTATTCATTTTAACACCATGGACAACACCTCTCCGGAGAGCAAAACAGTGCAACCACGTCTCAGCCAGCAGAGATCCTGAGGACATCAAAGGAGCTGATTCCACATATCCTCACCAGGAGAATGTCAAAAATCTAAATTAGACTCTTATTTGAACACGAGGGTCATGAGAAACGAACAACCCTTCAGAATGCCCTCCTACCGAGAAAAACATCCAGATCTCTGCAACCTGCTTGTCGACCACAGAGACAGTTATCCTAACACCAGATGAGCATGACACCCAAACCGCATCTCAGCAGACGGCTGACTACCCAGAACAGGCAAAGACACATATTGTTTTGAGCCTCTAAGACACTTTAAGCATTAATGGAATTGGGCTCAAGTACGGGAGCTTCCACTTTCCAGCCAGCCAACTCGTCTGAAATCCATTGCCGTGTCACTAAGTTAGGTATGACATCTCCACTGCTCGCAAGAACTCCGTCTCGAACCAGCCGACGACCCAGACATTTCCTGCTCTTACATCACAGACACCAGACAGGAACTAGAGGCAGCCAACTCAGACATCAGCCTCACACTGCTCACTTGCTCTCAACATCAGCATCAGACATTCCATCTGCGGTCAAGTACGTACACAGTTCCAATTGGACTCAAGCCTGTCAACCACGGCAACGGCCCAGGACACCCGTGTTTGAACTTGAAAATGGAATAACCAATGCTGAACCTGCTACTTCCTGGTTCTCGCAAATCTCACAGCCCCATGGGGGGCCCTGTCAAGTGTGAGAACTTTCTACTAGACTAGACCAGCCCAGAGCCCCCGCACTATGGTGAATAAATGACACTGTAGCACCTGCATGTGCCCAAAGGGGTCACTGTTCACCTCAACACACGGTGTGACCAAGCTTTCAACCATACATATCCAATGGAATACGTGGAGCATGACCCACTCTGGAAGCCACACCCCTTTTTTACAGAATAACTCTTTTGCAGTGTGCATACTGTGAGTACATGTACCAAAGATTTTGAACAACATCTTAATAAAGAGCATAACAGCGAATTACCACTCCAAGGAGATAGACAAAGCAAAGATCACCAACTCGCCTGACTCTCGTACTCTTTTTAAAACCTTCTCTGCTCTTTTTTGCCCGCCTGCCCCCTTACCGTCATCGGACTTAACAGCTAATGATTTTGCGCCTTTCTTCGTACAGAAAACGACCACCATCAGCAGTCAGTTCTCTGCGCCGTCAGCTCTTGAGCACGCCCACACTCTCGACACATGCTCGCTCCCCTCTGTCTCTCTCCTATCTGAAGATTTGGTTTACAAGGTCATGTCTTCTAACCACCTAACTACATGCTCGCTAGATCCCATCCCCACTCATCTCCTCCAGGCCATCTCTCCATCGGTTGTTCCCGCTCTGACCCACATTATCAACTTGTCTCTCACCACTGGTACATTTCCCAGAGTCTTCCAAAAGGCCCATATTACTCCACTACTGAAGAAACCCACTCTGCAAACAAAACAATGCTCTTTCTACAAACAAAACACATGGGACTGACATGATCCTGCCACAAGACTCGAAAACCAAGACAAGGAGAGGCAGGATCATGGCATATGCTTGATTTTAAACCACTTTTCGGTTTGGTTGAGTTGATTTAACGCTTTACTTAACTTAATAACTGCAATTTTCAAATAAAATTTTAAAAACTTTTAATATGTTATTTATAGTCTTTGGTTAAGCCACTTAAACCTACAGGGATTGCAGATGAGATGTTAAGGCAGACGAAGCATTTGTTCTTTTTTGACAATTATAAATTGAATATAAAGAAAATAATTCAATTGTACTGTGTACTGTTTTTTTAAGAAAATTAACTAAATGTATCTAATTGCGAGTATGCACTCCTCCTTTGTATATGAATAGTTAGTTGATGTTGTCACAGTGGTATGATTATATAAAGAAAAGTTAGTAATCAGGATGCTGTGACAATATCACAACAAGGACGTTGTAACATGCCAATAACTTACTGACAACATCACAAAGTTGCATAGGCTTCATCACAAAGTGAGTTGTTGCCCTGGATCATATCCTTCTTCAATCAACTGTATGAATTAACGGATGACCAATGCGTAGGTTTAGTTGATAAAACACTTCCTCAAAGGATACACCTTATGGTTGTGTATTCTCGCCCCCAAAAAATCTGTAACATTTTACAATATATAGGTGGTATTTGTTAACAAATAGGTAATGCATCCGCTAACATGAACTTATGATGTACAATACTTCTAAAGCATTTATTACTCTTAGTTCATGTCAGTTTCAGCATTTACTAAAACATTTTTTTTTAAATCAAACATAGTCACTCCTAACATGATACTAACATGAGTAATTGTACTGACCTTAACTAAAATGAACAAGGGTTATTGAATGCTGAAAACAATAGTTCATGTTAGTTAATGCATTTACTAATGTTAACAAATACAATCTTTGCAGCGAAAAGCTTACTCAAGGTTGTCCCGATAGAAGACACTTTTGTGTAATGATGATAGTCATTATGGCAATAGTTGATTCCTTTGACGATAGTTGGCTTCTTAACCCACATTGCACATATCCTGGCATGAGAGAAGTTGCGATGTGAGTGGCTGAGGCTTTTCCTTGAGCCAGAGAGTTTGAAACATGCACAGGGTCAGAGTTTTGCGAGACATCTTATGATACGCTCTCTGGTGTTTCCTTACAGGAAAGAGGCTTTTATGCTTATGAGTTATTCCGTCAACAGCACACATGGCATCAATGACACGTTTGGATTAATGGCATTGATTCCCACAGGAACCTTTTAAAGCAATGTGCACTGAACTCACACTCTAATAGAAAGTTGGTTGCGGTCACACACGGGTATATTCTATCCTTGTTGGCCGTTAAAGTAAAGCAGCTTCTGTCTTTGTCCAAAGATCAGCTGGTGAGGCGATACTATTGTACTATACTAATAGTATTGTTTATGTCGAGCTGCCCTTCCACTCCACTGATTCCTCAAAATTCAAGTGTATGAAGATTCACAGAAGCAAAGCTTTTATTATACAGTCCCCACCAGCATGTCTTACATAAGCAAAGCTCAAGAAAAGCCATCGGATTCTCAAATAACTGTCGGCTCAAATAAGTGCTGAACACTTAACAGCTTTTCTGAAATGTCAACAAGGAGGTAAGGCGTGGCTTTACCGAATAACACATAAGTCAAATACAGGATGAAAACAGGTAAGGCTGGATATCTTAACATATTCGTTTTGTTTTAATGAGTCACTTTCAATACAATCAGGTGCAGTGTTGCTGTAAAGGAACTGTGTGCTTCATTGTGCTTTTAAACACTGCCCATCCGAAAAAAGTCACACACTCTAATATTTCCTTGGACCGCCTTTAGCTTTCATCACGGCACACACTCGCTGTGGCATCGTTTCCATAAACTTCTGCAATGTCCAGAATGTCATTTTTCCCATCCAGACTTGCATTAACTTTAGCCAAGATCTTATATTGAGGATGGGAGAGTCCAACAGCTGCACAAAGTCTTCTCCAGCACATCACAAAGATTCTCAATGGGTTTAAAGGGGAAGTTCACCAAAAAATCTACTTTGTATGATTTTTTACTCACCCACATGACGTTAAACATGTTTAGAGAACTTCTGGCGTCTTCAGAGCACAAATGAAGATATTTAGGTGACTACCGAGAGATTTCAAGACCTGCTCATAGACATCATAATGTCAGTTTTTGCCAAGGTCCAGAGAAGTGCAAAAACATCTTGAACACCTGAGCGCTGCATCGGGCTTGTCCCATTGGACGCCGGCACTCTGACTCACAACGCGGAAAACATACAAGACGAAGAAGAAGTGCTCTCGTGAACACGCGCCATACACTGACAAGACAGAGGAGAAAATATCCATTAAAGTCAGTGTTTTGGTTTGTTTTTTGCAAAACATTCTCATCGCTTAAAAGAAATTACAGATGACCTCATTTTTTGCACATATAACAGCACAAAACGTTGCTGAACCTATACCTCCAACCTATTTGCTTAGTTAAATGCAGGTGTTTTCCAAATCAGTATAAATGTCTTTTGTTTGATTAGTCAAATACACACATAATAGTGAATATTCAAGTAAACACACTTGGTTTACAGTTATATATTAAGTCCAAAGCCCTTAAGATGGGCAGGTGGGTGCTCATAATTATTTTAGATAAGTTCGGTTCGACCGGCCACGTTCATATTTTTGACCGGTCCTGAACGCTTCCCCTCCGTCTGTTCACGAAAAGGGCACTATGGGTATCAAAAATGGCACTTTAGGCATACATGAGAAGCACAGAGGGCTAAAACCTAAAACATTTCTTTATTGTTCTGCTCAAGAAAAAATCTCACCTACATCTCGGATGCCCTGAGGGTTAGTGAATAAACAACAAATTTCAATTCTAGGGTGAATTATCGCTTTAATATGTCTTGGGTCAAAGAGCATACAGGTCACATAACAATAAAAGATGGATGATGCAGTATGTCCAACACTCACGTGGTGTCAAACATACTGTATCAAGGGTCGATTCAGTACATACTGTCACAGTATATGTGATTTCGTGACGCTGGTTAACTGTGATTTCTCTGGATTCAAATACTATTGAACACATTTGGCATAATGCAAGTACACACGAAAAACAAAACATATATAACACTGTACAAACAAATCTTTCACACTGTGCCTTGAAGAAAAGGACTGAGAGTTTGCATGGTGTTTTATTTAAACACATTAAAAAGTAATGATCACACATTATGTTCAAACGGAGTAGCCTACAGTCCATTTACTGTGACAAACAAGACAATCACGTGATGTAAACAAACACTGATGGGCCAATGAGAAACAAATCAATGTCGATCTACCTGACAACGGTTCCTATGTAAACCCCACACATTTGACAGACAAGCTCGTAACATGAACTCACACTTCCGGTTACAATCTCACTTTAACCGAGAGACTTTACTACAAACATCGCACTAAACTATGTGACATTACAGATATTGTAACACCTCACTCACGTCTGTACACTTGAAATCAGTCAGTTTAGCGCAACAGAAGCGATTTTTGCACAAACACAGCGCAGTTTTCTTTGGCGTTAGTTATGTCAGACTCACCACTGCGGCTCAAAACGATCTCGAGCTCCACTGATGTTTAAATCGACACTTTATAACAATATGAACTCGGATTCCTGATGGATCCATTCAGCTGCTCTCTGCATCTCAGTCACTTCCGCACTCGAGGACGCGCTAGCCTGCTCCTGGCTAAACCTGTTCTTGACGTTCATACTTGCGTCACCTTTACGCATTCTGTTTAAAACGAACATGCACAGCAGAGCCGATCCTTCCATACAGAGACTACGCAGGTTGCGTAGCGCCTCTGCACCACCTTGAGTACCGAAACCAACTCAAGACGCTATTTTTATAACTTGCGGAATCTACTATACGGGAATCCTTCAGAAATGTCCTTTTTAATACCTCATTTATTGAATTACTTTACTCGTGTAAATGTAGCCACATTACGCATGTACAGATTTACATATACAGTATATATCCACTGGCAAAAAGATGGGTTAACGTTGGACGTTCGAGAGTCTAAATTTAGGGACCGTCTCCAAAGTTACATAGGCTACACATTAATATAGGCCTTCAATAGCGTTGAATGGGTAAATTGATTCTGCTTATTTGAATTTCGCAAATTCCTTTTATTCTGTAAATATATATTTATTCGTGAGTACCCACCCTTTGATTTGCACTTTACTTGATTCATTTTAATCCTTTACTTAGTTTTAACTGTATTGTGTTATTTTATAGCTTTCTTATTTTCCCTATTCTTCTTTTTTTCTGTATCTAGAGATCTGTAATATCTTACCTCTGTGTTAATAAAACACTACATTTTTAGAGTTTGTGGTTTGAATATTAATTTTTTGAAGGGTGCATGCAGGCTGAGTTGCGGGGTAATATTGGTCAAGTTAAGGCTGTTTTAGGGTTTTGTGTAAGTTTGAGGGTGGGGTTCAGGGTAAGTTGTGGTTGAGTTTTGTATAAAGGTGTTGGCAGTGACAGGTGTTCCAATTTCGTGGGATACACATGGGGGTTTAGGCAGTTTTCTGGGACAGTTAAGGCTGGTTTTAGGGACTTGAATAAAGTTGTGGGTGAGTTCTGGACTGTTTCAGGCATGGATTTGGTTTCTTTTAGGCAAGCAGCTTAATGGCCAATCGAGGGAGTGGGTCCGTGGTGGTATGTGTGCCATAACAACAGCCATAATGCAACCTGTTAAGGCCCACAACCAATTGGCTATCTGGGTGGGTATGAATTAAAGTCACAAAACCAGCTGTACAGGGTTCATGTGGGTGTCAGCTATAATGCAAACCTTTTTGATTTTTGATATTTATTACAAGAAATGTCAAATAATATATCATTATTCAACTGAATACAAAATCAACTCTACAGTGTTCATGTGAGTCTCAGCTAATGTACACCATTGTATTTCGTTTGACCATAATAATGTTATTTTTGTGTATTTTCGTATGATTTACGTTCTTGAGTAAACTATATTCATCATGTTTTATTTTTGTTAATCACTCATTTGGTTAGTAAAAACACACCGCATTTGCATGATAAAGTTTTTTGGTTGGTTCCAGAGCCATGCGTTACTTAAGGTAAAGAATTATTTACATGTGAATCAAAATGTGAATACAATTTTATACTTAATTGTTCTAATTGTCAGTTTAATGTTTTTTTTTAAAGTTTTTATTCAAGTGTGTTAATTGATTTGACAAGGGCCCCCAGATGTCTAGGCCAAAAAAATGACACAAAAGGTTTTAGATTCTGCTTGAAATGGCATTAATACCATATAAAGTAAAAGGATCTTAACTGTTTTCATCATTTCAAACGATTGACACAACTCAACTTTGGAGTGTTGCAGTCAGCTGTGACAACTGCTATGTCCAGAACCAAGCCCTAATAAATTGGAGATTAATTTGGTTTAACATCGAAATTACATCGGAAAGGCATTTATGCTTAACACGTAAAAAAATTGACAATTGCAGCTGACTCATTTTAATAATGGTAACAACGAAGAATAATAACAAGAACATTTGTCAAATTCATCTCATTTTGTTTTCTGTTCGTTTAGGCACTGAATTAAAGTCGTGATTATTGTCAATATACTGTTATGTTGTGACACATACACTGAACACATTACAACGTATTAGGCCTTTCAACCTGAATCATACTGCAATGTAAGAAACTGACATTTCTTCTGCTATTATTAATACTGACCAGGAGTGTTTCATTTTTAAACGTTATGGGATGGTTTCTCTTAAGGGTCGTCTTAAAACATGACTAAGCCTATTTAAATACATCCTTTTAAAAAAAACTCTGTGTGCATCTTGAGACAAACAATCCCACAGATATTTAAAGATACAGTATGTTCCTGTAAGAAAGTTGTAAATTTGAAGATATGTTTGTGTAAATTGTTGTCATATAGTGGTCTGGGACTAGGCTTAAACCCTATCCGGGAAACTGCCCCGTTTATCTGTGCCACACGTAGACTTTTCAGATTTACAAATAAATCTGCTGTATTAGTTCATCAGAGAATCAAGTTTGTTTTTATTGGGCAGCGTTTCACGAAACAAGAGCATGTTGCAATGACTGTGTTTCAGTAACAGTTGCAGAGTACAAGTACAGAAAGACAATGTGCTTTTAAAGAACAACACAACACTTATTTTACTAGTGGCCAAGTACTGATCTATTCATTTTACAGTAAATGTTGGCATATACAACAGTAGTATTAAAAACCGTCAATGCAGAAATTCCATACACAACAAAAATCTTGAGAAAGCCCAGATCATCATTTCAAATAAGGCACTTTGTTTTAGATGATAAGAGGTAGAAAACTTGCAGTGAATTTGGGCTGGCATAATAGAGCACATCTTAATAGAAAACAAGGCTTGATGTACACAAAAAGCCTATTGTCAAGAGTTTACAGTAGTTCATTTCTTACCTCGGAAAACATCAACTCACAAAATCTATTTCAGTCAAAATAAGACTGAAGTGAACATTTACTACAGCTGTTTGGCAAATAGTGCATAGTGAAATTGAAACTTGTCCTATTTGAATGATTATTGTTTGGCTACATGTTTGATACACATAAGCAATTGGAACATTTATTTTCTCGGTATTTGAGTACTTGCATTTAGTTTTTCCAAACACTGCAGTTTTGAAACTACCTGCTTCTTCATGAAATCAGGTCATGTTTGTTTTCTGTGATTGTTCAGCTACGTTAGATAACTGAAATATAAATCATTGTGTAAAAAACATTCACACTTAAGGGGTGTGTGGTAAAAATGAAACAGGAAAATGCACACTGGGCCTTATTTTCATCGCTTTTGCAGAACAACACAAAGTGGAGCGTATGGATTTGGACACATCAATGTTTAAGTGAACACACTTGTTAGTATGCCGGAGGCTGATATGTTCCCTCTCCTGCAGAAGTGTGTGAGAATGGAGACTGCTGATAGCCCTCAGGAGGATAAGATGAAGGGTACGGGGAGGTGTGATCATTCACCGGATCAGTGTAGCCCGACACAACACTGTCCAGACCCTGACGATAACGTTTAAACGCAAACACTGTGAGCAGAGCCTGGAGAGAGAAGACGGACATTTGTTTAAAGTACACAAGAGAGATAACACAACTTCTTTACAGAAAATGAAAATGTATTTTAATAATCTTTGAAGTATTCCACAGCTGTGCAGTGATGAGGGTGGCAAAGGTGTGGAAAATTGAGAAAACCTTTCCATGGGAGGGTAAACTGGGGAATTTTCAACTGGTTAATATATTCCAATTAAATGATTAATTAAGACTCAATTAATCAATAATGATGAACACCTGCTGTTAACAAACAGAACCAGTGAAGAAAAGAAGGACAAGAAAAGACAAGGTCCAGGCTTTATTAAGTGTTTTTGCAGAGGACGAAATCTAGTGGGAATTGGAAACGATGACCCGCAATGAAAAGGTATAATTAAAAATATTGACACATGCAATCCTAGGTCAGGGGTTCCCAAACTTTTCAGCCCCCCCAAATATAACACTGCCAGGGACTCAAGACCCAAACATTGCGTGCAACTACGCACATGCACTTATTAGGTCTATCCAAACGCGCGCATAATGACATCACAAAATAACACTGTAGTGAGGTAGGCAGGACGAGTGCCGGGATTCGAGGTCTCGTTATCACGGAGGAGATTGGGAGCATAAGAGGACGAGCGACCGGACCGTCAGTGAGAGAGGACCAGGCCTGGGCATTATGTTGCGTATTATTATGTTCGTATGGGCGGCACTCGACCACGAGGAAGTTCGTTTTATTGTTTGTTTATTTAGATAAATGTTTTTTTACGTTCGCCGGTTCCCGCCTCCTTCCTTGTTTTATTGAACGTGTTTCAAACACATTCAAACATAATACGACTTTATAGTTATTTACTCATTCTTTTACCTGTTGTTATACATAAACCATGAACTATTACTACAGATGGTTCGACTGATTCGAGCGCTGATGGGTGCAAACATCAGCCTATTTCTGTACCTGAGGACCTTTCTGACTGCTCCTCCGCTGGCCTCCCTTTGTCTGTCTTTGGTCGATATTAACCCACAAATTAGAATATCCTAAATATAAAGCCTGAAAAATAACTTAAAGGTCCAGTCAGTGAAATCTAGCGGCAAGGTTGTGAATTGCATCCAACCGCTCACTCTGCCCCTCCCTTTCCAAACACAAAGACGGCTGTCAGAACCGTTGCATTTTGCAAGCTCTTTATACACCTCTGAAGGTGAATCGATAGATTATCCCAAAGATTACACACTGGACCTTCAACTAGTATTTGTATATTTTGTAACACTTGTTGATTAAATACACTATTAATATTAATAAACAAAAAGGATTTCTGGAAATCCTCATGCGACCCGACCCCTAATTTGAGAACCCCTGCTTAAGACCACAATGGAAACGCAGATAGCAACAGGTCTGGGGGGAAACGTTCCTGCAGCAAATAGTTTAAGGCAGTTTCGGTGGAAACATGGCATTAGATGAACATCACATCTGTCACATCTCAACAGAGAAGAATTAAACACCATCTTTACTTATTACATCATCACTTTCACACTACTGTTGTGGAAAAATGCCACTGTCATCAATATTGGAAAACTCTCTTTTAATTGTTCCCTGGGGAATTGAGACATTCAACATTCCTTATACGAACCTCAACAACGAAGACAAACCATTAAACTCTGAATTTCACATTAAACCAAAAATGAAAGCACAGAGAATTACAAAACCAAGTAGTCAATTCAGAGGCATAATTTATTCTTGCTATAAATGACAAATCTTAACACAGAAAGCCAAGGGTCAAGAGTCCAGCGAAAGGAAAAACTCAACGCTTCTTGCTGACGGAAATGTTACACCCCTTTGCAACAATATGTTTAAAGTAAGAATATGCCACGAGATGTTTATTTCTTACCTACATATAAGTTACTTGTTATTGTCTATGGGTACATGTTATAGCCTGACAGTGGTGTTTAATTCTTGATTATCACCCCTTTTTTATTTTGATTATATAAAACTTTATGATTTAGACAGTTTCAACTGGTTGGCACATTTGTAGCTAGCGTCACACAGTACAGAATATGCCATGATAAAAGATCACCATGAGAGCAAAAGACAGAGGAGAGTCATCTTACCCAGGTGGCGATGGAGAAGAATGAGAAGGCCACCACAGCTCGGGCAGCATCGCCAGGAAATACCTCTGGTGTCACTGTGAGAGACCACTGATTGGTCAATACACAGAAACACACAAACCACAGAAACGTCCAGACACCTCATGAGAAGAAAAAGACAAACACACATGAGTGTCAGATTATAATAAATCATCACGACAGAGACATTCACTGACATTATTATTCCACATTTAATAACAACCAACAGGGCTTTGACCCCGTGTCAGAAGAAATGTGCTATTACAGCACAAAGAAATCTTAACATGTCAAGCCTTGGGTCAAGAGCTCAGCTAACAGCGGGCATACACGATGCAATTTCTGCTGTGGTACCAGCTCGCAGGCGATTGTTTCCGTTCGGGAGGAAATCGTTTATGCTCACATGGTCGCAGCTCGCATTGTGTGAGAGGAATTATGAACTGAGCCGAACATGCTACGAGCATGTGTCTGACAATTTTCAAACATGTCAAAAAAGCTCAGGGGCTGTTGGTTTGAATTGGTGGGGTGTATGAAGTTCAACGAGCATATTTGGCAATCCATCTGAAGTTGACCAATCAGATGTTGACCTGGGCAGGACCAGCCAGCGATGTGTGATGTGTCATGCCCTATAAACACTAAACACTTTCTTCTGTGAACTATTCCCTTAATGCTCTGCTTGACACTGACAATCTGTTTAAAACGCATGTGAAATGCTTTGTTCAGGGAAAATGTAAAACTCTTTTGTGTGATATTTATGTAGTGTGGGCCTGGATGAAGATATAACAGACTAGGAAAATATGAATTAACTCCGTCACTATAGGGTGATGCTTGCCTTTGCACACAGTGAACATTCATTGAAAAATCTTACCAGAGAAAATCAGATCACTCAATACGATGTATCTCCTCTCGTTGGCATTGCTGATCTGAGGGAAAAGTGCATCCAGCACAATAAAGACAACGCAGGCCAGAAAAGCCAGAACTCCAACACCAACTCCATAACTGCAGGCACTGTCGTTCTGATTATAAATGCAGTGAGTGTTGTCTCCTGACGTTTCATTGATGTAGCCTTCAGAAATTATGGTAGCAAACACAACTATTGAGAAGATCTGTGACAGAAAGAAAGAATTACATTTACATTCAGCAGAACTACTGAGAGCGAGCGCTGTATCAAAACATTTCTAAATCAAATCCCTTTATTTTCACTCAATCATATACACAAGTACAACAGTGGGTGAAACACTTGGGTTAGTTCTGACCAACATGGCATTATGACACTAATTACACTCATTTACAATAGACTTTTCAGAATCTTGCCATTTTAGTGGAAAGTACTCTGTCATTTGAGAAACAAGTCGCCAACACCTGTAAAATTACATTTTTCCATCTTAAAAATATATCTAAATTTCGTCATATGCTGTCACCATCAGATGCAGAGAAGCTTATTCATGCCTTTATGACATCAAGACTAGATTACTGTAATGCACTATTAGGTGGTTGCCTTGCAGGCCTATTACAAAAACTCCAACTGGTCCAAAATGCGGCAGCTCGAGTTCTTACACGTACAAAAAAGTATGAGCATATTAGCCCGGTTCTGTCAACCTTGCACTGGTTACCTATAAAGCATTGCATAAACTTTAAAATCTTGCTTATTACCTATAAAGCCTTGCATGGTTTAGCTCCTCACTACTTGAGAGAACTTCTTACGTATTACAGTCCATCACGTGCACTACGCTCTCAGGCGTCAGGTCAGTTGGTAATACCTAGAATTTCAAAATCAAGTGCAGGCGGCAGATCCTTTTCTTATCTAGCGCCTAAACTTTGGAACAGTCTTCCCTGCACTGTCCGGGAGGCAGACACACTCTGTCAGTTTAAATCTAGACTAAAGACGCATCTTTTTAATCTTGCATACGCTACACTATCATAATATATATATTTCAAAGATCTAGGCTGCACTAGTTAGATCAACCGGAACCAGGAACACTTCCAATAACAACTGATGCATTTGTTGCATCAAAGAGTGCAGAACAGTACTCTACTCTCAGCCAGTCTTGTCTCATTGTTCCAAGGATACTAGATGTACTAGATGCAGGATGCAGTCCATACCCAGAACTGACAAATGCTGTGATGATAGAGCTGGACAAAGGACGTGGAGACTCTACAAAATTATTAATGATAATCTGAAATCTAATTATTTTTTTATTTTGCCTTGTTGTGCAAGCACTGTCGAGCTTGTGCAGAGGCTAGAGCTTTTGCCAGAGGGGAACTGGAATCCCCTGTTTAGGCCTGGTTTTCCTCATACTGTTTGCCTGGCCGGGGGGGCTGCTAGAATTTTATAGTTTTATTTAATTAACACTGCATATAGGAATTTATAGTCTGTCTGATATTTGACTTGCATAACCTTATATGTTTTGCTTATAGTCAATGTTTTCTTGTACAGCTGCTTTGTAACAATGAAAGTTGTTAAAAGCACTATATAAATAAAGCAGACTTGACTTGTACATTACAAAATAAACACAATAGATGACACGTCATGCCCAATGTAACAAGTAAAGGGTTTGAGTCTTTACTTGTGACTGTCCTGAGAGCCGGAGCTTCTACTGTGTGTACTGTATTGTGATGAATGCAGCTCCATGTGTGTGACGCGCTCTTACAACACGTTTACTTTAGTTTTTAACCACAGAAGAAAGTAACATTCACAACTTTGAGCCGTAAGCGTTGGGATCTGTCCTGATGATAGACCTTCTCTCTCAGTCTTTCAGCACATGAGCAGCAGATGTTTGGAGTCATTCTACGAAACTGGTGCCATTTACACTTTGCACTTCCAAATGTTTTATTTAAAATCCCTTAAAATCCCCAACAATTTGAAATACATGTTAATCATCTAAAAAAACAAGTTGCCCACCTCAGGCACAAAATCCAGATTAATATTAACCTCTTTCTTCAGGCAGGGGAGTCTTTCTTGTACCCCCGCTACGGACAATATCTCTACTCCATTGAAGTAGTAAAACAATAAATAGGTTTTTAAAATCCAATGTTTTTCTAAGAGTAACATGTCCCTTTTTTGGAAACTATCCAAAAGATTTTAAAGATTTTAGATTTTAAATCTTGAAAAATGAATTTAACATTTCAATGGGCTCATTGTTTATACCCACTTAAAAAATTGAAACAAAGATTAGTCCACACAACAAGAACCTTATTCAACATTAACTTATGTAAAATGTAATTTCCTTTCCATAAACTTTGAACAAATTGACCCAGTGACAGGGTGGTGGGATGGTTCTCTGGGACTTGGTGGTATGGACAAAGTGTTTCTCTATATGACTACTGGTTTTAAACCATTAAAATTGGGGAGGAAAGACATAAAAAGTGAGATATAAAGGAAAACTTTGGTCATGCCAACAACTGAAAAAGTTCGATTCTTTGCCTAGTGAGTGAATGGATGAACCAAACAGGGTTTACTTCACAGAAAATACTGAATGATACTGATTTAACCAAATCCTTGAACAGAAACACAACTACCCCATCGCATCCTTTACCAGCTCCTCAAAATAAAAATGTGACAGGGTAGTAGGCATTTCATCCGAAAATGGCTGCAAATCTCATGTGGTAACGTTTCTCAACTATCATAAATGCAAATGAATCTGAAATGTCCTTTTCTAATGAAACTTGATTAAGAATATGATGTTACTCTTTTAAAAATGTTATCGTGTGTCATGTAAACATGAACACTTGAAAGAATAACTTGAAGCTTTAGAAACACACTCAAGACATTAGACTCAAGAAGATGCATCAAACATTGCGGAGACAAATGGGACCCGTTTGGCAGAATGACTCCCGCGCAACACTGTCTGTCGTCACTTTGATGAAAGAGTGTCTCGTGGTTAACGTTAGAGGTCTTCTCGGGTCCAAAGATATTCTTTACCCGACCTGAAATGACCCGAAACACTTTTTTTAAAGCCCCGACCCGAGACAGACCCGATAACGTTAGACCCGAGTCCGACCCGACCCATCACTAGACCTGAATGTAAACCGACGTTTATTAATGAAAATGAAATTGATATGGCAATGAAAACTTTGATCCAAACTCAGGCTAAATAGCCTACGCAACACAGTATAAAGACACAGTTTAATCCAGTTTCCTGATTAATCCCACAGCTATAAAACCCGATAAATATTATTTCAATCTAAATAAGGCATCGCACTCTACGCATTTAGCTGCACCGCTGCATCTTTTTTTCCCTCCTCATCAACAATGACAACAAATGTTATCCATACCGATGATGACCCTGGATGTTTTACTTCTGTATATTCGTCATCTTTCATCTTTTTAGCGATGTCTGATATCGCCTCCATGTCATGCTAATCTGACGACAGTGTACATTCAAAATTGATTGACAGGTCTGGCTCAATGTTAACTAGCCTACGATCCAACCACAAGATGTCGCAAGAGGAGAGTTGGTCAGTACACGCACGAGCGACGCGCTGTTATAGTAAAGGATAGTTCGGGTCAATTCAGCAAAAAACATTTTTACTTTATATTACCCGAGACCCGAAGAACCTAATAATATACCCGACCGTGGATCTTTTAGACCCGGACCGGCTCGGGTCTCGGGCCGGTCCTCGGGTTTTCGGATCTATGTGGACCCGTGAAGACCTCTAGTTTACAGTTTTAACTATAAAGTCGCTTTGCTCGAATCGATCTCGCGATACGTTGGCGTCATGCGCCTATACATGCAGCGCCGCGTGACGACGTGTGCTTTTCGTTACAATAAACGTCTCTTACTTTGTCGTGTAGTTTCGGATGGTAGAAGAACAATTTCTACAGTAGATGTATGAAGCACGTCATTTAATGTGCTTAAAGACGAAGCCTGGACACATGAACAAAACACCAGCTGCTGCTACTTCACATCCCCGCCAGACTGTGTTTATATGTTATAAAGATGTCTATAGCACGTTAGTTAAGTCCTCTCACCCAGCTGAAGAGTCGCGTGAGCGGCTGAGGCTGTTTGATAAAGCTGGAGAACTCGAAGACTCCTCCGGACAGAGGTGAACCGTAAACACTTGACTCCATGTCTGTGTGTGTTTGTGTGTGTTTGTGATGTGTGCCAGCTCGATCATCTAACTGATAATGTTTACTTTCACACTTGTTTCCTGAAAGCAGCAGCACGCGCGCCGCCCTTCACGGAAGTACACGTCAACACATTCCCGCAGTCTTTCGTTAGTGTCCTTGATTTTGCTGCTTCATTATTACACTCCGTATAGATTTGAGCAGGAAACTTATAAAGTCGCAAACATTCCACCAAACAACGTAAGAGTTGCTTGTGAGATTCAGTGTGTAGTGGTGTGATTATATGAATGTAATGTACAACTGTGCGCACACAGCACACCCATGAGGTATCAAAGAACCGCCCAAAACCGTTCTCGTGCTCAACACATGTTTATGGTGGCCGCTAGGTGTCAGTGCGCTGCAACATGAAAAACATGCACACAGAAAAAAACACCAAATCAAAATAACCAAATGATTTAACTTACTTTGTTTTCTTTACACTAAAGAGCCCGAAACATTAGTTTTCTTTCTTTCCTTGATAAATCCAGTGCTCGAATTGAAGTGGGGATCTGGGACATTTGGGAACCCCCCATAAGAAGTTAAAAATAGACTTGGAGGGTCCCTCAGATATTTTTCTTTGAGTACAAATTATAATGAGGATACTACAGTAATTAAACTCATGCAATGGATATGGTACATTTCATGAATTAATTGTTTACAATAATTAATATTAAGTTTGTTTACAAGCTAGTTGACAACGCCTCCCTCCACATCTAAAGGCCTCTAAGCGCGAGACATTGTTGACATGACTGCTTGATTTGCATCGCTTCAGCTACTTCGCTTCAGCTAAAAAGCAGTCAAGAAGAGGAAGCTTCTACTTTTTTGAGGGGTAATTTTCTCTATCTTTCCACTATATTTTTCAACTCCATGTTGGAGCTTTTGTATTCCTTACTGAAATTATGGTTGGGCCTGGTTCTGGGGTGCTAGAGATCTTCATTTTGGAATAAGGCTGTAACATGACAAAATGTGGAAAAAGTGAAGTGCTGTGAATACTTTCCGGATGCACTGTATAATCCATTCAGAATGTTATAAAACTTGTTTTTCATGCTGCTAAAACCAACAGCCACCTACACGCTGCCAAATTTCGGGAATTACATTGGCATATAAATGATAGCTATGATTGAAATATAGATAGCCATATATATATCTAATGTGAATGAGCTAAGAAGACTGTCTCGTAGTGAAGGCCGGTTCACGAACAAATTCTTCTTTTGAACCAGTTCTTTTCAGTGAACTGGTCGATCCGGTTCACCAAATCAGAGTGAATCGTTCTAAAATAGTTTGCATATACACTAACCACTTAAACACAAATTACTTGAATTACTCACTATCTGGAGTGTCTGCCAGTCTCGTCTGATTTGAAATAAATAAATATGTTTAGGAATAAAAATATATTCACAGTGTAAATACCCTGTCAGATTATCCGACCATCATAAAATAAACATGTAGGACTCATTTACAGCGCAATACAATGGAGATGAGTATGCTTACAGACAGGAAGTTGCAGAGCTGGCTGTCTGGTGCAATCACAACAACCTTGAGCTCAACACGCTCAAAACAGTGGAGATGATCGTGGACCAAAGGGGGTCGAGTTATCTCATACGTAGCACCTAAACTCTGGAATAGCCTTCCTGACACTATACCAGGATCAGACACACTCGGCCAATTTAAATCTAGATTAAAGACACATCATTACAGACAAGCATTCACTTAATGCAAAATAAACCACCGGGAGACTGCTGACATTAAATATTATTTACTAGAATAATTTAACTTCTTATATAAACACCATGTACTGTGTTTGAACTTTTTTGTGTTTTTCGGTTGTCTTATTTTCCCCTATAAAGCTGCTTTGGAACATTGCACATTGTGAAAAGCGTCATATAATTGAATTGAGGTTCCTTTAAATGAACTGTCCAAAAGATCCGGCTCGCTGAAAATAACTGGACTTCCCATCACTACTGTCTCACCAAAAAGGGAAAACGGAACAGAAAAAGATATGGAGGTGACTTGTGTTGCATTAATTTTGTGATTGGCTGCCATGTGGTGTGGGGGCAGGGCGGAGGCAGTCGCTGAGAGAGAGAGTTGCACCAACTCCTTTCACTTTTCACGTTTGCAGATCCTCTTCATCAAAGGCTCTGGGTGGAGGCAGGTTGAGCAAAGCTTCTGATATGGTGGGTAAAGTTCACTCTGGCCCCCAGTTGAGCCAGGCCTGGCTGGGTTGCGTAAAGATCAGTGCTCAAATTGAATCAAGTCTTATGAGGGTCCCCGCTAATAGGGGGTTCGTCTTGACAATATACAATTTATACAAAATACACAGTATATTTGATCATAATATGCATAACTATATACTATTTATTCAAAACAGGCTTACATAAAAGAACAGGTTTCTTTGACTATTTTGGATCAAATCAATGGAGGCTTGGTGAACAGAAATTACTTTTGAACGGCAGTTTATGTCATGATCACGGGTGGTGAGACACGGACAGAGGACCCAGGTGCAGACAGGGGGTAAGGGGTTTAACAGAGGACTTTAATAAGAAGTATAAAACAAAGTAACAGAACAAAACATGGATACAATAACATGACAAGACAGGACTAAAACTAACCACACTTAAATAAGACTAAAATTAAATATTAACATGAACTACAAAACTACACATGACTAACTGACAAACGCATGAACTCACCACACAACCACAATGTACCAGCACAAGACAGAAGACACAAGGGCATTAAATAAGGGACCAAATCAAGAGGGGAACAGGTGTAGGGTATGAATCAATAACGAGGAACCGAAAGGATGGGAACAAAGACGAGACCAGAGAGAGTGTATGTGTAACAGGTACAGAAAGTGTACTGTTAAATATTTGTATTATTAATTAGAATTCTCACAAAATTGTTCACTAAGTGAAGTGAGTGCCTTTCCCCTTTAATTGGTGTGACTTCGTGAGTCCATATAATTTCCTGTTCAGTCCCCCTCTATTCCTCTTTGCATTGGTTATGCAGTGGAGAGGTGAGGTTATTTTGGGCTCCTGATAATCTTAATTAATCCTAAATTTTATTGTTGCTTTTATGTCTATATTTTCCTTATAATTTATGTATATAATATTATTTTACCTATCTGTGTGGTTATTTTTGTCATTTCATCCCGTTTAAGTTATATTTTTGCTTTGGGCCTGAACGCGAAATGAGAGCACATGTGATAAGTGTATATCACATTTGTCTTCTAGAGTAACCGAGGGCAACTCTCACTAAGAGGCTGATTATATTTTGTGTACATCAGGGAATAAAAGATCAGCGAAACTGCGAATGCTGTCCTGTTCTTATAAATACACAACGCAGACAACAGACCAGTTACATATGGAAGTCCATAAGTCCATTTTTTTAGCTTAAGTCAGCATCACCGGACCAGTCATGTCAACGATGTCCTGTGCTTGGCAGTCTTTAGACGTGGGGCGGGGCATTTCAAATTTAAAGTAACATGACAACTAGCCCATAAACAAACCTAATATAAATTATTGTAAATAATTAATTAACATATTTACCAAATCCATTGAATGAATTTAATTCAATTCAATTTTATTTATATAGCGCCTTTCACAATTTGCATTGTTCCAAAGCAGCTTTACAGGGGAAAAACGAAAAACCCAAGAAAGGGTAAAACACACTACATGGTGTTTTATATAATAAATCCAATTATTCTAGTAAAATAATATCTAATGTCAGCATCTCCTGGTGGTTTATTTAGCATATTTGCATTAAGTGAATGCATTTGTCAATATAATTATAATTTGTACTTAAAAATATATATATTATGTCCCTAATGCCCGGATCCCCCCAGCCCCCTTCAATTCGAGCACTGGTATAGATGCTCATTCTAACTCCGTCTGACTAGAAAAACATTGAGCTGGTGTTATTATACCAGCATAGACAGAGGAATGTTACTGTTTCGCAACATTCGTCTTGTGGCGTTATTATGAACCTTGAGAATGAGACCACTGAAAACACAAATCTTGAGAAGACAATCAAAATACAGCATCCAACGTAATCGGTAGAAAGAAATGATATAATCTATAACTAATAAACAAAATATATAGAAAATAATAATAAAGAATATAAAAATACGGATATAAGAAATTAAATATGTACTAAAACTAAATGTACAGTATGTATTTACTGTCAAGACATAATTTAATCATCTTTTGAAAATACACGCCCGTGCACTGCAAACACACACACATATAGCCTACTGTATATTATAGATATATACATATGTAACCGGTTCTACTCGCCCCGCTCTGCGCAGGCCTCGAACTGGCATTGGTCCAGATGGAGACATGCTCTCTAACAGGGATGCTAAAGACTCGAGGGAGATACACACTGCACAGCTCTTCACTAGCTGGCCTCTGTTATATATACAAAACACGATGTGTTTGTAGGCTATACATGTATATGACTTTTTTATCAGTGGAACACAAAACATGATATTTTGAGAAATGTCTGAAACAATGGAAAACAATTGAGTTTAATGTTGTCTAGTAATCAGCTTTATTTAAATATATATATTTGAGATATATTTATTACTTAAATAGGCTTGGATTTTTTTATTTGTAGAGACTTTTTTTCAATGTAGGCTTACAATGTTTAATAAATGTCCTCGAAAAATGGTTTAATTGAGTTGCAAGATGTATTTCTAATGGCTTTGATAACAGACTGAGGTGGACTTGAATACTAATACATATGTGCGTGTGTCATTCAGTGGCTGTAGAATGTAGAACAAAGACAGTTACTCCACCTTCATCTAATTCATTCATGCCAACATGTGAACGGACGTCAACACACAGTCACAGTTCTTTAAACAGACATTGTTTCTGACGTAGCCTACAATATTTGCAGTTTGATTTATAACCCTCCCAAGCGAGCGTTGCCGCCAGAGGGCACCAGCGTCACACGCACGTCAGGTTTCAGCGAACGAAGAAGTCACGGTGACGTCACGTCACGTCATGACGACATCGAAAGACGAGAGCGTGATAGCATGGAGAGCGCGGGAAATGAGATCGTGTTTAAAAAGGTTTTTCTACCCTTTGATGTCGTCATGACGTTTATTTCTTTACACCACGCGCAGCTCTTCTGATCAGATGCTTCTTTTCACTTCATTTGCAGGAAACCATCAGTAAGCTTTTGACTTTGTCTTTCCAGGAGGAGAAAACAAAAGGTGAGAGTTTGATAATGTTTAATAATGTAAACATGGTTTACGGACAAAGTTTATTGTGTCTGTATTCAGAATTGTCTTTTCTTTCACAGTCAGTGGTGATGCTGTTGTATTGGTGGGCGAGATGCTCAAAGTGTTTGTCGAGGGTAAGACCACAGTCTACATCCTGCCAATAGTAATCTATAGACTCAAAAACATGCTTACTGCACTTTACCACAGAAAAACAAAGACGTTTAAAATACATTTTCATAAGAGAAACAGCACAACAATACAGAAGGCCAGACATGCAGATTCTTTCAGTGCTGTTCATATGCATCTGTGTTGTTGTTGTTGTTGTGCTTTAGAAGCAACACGCAGATCAGTGAAACAGGCCATTAATGAAGACTGTGACACTGTTAATGTTGAACACTTTGAGAAGATCCTCCCACAGCTGGTGAGTTTATATTAAGCAGATTACATCTTGCTTATATATATTCATATGTACACACATACATGTTGTAGTCTTTGTTTACCTGCTGCAACCACGGAGGGTCAGTATGTATGTTTGCTTTTAATATTTATAGATGCTCTTATATGCCTAGTGTACGGAAGCCGTAAAGTGCCAAACAAAACAACAAATCGCAAAACAAACAACAAATCTGAAAACACATTAACAAACAAATAAATCACAACAACAATTTCGGAAACAAAATAAGTCAGAAAACACATTAACAAACCATATAATAACGACAGATGGTCAAACCGGAAAGGTAAGGTCTTTTGTGTGACCGGAGTAGTTACGGCTGATTGGACGGAACCCCTGTCAATCAAGATAAACAGGAAGTACAGTTCTGTAGCTAGCGGTACAGAATAATAAGTAGCTGGCGGCAGTGTACACAAATAAAGACTATACTGGCCTTAATGTGGGTTCAAATTTTGTGTTTTGCATCTGCTCTGATAGCATTCATGACATCGCTTAATAGGGAATTGTTTTTTCGTCTGAATAAACCTGCATCTTCAGGTGTCTTTAAAGAGAGCGCAAGCTGATCTTTATATCATGATATATGTTAGAAGCATATCTAGAATCACGCCATATTAATGTCCTTCTTGAAAGTAGTGCAGAACAAACTACATTTCTTTCTATGAAAACATACACCTGACTGTTTATCTTGATTGACAGGGGTTCCGTCCAATCAGCAGTAACTACCCCGGTCACACAAAAGACCTTCCTTTTCCGGTTTGACCGATTTGTCATTGTGTTATCTGACTTGTTATTTTGTTTCCGAAATTGTTGTTGTGCTTTATGGTTTGTTAATGTTTTTTCAGATTTGTTATTGTGATTCAGGATTCGTTTTATGGCTTTTAGATTTGTTGTTTGTTTTGCGATTTGATGTTTTGTTTGGCACTTTACGGCTTCCGTACTAGTGCCAATAAAAACGATTTGATATTAATTTATAATTGGAGATTAAGTTATTGATGCCTTTTTGTTATTGTAAAGCCAAGTAAACAAACAAAGTACTGTCCTATAAACAAATGTGCTTTTTTACATTCAGAAACACTTGTCCATTTCAATGACATTACAAAGCTAAGAAGAGCCAGGATATGGTTTATTTGATTTCTAAGTTTCATTTTTGGGTGAACTTTCCTTACACATGACGTTTCTCTCACAGCTTCTGGATTTTTAGCAGAGGAAAGATGGCGACGTTTCATTGTAATGAACCCGGATGCCTCCTGACGCTCCAATCGTGTCGTGTTGCCAATGTATTTCATCTATGACTGATTGAATAAAGCGCTTGTATTCGTTTGTTCATGTTGTGTAGTTGTTATCAGTTTTTGATAACTTGGCTTGATGGGGGGCACAAAAGATAACAGAGATACTGATCAAATAATGTTCAAGCTTAAATGCACTGTAAGTTGCTTTGGATAACAGCGTCTGTAAAATGCATCAATGTAATGTCTCTGTCAGCCACCTGTGCTCTGCTCAACAGCAGGTGCTTCCAGCTTGCTTCACCGCTGCTCCCCATCAAAGCCTCCTGAAGCGGTTGGAATTGATTCAAGTAATAAGGCAGGCAGCGAAAGCCCTTTAGATGATGACGAGCGACAGCTTTGAAGTACTGCACTCTGGTGTAGACGAAGGTGTCACAGAGGTGAGAGGTCATTGGACGGAATGTGTGCACGGAGAGAGCGACGGCCTGTTAAAATGCCTGCGACCACACGTGTTGCCCTTTGCTGTGAGTCACACAACAATGTGGAAGGCAGGAACATGATTTAGGAAGATAGATAGCTGAAGATAAACAAGCTCAGGCCTTTTATCATGACAGAGAGGGCAACGGCACATTGACTTCAATTAGTGTTTGCTTTGTTTCTGTCATATTATGCATTCCTGCACTACAAAAACAAATAGGTTGTTTTACAATAAAAGAACAGGCACGTCAAATGTGCACAGACCAAATGAAATTTAGTAGGCATTTTTTTATTTTATTTAATTGAATCAAAAGTTTCACAAATTCAATTCAATTTTAAAACAAAGACTGAAACACCAATACAAATAAATATTTGTGGACAGTTGTGGCCCAGGCTTAGAGAGTTGAGCTTTGTTGCGAGGGGAGGGTATATGAACAGCCCTCTTTTCCATCACCCTTGAGCTGGGCACCTAACCCCCCAATCGTTAAATACTTTATAACTTTAGAAAATCTTTTTATAAAGTTAAAAAGTAAAGTATTCACTATTATCCCTCTAAGATAACAACATGGAACAAAATCAGGATATCTGTCTGTCCCTTACTTCTATCTTTCCTTGCATTTCCCTTAGAGTAATAATCCAGTTATTTGATCATTCATTGAAACAGAAAAATGTGCTGTTTATCTTTAAAAGAAGATCTGTTGACATTAACCGCGGAGAGCATCTTTTTGCATTTCAGCATTGTCGTGGTGACCAGATCGCCAACGTGTCTATTTCAGTTCTGTTTCTATGCTTTTATTTTGTAGTAATAAACATGCTTAGGGGAAATGTATCAGAGTAAAAGTAAACATTTTGTTCAGGAAATGTAGTGGAGTTAAAGTCTGCAGAAATATAAAGTACAGATACTCCCAAAAAATACTTAACTACTCTACTTAAGTATTTTCTACTTTGTTACATTACAACACTGGGGACATGAGAAGAGATATAAAAACAGCTTCTGACCCATTTCCCACCTCATTTGAAATGCCTTGATGGACCATCGAAGGTGACGTCACTGCACGCCAGAAACCTGGCAAGTCTCAGATTTCCATGTAAACGCAATTTTCTGTGTAGCCGAGTTACTATCATGCATATTAACATGTGCAAACTGCTTTATTTTAAAAGCTGATATTTGATAAATATCTGCTTTTTTTGTGCATGTTAACGCACTCATGGTATTAGATGGTAAAAATATGAATTTCACAGAGTTTAAACCTCAATTTCAAAGCCAGTCATTTCAAATGTGGTTTAAGTAACGTTACATAAGCAAAAACAGTCTGGTGCTTGTTCTGAAGAGAGAGGACATGCCATTCACAAACACTGAAACCTGCTGGGAAAGATACTGTAGCCTATTGCACACTAGATTCATTTGTTCAGAGATGCCACGTATAAGCATATTGATAAAACTACAGATATCAGTGTTGAGATGAATTTTGATAAAAGAAAACAATATAAGGCATTCAAATGTTTAAGCCTGTCCATGTGTGGTTAAAGTATGCAGTGTGTGTGTGTGTGTACAGTGCTGTGGTGTATCGTTGTGTTTACATCAGTATAAACAGTCACTGTGACTGTTTACCTCTTTTTCAAAAAGATTAGTTTCATATGTAAGATGAAGCGTGTCATTTGAACAGAATTGCTGTTGGACAGTTTCTCCCATAACTTGATAATAGCCAGAAGGCTGAATGGACTGCCAGCTGAAATGAAGTGAGTGTTCACACGTATTATTCAATTCAGTTTTATTTATTTAGCGCTTTTTACAATGCCTTATTGTTTCAATGCAGCTTTACAGGAAGACTAACACAAATAAAAAGTGAGAATTCGTATTAAAATAACAAGCAGTCCATCTTTGCTCTTGGTTGTTGACGGAGATTGCCTGGTCTGGAGCTGATGATCAGTTAAATCCACAGGATCTGGCATGAGGATGGCACGTATGACATTAAAAGTGCTGCCAGAATGGTGACAAAGCAGAATCAGTACTTTGATGTTTTACGGCGATCTGTCTGAATTAAAAAACACCTCTCAAATTAAAGTAAAAACAGCTTTATTAACTTTCCACTATATGTACAGAAATACAGAGAAAAAAATGCAATGCCTCACATGTGTGGTCTTCTGCTTCAGGGTTGGACATGTTGTGCGTTCAGAAATGGTATTCTGCATACCTTAATTGTAACAAGTGTTTATTTGAGTTATTGTTGCCTTTCTATCATCTTAAACCAATCTGCCCATTCTCCTCGGACCTCTGACACCAACAAGGCATCTGCCGCTCACTGGATATGTTCTCTTCTTCCGACCTGTCTCTGTAAACCCTAGAGATGGTTGTGTGTGAAAATCACAGTAAATCAGCTCTTGCAATACTCAGACCAGCCCGTCTGGCACCAACAACCATGACACGTTCAAAGTCACTTTAATTCCCTTTCTTCCCCAGTCTGTACAGGTGTGCCTAATAAAGTGGCCGATGAGTATACATACGCTACATATTTACACATAAATGTCAGCAGAAGAATGGTTCTAGTGGCCGAGGGATCAAAGTGACTAGTACAGCATGCATGTAAACAGCATGCAATAGTGTTGAGTGTCTAGTGTAAACAGAGGGATTATCATACACAGTATTGCATGTGAAAAGTGTTAACAGATTTAAGATCTGTTAAGTTCAGGAGGTAGAGGGTTGAGCATTGTGTGAGGAAAATGTCTAGGATAGAGGGGGGAAGGACAATGATGATCTGCTGTAGGGTCTTATGGTCTGCTGAGGTGCAGACGGTCAGCATACTATCAATGGTGCCTCTGTAGACGGTATTAAGGATGGATAGAGAACAGCTTTTAAGCTGTTTAAAGTCAGTCAAACGATTATTGAAAATACATTTACATTTACTCATTTGGCAGACGCTCCAAAGCGTTTTATACAGTGGCACATTATTGCAGAGCAATCAGGGGTAAGGTGTCTTGCTCAAGGGCCCTTCAGTCATGACCTGCTGGCACTGAGATTAGAACCTGCAACCTTCTGATCACAAGCCCAACGCTCTAACCACTAGACCACAGCTGTATGAAATATTGTGTTTACATGAGGTCAAGCTTGAGCTGTGACATAAGTTCGCAATACTGTCTAAATGCATTATGAGGGTCCATGTAAATGTAAACAGGTTTGCAGTAAATTAAAATGTTAAATTTAAAATGGAATGAAATGACTGCAGCACATATTGACAGACACATACACTCTTAGAAAGGATGTGTTAAAACAGACACAAACCGTGTTAAATTCTGGGACAACGCGTATTGTGCTTTTGTTTACACATTTACTGTGTAAATGATTTTAACACAGTAAGTGTGTCGGGAAGGTTAACACAAAGATGTGTAAACATGTGTTATATTTACACATTATGTGCTGCCCTTGGCTACACACATTGTGTTAAGAATACATCTAAATTCTTACAAAAAACCTTTTTATTTTTATTTGACACAAAAATCATGACAATAAAAATATTAACTTAAATACATTTATTAACATCAATCCTTTACAAAATAATTTGTTTTACAACAATTCATAACAAGTCAATGTATAACAACGTATACATTTAAAGTTTCTGTCTTGTCTTTGTAGATGCTAACAAGTACAGCTTTAGCCAGTCCAGTAGCCAATGACCCAGAAGTCACTGGAAGAAGATCATTACCAAATGGTTCTATTTGCTGTGTAATAAAAAAAATTATGTTAACATTTAGACATAACACAAAATTACACAAAACAACATTACATTAATATAGTGTAAAATGTCTAACATTTCTGTCACAAAACGTTGTCTTTCGTGTGTAAATATAAGTTTAGAAACGGTTCAAGTGTAACTTACCTCAGAATTACTGTCACCAACGGGAAGTGACCGTCTTCTCGCAGGCAAAAGGCGTTTTTTGACGAGCAGAGCACCAGCGATTTAAAGGGGAAGCGCATTAAATTAATGATTCACACAAAAATATAATTTGACCATTTATTAGAGTTTGATTATGATGTGAATAAAACAGGATAAAAGGAAATTTTACTAAAATGAAATATCTGAAAAAACTACACTGAACGTGTGTTAAGCAGATCAGTCTACACAATGAATAAGATGTGTTAATTGTAACCTACACATAACTACTGTGTGAAACAGGTAAACCCTTTCAACACAATTTTAATTAATATTGACAAAAAAGGAGTATAGGGGAGTGCTACACATAATTTGTGTAATTTTTTTACACATTTCTATTAAGAGTGTAGGCAGATTTGGAAAGGTCGACATGAAGTGTCACAAATGGCCTGAAGTGCCCTCGTGTTGTCACCTGGATGGGGCCCACGAGTGGCCTTTGAGGTGACTCGCTCCAAACACTGGCTCGACTTCAACAGGGAGGATGATAAGAGCATACTCAGCAGCTTCAGACTCTAGTGCACTTTGCAGGGATCATTCCTACAGTAAGTGCATCAGGTGCTTTGCTGTTTGTCTGGAGCTGAGGTCGGACAGCTGCTGTGCCCTTCTCCTGAAGCAACAGGGGATGGAAAAGACTCTTCCGGAATGAGCGAAGTGGAAGATGGGGTCATCAACCTCGTCTTGCAGCTGAGGAGGGAAGAAGCGCAGAAGCGATGAACAATTAGACTGCAGACAGGGTTATTTTTGGAGCCAGGCTGCCCTTTCTTCTGCTAGTAACCTTCAATTCCAAAAGTGCATGCAGTTACAAGGTAATCCCCTTACATAACCCTGTCCTTCAATTAGCATCGGGAGGCCTCTAAAAAGAAGCTGCGTTGTTTAAAGTGACGTCAAAGGTCAGAAGTGAGTGACTGGTGTGAAGGGTACATTAAAAGAGCCTTGACTGGAGATTAATAGAGCGCTCTATTTTTAGCTTCTTCAAAGGCTGAAAAACCACTGCAATGGCCCTGAATCAGAAGCTTAAGAGACCTGTTGTGCTTCACATCACCAAAGACTTAACAGTGGAATGATGTCTGAAAACTAATGACGGAAATCTCAGGAGGAGCCCGGCGGGAACAAGTGAAGAACATAGAAAATCGGTCAAATCTGTACAGCAATGTTTATTTTGATTTCATGTTGAATTTCAGAAGGTCAATTTATGGGTGAAATGTAGTGATCATTTACTCAGGCGTGAATATTCTGTAGGATATTCTCTTTACTCATTGAAGTATGTAACATGCTCGCATGATTGAAGAACTGTACTACTGTTTATGTGAGATGTCTTTTTGGAAGATTTGTTGGGGTTCACTGAATGCATGGCTCATATTTCTCACTGGTTGAATTCCTACTCGAGCATAGACATTGCAGATCTATTCTTTAGAGGCAATAGAGTTTGAGTGTGAGTACAGTTACATCTTTACAGTTCAAAAAGTCTCTATGCATCATTTAATTACACTTTAAGTAAATTACAGCTAACCCTGTCAGATTTAACTAAATTAACTATAGATTGAGACTAAAACGTAAACAATGGGGATGATTAACATAAAGCAATAAGCCCAGAGAAGCAGTGGGTTACAGTGCATTTTATAATAACTGAGGGGGTTGTGGCACAACATGAAGCGGAGTAAATTCCTCTTAGCTGTTATAAAATGCACTTGTAACCCACTGCTTCGCTGGTCTTATTACTTTTATAAAACAGTCCAAATGCGTAGCAAGGTTTAATAAAATAAAGTAAATAAAATTATATTTAGGCTATGTGATGTGGTCAGCAGTTATAAATCGGGATATTTTATAATAGTTTAAAACTTCGCTCAACCAATCAGACTCAAGGACCAGAACTGACCGTTTTATAAAACGGCATTTTTGTCAAAAGACTATGACTAAAACTACATCAAAATTTGCTGTCCAAATTAATGCTGGAACCAAGAAAGGCTGTAACCGAACTGAGCTGACCGGGAGACAAACACGATCATGCTATTAACAAATGAATCTTGAAGATGTGAATATAGAACTTCATGTCACACCTGATGTTAATGTTCACTGGTGAATCTGACCATGACACTAATGCATCCTGTCCTGTTGTCACGGTGACGGAGATTCACAGTTTTTAGCCTTATTGTTGGGGAGCAGCAAAATGTGTTTATGTAAAGCTTGCTGCATCCTGCTGTGTGCATATAAGGAATGCTGCTGCACATATAACATACATGAATAAACCTGCATAGCTTACATGATCACCTTGTAGCAGATCTATACTAGTGGAGCTGGGGAAGGAGGAGGGTTTCTGAAACGCGCTATACACATGTATACACAATTTAAGATAAAAAAACGCTGTATTTTCCACATACTGGGCATGTTTGTATCTCCTCCTTGCCCCATCTCTCCGAAAGATGTTTTACAAAGCTCATCGCTCTGAAATGGGAGGTTTACTATGATTGGCCAGTTAACCACTGCATAGTTATTGGTTGAATACTGCAAGGGTGTGACGGAAATGTAACGCCTCTGTTACAAACCCTTTTGAAATCTGATAAGAATATCGTGACATAAAAGGGAAACTGACAAGTTTAGCTCAGGTCTAGGGTATTTATTGAATAATTGGAGTCAAAGAGGACATTTAGGCAGCCGAGCCATATAGCAGAGGAGGTTGGTCAGTCCACACACAAGGTTATCTTCCATTGTCTTTTAAACCCAAGTGTAGGCAACCTTCAGCTGCGTCCAATTACTGATCGTTAGCCAGAGAGAGTCATTTGAAGAAGGGGTACGAGTTTCCAGCAGAGGGAGCCAAATCCAATAATAACGGCAGGGGAACATAACACCCTCACCCCAAATAAGGCTGAGGACAACACAGGTGAAGAGGGAGAAAGAGCCTTAACCGACGATTTTTCGCTCATGATAAGGTTTCAACATATTGATACTTACACTCAGAATAACTCATATGTGTTTTTATTATTTAGTGATTATGAAATTTTAAGAAAATAAGGTGAAATGCCCGTACAATTAACAAATGCTTTTCATTAATGAACAAATATGGAATTAATATATAATATAAAAATGTAATTAGCATAATAAACACTTTTTTGATCTAGTTTCCATAAATTCTTATTTCCATAATCAATTTCTGTAAATGTAATGTACCACAAAAACCAGTATGTATTTGTGGTACAGATTATTTCAAATATCATGGTACTCAGGGCCGTTTGAAGGAATTTGGGGGCCCCAAGCAAAATGGACATGGAGGCCCCCCCAACCCCCCGCCCCGCCCGCACACACGCAAAGCCTACAGGAACCACAGCATAGCCATAAAGTTTAAGTTCAACCACACTTTATATAAATAAAAAAGGTTTACAGTGCATAAACTGCTGTTGCATAAACAGTGCATAAATAAAACATGTTTAAAGTTCAAATACTCATGTTGCATATACTGTGCATAAATAAAATAAAATTACAGTGCAAATACTGCTGTTGCATATAATGTGCATAACATTTTAACATTTTCAACAATTGATCATTTGCAAAAAACACCACTGTACCATAAAAGGGTCATCAGCTATTATTACAGTGCTTGTGGTAGCTTGAGCTGTAGAGGTAACCTCAGTGTTGGGAAGTGGTGCAGACTCAATTTCTGTTCTGGATGCAGTGTCTTCCACTGTGAGAGATGCTATTGACGGTGTAGCTGGGGAAAAATAATGTTTTTATCAATATAATCCATCTGTCGAGGTACAGAATTCATCACTGAGTGTCTGACACCTAGAAATTTGACATGCACTACTGTATATTAAACATTCTGAAATATCCATGGGCTAAAGTGACTGGTATTTACACAGTTTTGTGGGAATTCAATAGTGATTTGCACTGTTGTTTTTCTAACAATATGACAGCACACACTTATCAGTTTAAACTCTGGGCTGTGCAGGATATCAGCTGTAATTCTAGAGCTTGTGGTGGTACCTTGTGCTATAGAGGAAACATCAGCACTGAGAAGTGATGCATCTGATGTTGAGGATGAAGTTGATGGTGTAGCTGGGAAAATAATTGGAAAAAAAATCTGAAATTACCTGTGAAGTACGTTTTACCATTTCACTGTTAGCATATTGAAAGAGGTCACTATTAACAGCTCAGCTCAGTGAGAGAAATTCACTCTACCTTCATCAGTGGAGGTCTCCTTAGGAAGAGCCTGAGGGCTGAGAAATTTAAGCAAAGCACCTTGAGGGAGAAAGAAAAGATGGCAACACTTAATAATAACAATCATTAATAGATGGTAAATTGATAGTTAATTAATCTTTAGTTTACTGTCATTTAACTGTTAGCAAACAGTTAACAAACAATGAAATTATAATTATATGTTTACTAATTATTAGTAGTGCTGTAAATTAACAGTTTATTGTAACACACATATCTATCATATAATATATTAGGTATCGGGTAATGATTAAACATTTTTTGTAAACCTTTAAGAAACCATTTTAAAATATCTATAAACATTACATAGATAGACGACCAGATATTCCTAACACTTTGTTAAGGGTTACTAATGCTTAAAAACATCCCAAGCTAATGTTTGATGCACGGAATTTATTGTGTGGTTTTCCTAACCCCCCCATTTGGTAAATAGATCATCACGGTGGAATAGTTAGTATAGCATGCTAACGTTATGCCACTTTCATCAAAACCTATTACAAAGCTATAGCAATGTCATGTCATTAAATACGATAAACAGTGATTCTGGAACAGATCTGCATCTTCCTTATCCCGTTAAAAAACATATTACAGTAGTATGTAACCATATTCCGTCGGAAGTTGCACTAACTGTTCGTTACAAGCAGCATTTGCCGTCAGGCAGGTTACAGGTAACGTTAGCTAACATATTTTTGCAAGCCTACCTGCTGCAAAATGACACCAAGACAAGAAGAGCTATTTTATCCAGTGTAATTTATCACTTACCACTATCCTGTTTATTCTTATCCTCCTCTTCCTTTCTCTTCTTTCTTTTTTGGGATCCTGAAGCATAATTCCGCTTCATGACTGCCGACGGAGGTTTTGTTTTTGCCGGCAGCAGAGATCACGAAAGGGGCCCCTTGAGGGGGATCCCAATAAAAGTGTCATTGCACTTTACTGCATTGACTGTCAAAGGGGTGCTCAGTTTGTCGTTGCATTTTATTCTTAACCAGTTGTTGTCTTTGGGCCCCAGGCCAGCTCGGGGCCCCCGGCCAGCTCGGGGCCCCAAGCAATTGCTTGGTTTGCTTGCCTTGTCGCGACGGGCCTGATGGTACTGTTAACTTGTGGGTACGTTATATTAATTCAGGGCCACGATTTAGGGAACGAATTACAAAGCTGTGGCCTCTGCATGATGGTCCTAAAGATGGGGACCATGCCAAAAAAAGTCACTTGTCCATGAATTAATGCTAAACCGGTCATCCTCAATTGGCGTACCACGGTATGGATCCGGACATTTGCTTCATTCCATCCGGACAGCGAGACAATCAAAATAGTTGAAAGTTTTAAATGGTTTATTAGAATGTTTAAATTGAGCCGCCCGTCTACACAATGGAGAATCACATCACACACGCTCTCAGGAACATTTATATAATTGATCTGTTTGGTTCATATTTTGTAATGAACAACGTTTTAATTGGGAAATTATTTAATGATAGAAGTAGTTCTGGTAAGAATGGCATGGAAAGGTTAATTTCGTAAGTAACATTGTTTCTATTTGTGATAAGCATTTTAATTGTTACATTACATTTGCTGTTTACATGTTTTCTGTAGTTTTTTATTTACAAATATTAACGATCAGACTTCAATTAAGACGACATTCCCCTAAAACCACAGAGTCTAAATTACATACATGTGGATATCAAAATATAAAATAAATGGTCGATAAAAGATCATATCTTTTATACAATATATCCCGCTGGGCTAAACTGATCAAATATTATTTTATTTGAAAATGGACCTCTTGGAACTTTTATTGAATACCCCTGTGCTAAACCAGACAATTTAGTTTTTATCTTTAATGCAACTGTTTTGGTGGGGCATTTTTCTGTTGTGAATCATTGTTGTTTTGAGTGATGAGTGCTTGACTCAAAGCTGTTCAACTGGGTTCAGCTCACAGAAAGTTATCAAACCATTCATGAGAAGGGAGCGTTCCAATACTTATGTATTGTGCATTACATATAGTGTAGATTTCAGTGGGACTGTTTTTGAAGTTTGTTTTATTTAGGCTACACACTGTGATACCTCGGCAGTGTGAGTGTTAAGCTCCATGTATGGTTTAAAAAAGCGTGTCCAAGGCACTCAGTCATATTTGACTGAGTGCCTGGGACCCGCTTTTTTGTTTTCCGGTTTCGTTTGTTCCCTACCCCAAGAGCACCTATCACAGACTTTTCGACTTTTCAACTTCACCTGAGCGCCTGGTTGAACCTCTTCATAGCTCCATGTATGGTTTATTTGTAAATGTGCCAATTAACATGACAAACATGGGTTGGGAGAACCAAAATAACAGCGACGTGTAAGCAAGATCGAAATCGTGGTCAAATAGGCAGGCGGTAAACAGGAATAAACAGTCATCCAGACAGACAGGCAATGGTAAAAGGCACGTGGCAAAGGTTCAATAAACAATAATCCAAACAATGTCAAACACAGACAACCCAACTGAGAATAAGGTTTAGGATTGCAAGCTGTGGCGACACACTGAACCCAGCGAGTGAAGTGCTATAAAAATAGTAAGTCCAGGTGGATTGTGGGTAATGTAGTCCAGGGTTAAAACTAGGGGGAGTGGGGCCTCCGATGGTCAGCGGGGAAAATAGCAGCGACAACATTCACAACAGAACATGTAAAGTTGCTGAGCAAGCCTGCATGAATACATTGTGACACTGTCACATACGACACATGTTTTAACTGCTCTCTCTCTCTCTCTCTCTCTCTCTCTCTCTCTCTCTCTCTATATATATATATATATATATATATAATGTATATTTGTTTTACATTGTTGTCTTAGACATTTTATTTTCATTCTAATAAATAATATTATTTCATTATATTCATAATTTTTTATTTTATTACATGACACAATATAATATTTTGTGGTTATATGAACAGAGTCTTAGCTGTTATAAATCCTTTAGCATGGTTCAGAAACATTAATGTATAAAAGTGAAGCAAGCAATGTTATGCACGTTGTCGCCTTCTCTTGCGTCTAACAAGCTGTTGTCTTGATGACGCAAACGAACCGTGGTTCAGACCCAAATAAAATAATATGAACGCAGTCCAGCGGGGGCAGGGGGAGCAAACCAACTAGGGTTCCGACCAGGCAATCGAACTCAATGAGAAACCTCGCTTAGTTGAAATAAAGGTGTTAGAATAATTACGTCATCATTATCATCATCATCAGTGAGTGTGGCCAAGCATTGGCATCATCAGAGCCTTGTGCAGCCTGCTCTTGAGAAGCTGCGCCGGTGTCATGAGAAATCGAGTCTCATCTCAAAATCGGTCTCCTTTAGGACGCCGCGACTGGTACCTGGTTTAAATGCCTGATCAAAAATGTGATATCTTGTGTTATGAATAATCTGAAACTACGTTAGATTTTTCCACATACATTAATTTGCTAAACTTGCTAAACAAAACCATAAATAATAACACCAACAATTGAAATAACATAACAAATTTCGCTTATGTAAAACTTTGCTAACCCTCCGGTGGTCAGCGGGCAAAATAGCAGGGACAACATTCACAACAGAACATGTAAAGTTGCTGAGCAAGCCTGCATGAATACATTGTGACACTGTCACACACGACACATGTGTTAACTGCTCTATATATTTTTATGCAATGTTATATAAAACTTTGCAGATTAATGTGCTCTTTTGTGACTTTTCGGTAACGTTAAGCGAAAATGCTAGCGAACCACATAGCTTTATGCTCTGCTAGTTCATACGTAAGCTTACTAAAACAGTAAGAATGATATTTGTTTGATTTAATTACCTCTAGCCTCAAATATGTATCAACATAGGAAGCACTTATGTAAAAGACATTTGCATTACATTTACATTTATGCATTGGGCAGACGCTTTTATCCGAAGCGACTTACATGGCATTCATTGCAGTAATTTTGTAAGAACTGCAATCAGGTGCTAAAAAGAGATGGTACGCAGCGCATCACCCGCAAAGGCTACAGAGTTTTTCACCTATAAAACAGGAAGATTTATTTCAACTTATCGCAACTTTTAAACCTACAACTTGCTTATTAGACCCCATACCAACTAAATTATTAAAAGAGTTACTACCTGTTGCAATTGAGCCCATTTATAACATTATTAACTCGTCAATTAATCTAGGCCATGTCCCAGGACCCTTTAAAATGGCCGTCATTAAGCCTCTAATCAAGAAACCAAACTTAGATCCTAATGAACTAGGAAACTATAGACCGATTTGAAATCTCCCATACCTGTCTAAAAAACTAGAAAAAGTAGTGTGCACTCAGTTGTGCTCTTTCTTACAAAATAACAACATGCACGAAAAATTTCAGTCAGGCTTTAGTCAGGCTTATAGCACTGAAACTGCGCTCGTTAAAATTACAAACGACCTGCTCATAGCATCAGATAAAGGTAACATCTCACTCCTGGTCCTGCTTGACCTTAGTGCTGCGTTCCATACCGTAGACCATAACATACTTCTAGATCGCTTACACAATTATACCTGTATTGAGGGACAGGCACTACAATGGTTCAGATCTTACTTGTCAGACAGACATCGATTTGTCCATTTAGATGGGGAATCATCAAATCTAACGCAAGTAAATTATGGATTACCTCAGGGATCGGTTCTGGGACCCGTGCTGTTCTCCATATACATGCTTCCCCTCTGAAACATTATTAAAAAACATGGAATTAGCTTCCATTGCTATGCAGATGATACTCAGCTATATATCTCATCAAGACCAGATGATTCCTCCCAGCTATCCAAATTGGCAGAGTGCATTGAAGATATAAAACATTGGATGACCTGTAATTTCCTTCTTTTAAATTAGAATAAAACATAAATTTTACTTATCGGACCAAAGACACGCAAACCAAATATTTCTGATTATAAACTGCAAGTTGAAGGATGTACTGTTACTCCAACAAATACTGTAAAAGATCTAGACGTTATATTAGACAGCAACCTGTCATTTCAAAATCACATCTCAAACATCACAAAAACAGCCCTTTTCCACCTTGGAAATGTTGCCAAGTTACGAAATATTCTATGTGTTGCTGACGCGGAAAAGTTTATTTATGCATTTATGACCTCAAGACTTGACTACTGTAATGCGCTACTTAGTGTTTGTCCTGCATCATCAATAAACAGACTACAGTTAGTTCAGAACGCAGCTGCCAGAGTTCTAACCAGGTCCAGAAAATACGATCACATAACCCCAATGTTATCAACCCTTCACTGGCTAGACATTAAGTATCGTAAATTGTGAGAAGCGCTATATAAATAAAGTTTAATTGAATTGAATTGATATTATTCGAGGATCAGACACACTCGCCCAATTTAAATCTAGATTATAGATGCATCTTTTCAGCCAAGCATTCACTTAATGCAAAATATGCCAAATAAACCACCAGGAGATGCTGACATTAGATATTATTTACTAGAATAATTTAATCTATTATATAAAACACCATGTAGCGTGTTGTACCCTTTTTTGGGTTTTTTATTTTTTTCCCCTGTAAAGCTGCTTTGGAACAATGCAAATTGTGAAAAGCGCTATATAAATAAAGTTGAATTGAATTGAAAAAGAGTACCCCTTAAACGTTTTATCAGCCAATATACCCTGGTGAAAAAAAAATATACTTTTTTATGAGGGGCCGTTTAGGCCATAATTATTGAAATGACTCTTACAAACACTAGTGAAATAAAAACATCGATCGAACTTAGTGAAATTCATTCATACATATTAATGAAATGACTCTTACAAACACTAGTGAAATAAAAACATCGATCGAACTTAGTGAAATTCATTCATACATATTAATGAAATGACTCTTACAAACACTAGTGAAATAAAAACATCGATCGAACTTAGTGAAATTCATTCATACATATTGATAAAATGACTCTTACAAACACTAGTGAAATAAAAACATTGATCGAACTTAGTGAAATTCATTCATACATATTAATGAAATGACTCTTACAAACACTAGTGAAATAAAAACATCGATCGAACTTAGTGAAATTCATTCATACATATTAATGAAATGACTCTTACAAACACTAGTGAAACCATACATATGTATTACTGTAATCTTTTACAGACACATTTCAGTGTAGTCGATGAAAGATTTCAGTGTAGTCGATGAAAGATTTCAGTGTAGTCGATGAAAGATTTCAGTGTAGTTGATGAGAGCATATTTCACTGGAAAAGGAAGCTGCATCCTCACTTCCGTTTAGTTTGGCGCGCGTTGATGACGTGCAGATATGCCGCGAACAGGAACCTGTCTGATGCAATTAATTTACTGAGCAATATTTTACAATCGCCCGCGCTACCTTCGGTTTTTCCTTATACAGTTTCGTTGTCAATGCAATTTTTTTATTGTCTAAAAATATATTTTGGCTATAAAACTATAAAACTGTCCCAAAAAGCTGAAGCGTGCGGTTCCGTAATTCTTGGCGTCTGCAATTCCAATAGGAACTACACATTCGAATGAAGCTTTACTCCCACTTTACCAGGATTTAAAGAGTGTGTCGAGGAAATAAAACTCTGGTTTTAAGATTTCAAAATGACGCCACGGCGATGTTTTTTGTTTTAGCAAGTGTTTTGCGCTATTTTCATACACGAGTAACAATGAAGATGATATTACAGCTTTTCTAAGAAGTGCACTTAAGTGTTTAGAGGACATTCAAACAGCGAATGGTGCTACGAATATGTTGAGCCTTCACAGAGAGCTAGAGGACCAAACGAGAACCTTGCATTCATTGTTGCAAGCTGTAAGAGCTGTGGATGAGGAGAACCCTTGTTTACTAGAACTGCAGTCCTTACGTTTTGTAATGTTGTTTTGTATACAAATAATTATTTTTTAAAATTTTATTTAACAATTATTTGTATACAAAACAACATGGCATTTCAAAACGTTATAATAGAAAATACAGTCCATGTGCATGACATAAATACAATTATAATAAAAACATAACAAAATAATAATAATATATATTTTTTAATACAAATAAAATAAACAAATAATAAATAATTTAAGGGGCTATGGTTTTTCTTGTAAGTCATATTCTAGAATGTGTCATACCATATATAAAAGGCCATATTCCATTTCCGGATCCAAATGATCTGATTGCATAGGCAAACAACAAAATAATGGGAATATAGATTTATTGTTTGCTGTAAAAGTACGATCATAACCTTTATCACCATAACGAAATGTCCAGACAGTGGTTACTTTTCACAATTCGACTTTTCAAGAGGATCGCTACCGTACAACCCTGTGTAGATGCGCAATTAAGCGTATAGCGTGACCGCACTTATCTCAACCGCAGATTGCGTGACTCCTGCGAGACGTTGTCTGTCTGTGTCTATAGTGTGCGGCGGCTTATGCCCAAGCAGCTTAAAGTTCGCTGCCAGTTCATACCTAAGCCAAGGCAATATGAGATCTGTGCATATGAGATCTTCCTGGCAAGTGGGTCGGAGTTGTTGGAGGAACTAATAAGTAATTAATTCAGTAAATTAATTGCATCTGACAGGTTCCTGTTCGCGGCATATCTGCACGTCATCAACGCGCGCCAAACTAAACGGAAGTGAGGATGCAGCTTCCTTTTCCAGTGAAATATGCTCTCATCAACTACACTGAAATCTTTCATCGACTACACTGAAATCTTTCATCGACTACACTGAAATCTTTCATCGACTACACTGAAATGTGTCTGTAAAAGATTACAGTAATACATATGTATGGTTTCACTAGTGTTTGTAAGAGTCATTTCATTAATATGTATGAATGAATTTCACTAAGTTCGATCGATGTTTTTATTTCACTAGTGTTTGTAAGAGTCATTTCATTAATATGTATGAATGAATTTCACTAAGTTCGATCGATGTTTTTATTTCACTAGTGTTTGTAAGAGTCATTTTATCAATATGTATGAATGAATTTCACTAAGTTCGATCGATGTTTTTATTTCACTAGTGTTTGTAAGAGTCATTTCATTAATATGTATGAATGAATTTCACTAAGTTCGATCGATGTTTTTATTTCACTAGTGTTTGTAAGAGTCATTTCATTAATATGTATGAATGAATTTCACTAAGTTCGATCAATGTTTTTATTTCACTAGTGTTTGTAAGAGTCATTTCAATAATTATGGCCTAAACGGCCCCTCATACTTTTTTGTATTTCAAATATATTTAATTTTTTTACAATACACTTTAAATACACTAACAAAATATAGCTCTCTTTTAAATAAATTAAAAGCGTATTAATAAGATACTTTAACTTAATTTTTACCATTAAACTTTAAATTTACTTTTAAAAAGTGTAATTTAGTATATTAAAAAAAAACACATTTTAGGAAAATATACTAAAAGTGAAAGTTTTGTACAATTTTATAAATGTATTAATTTTAGATTTATTTTTAAATATATTTTAGGTACATTATGACTGTATGTTAGAAATTATCGTTGTCACAATACACTTGCAGCATATTTTAAAAATACTTTATTGAATATGTTTTGTAGATGGAGTATATTTTAAATCAATTTTAAAGTTATTTATGTTAGGAACTCACTTCATATCTTAATTTTCAAAAAGTGTTAAAATGTTTGAAAGCCTGCCTTTACAATATGCTGTAATTTCAATTAAATATATGTATTGCACAAATTTGTTTTGTAATGGCGTTTTAAGTTGAGTAATGTTTATTTTTCTTATACTGTCAAAGAATCATGTTTCATTCATTAATCCTTCCACAGAAAGATGCCAATGCTAATACTGTATTGTGCAGTGTCATACACAGAAATACATGAATGCAACTTTTGTCATTAAACACAATATAACAGTACTAATTTGTAACATACAAAAAAGAAAAATTGAAATGGTATGCCAAAACACAGTGAATTATGGAAACATGTTTGGGGTCATTAACAGTTACCTGTTTTCCACTGGTAAATGTTTGTACAGGAATGTGATTTTAGTCTCTTTCAATATTGTTCGGAAGGGGACTGACATACATTTTGTCCTTAGACCTAACCATTACACATTTACGCTGTAATGAATGAGGATGTACAGCAAATACATTATTACTGTGAAACACTTCAGTTAGAAATGTACAGGGTATATTTAACTGTACATCTCTATAAACCTGTCTTCCACTCTTGGCAAGCTCCTTAACTAAAACACAGAATCTATTTGTAGTAGATACAGAAGAGTGCTCATCCACAGATGTGTAAGCCACCAGTGTCATAATTTCACAGAATGTTCCATCACTTAACTGTACAACAGAATTATTTCTCTTTTTAAGAGTCGTGTTATTATATGAATGATAAATAACACTGCTACAAATGAAACGGTCATAAAATAAACCTAAATGTACAATGTCTCCTGTGAAATGTTGAATAGCCATCCTCTGCAGCACAGTTGTTCTGGCTTTCTTTGGGCAACCAAAAGCTTTGACATGATTTGGAAAATCCTTTGACATTTTTGTTAAGCCAGATCTACCTTGGAGTTTGTCAAATAGTTTTCTTATGTTGTCATTAGCATTTGCCATTATGGTCCGTGCTTTTGTTGAAAGACCCCTCCACCTAAGGAATCTCTTTACTATTTGATCAGACACATGTGTTGTTCCATTAAAAAAATTAAGCAAAGTCCCATTGAATGATTCAAAAGGAAATGTGGATGTTGCCCACAATGGTCCCCAGTTGTGCACACTTGCTGCCATGTGCATTAACAAATGTACATTGAAAGAGACATTTCTAGCACCATAAAGTTTCTCAAAATTACGTACAAACTTTCGAAGAGCTTGTTCTGCTTTATCCACATGGGTCACTTTGATTGCATCCTGCAGAAGAGTGTGGATTGCAAAAACAAATAAAAAAAGATGACTCCAGTACTTCTTTTTTAAAATGCCACTCAAAACAGGCAAAGCATAAAACAACAAAAATGACCTCCATTCAGATGCCTTCCAGAATTTTCTGTCCTTAACTGATCTTGGTGCCCTTGTGACCTCCACAGGTGGTCTAATGGCCAACAGGGCCTTGTCTATGTCACTGACCTTAGAGCCCAAGTACCATTCCTCTTTATGGTGCTTACTATCTAACCACAGAGATGTAATCTGTTTAGTAACACCAAGGCAAACACAGTGCTGGTAGTCTGGAACAAATCCATTGATCATGTTAAAACTCTCAAGTTCCATGAGAGGGGATGGGCCTTTCACACCCATTATTGGTTTCTCAGGGGTTGCCAGCATTGCATGGCGGAAATGATCTGTCTCTGTCCTTAAAAGTGGTTCCGGGGTTTCCCATACGTATGGGCCACCACCATAGTGGAGGCAGAAGTCACACCCGTATTTTCCATTAAACTGTTTTGTATTTTTCAGGAGGGGACGGGCAACTGAATCTGCAGAGCAGAGAAGTGAATGAATTTTGCTTATGTGCTCTGTGTTTTCAGAGTCCCTCCATGTAATACCAACCTGTTCTAGTTCTTTGAGCTGGGCAACAAAAGCAGTTAAAAATGTTATCATATTTGGCTTGCTGTTACCAAGCCATAAGCATGGAATACATATATTTGCTTGACGATCTTTTGGAGACAGTTCTATAATTTGACACTGGATTGGCCATATTTGAACATTATTACTTTTGAAAACTGGAATTCCATCACAATTCCACAAGATTGAAAGGTCATCCGCCCCCAGTTGTCCACTTTGCTGGATTTTTCGATATTCTACCCCACACCGAATATCAGAAAGAATGCCAGGATTTGATTCCTTTCTATCTAAATGTATTTCATTATTTTCCAAAATGTCCACTATTTGTGCTGATAGGCTAAGAACAAGAAAGTAAGACCCAACTCTTAGGTTGTTCTCAATGTCAAATTCAACATTACAAGAAGAACAGTTTTTTGGTGCTATCCCAGTGGGTCCCATGTAGTTTTCACAGTTGATGCAACAGAAGTGGGGCACATACTGGCCAAACTGTCCATAGGCTTTATGAAAAAGGTATGAGGTGGCTGGCACTAAACCAGGGAAATGTTCATTAAACAATGTAAGAAGATCCTGAAGTGCTACACCTGTCAAATTGTGCCTCAGTACATATGACATGAGTAGGAGTAGACTCTGTCCCTTTGTGAGAGGAGCACCAGGGTATACAGGATCGTTATCTTGATGTTTCTATAAAAGAGAAAATGTACCATATTTACACCTACAGCAATATTAAACAGAACATTATTTGTTCAGGGCATTAGCTTATGTTAACAGATACGTTTCCTTTTAGATATGTATTAGTAAATGCTGAATTAAACATCAGATTAAAAATTGTGATTCCTGTTAGCTTTGTTAATTAATGGTAAAAGATGGGTTATTAAAAATTTGACTGTCACCATGAACATGCAGAATGCACAGATCTGTAATTACACAGTACCTTCAATAGGTTTGAGTCTTTATTTCGATCTTGGCTTTTCGTCTCTCCGACTCTCTGTTGTTCACCATCATGTTACTCTCTGTCCTCCTGTTCACCTTCATCATCTTCCTCTCTGTAGTCTTGTTCATCTTCATAATTTTCCTCTTCATCATCTTCCACTCTGTACTCCTGTTCATCTTGATCATTTTCCTCTCTGTACTCTTGTTCATCTTCATAATTTTCCTCTCTGTCCTCATGTTCATCTTCATCATCTTCCACTCTGTACTCCGGTTCATCTTCATCATTTTCCTCTCTGTACTCTTGTTCATCTTCATAATTTTCCTCTCTGTCCTCATGTTCATCTTCATCATCTTCCTCTCTGTCCTCATGTTCATCTTCATCATTTTCCTCTTCATCATCTTCCACTCTGTACTCCTGTTCATCTTCATCATTTTCCTTTCTGTTCTCATGTTCATCTTCATCATCTTCCTCTCTGTCCTCATGTTCATCTTCATCATCTTCCTCTCTGTCCTCATGTTCATTTCCATCATCTTGCCATCTGTCCTCCTGTTCATTTTCATCATCTTCCTCTCTGTCCTCATGTTCATCTCCATCAGCGTCTTTGCTTTTATGTTCTGTCCTTTTTTCTTTCTCTCCCTGCTTATTTTTGTTACAGTCTTGCTGGCTTCTTTCCATTTCTTTGCAAGTATTTGCATTAGGAATCTGAAACAAATGTATGGAAAAAAAGTGCATCTTCAGTTATAAAACAGCAGTGGCATCTAACAACAAAAAAGCAGTATTTAAATAGGACAAATATAAAATAATTTTTAATAATGTTTAAAAATAATATTTAATAAACATAAAACATGCTTTCTGTTTTGCATAAACATTTTTCTCTAAACAGCATACCTTTTCACACACTTTTCTTCTGTATAAAGATGAGGTAGTAGCTGGAGATGTACAAAGAAATCTCTTGTATAATATTTTTTGTGGTTTCTGCAAACACAGTACGAACAACATTAACTTAAGTTTAAACAGATATATTCATCCACAAGTACCTGTAATGTTTCATGTTTAACATTGTTAAATTTCAGTGAGCTTGAGCACACATTTAAGAAACACAATGCAACTATTGACTGGGCAAAATGTTATTTTTGACCCGAAAGTTACATTATATGACATAGCCTTGAGTTTAATTAATACTTATCATACAAAAAATATAATTTGTTACTTTATTAATAAAAAATACATGAAATTACATTAACCAAGATGTTTACCATCAGATTGGCCCAATCCTATAGCTAGGGCAATAACCCATCTACTGTATCGTGTTTTTTATATGAAATAAAACATCTTGTTCATATCCTGCAAATTTATATTTATATGAAATATTTATCAGAAAAGAAAAGGCACACATCATATACCAAATAAAAGAATATCTGTATACTTTATACTTATTTAATTTTAAAACGTTATTATATTTTTATTGCTTTTATTACTTTTTTTTACAAGATTTAACTCTATAAAATACTATAGTACTGTTATAAGATTTTAACAAAGTGACTAATATACAGTACAATTTAACTTACTTCAAATAACTGTAAAACCGTTTTTTAATTATTAATTATGATTTTTGTTTACCTGATTTTGACGAAGTTTTCTGTATTTTGTTGTTCTTGGGGTCTCTGTTTGAGTATCATTGGAATTCAAATGTCTCTTCAGCTTTCTTTTTGATGACATGATGATTTCAATGTGTTCTGTTAACAACTCTGACTGAGACTGAATTTGAATTTGGCGCTAAATTCTGTGCATAAGATTTGGAGCTCACTGCAGCCAATCAGAGCTGCTGACGTCTGACGGTGCACGTTTGGAGTATGCGGCCCCAAGGCAGTTACTCGCCCCCAGCGTTCTGCAGGTGAATAAAAGTGCCATCACGATGTCGTTCCAGTTCGCTATTTATTACTTGTTTAACAAAACACTACAAGTGGAAAGTACATCGCTCATTGTTGGAAATTTGGACCAGTTTAATCAAGTGACTTCGCAGCCTGACCTTGAAAGCGATGATGACTGGCTCGAAATAAAATGGCCCACTCGAAAAGAGCCGGAGAAGACAGTCGCAGCTAAAGTTCTGCTATTTGGAGGTGAGTTTACATTTATTTTCCGTTTGCACTACTATTGTTTGGCTTAATAGTGTCGTTTCATTGCATTGTAATAAGCAATCACAGACCCGATAAGAAAATCCAGTAAATATCAATGTTTTGGGGAAATATGTATATTTTACCTTGTTAGCGTCACGTGTTTGTAACTTAGCGTATATATAGTCGTTATAATAACAGATAAGTCAAAAAACATTCCGTGGGATAAGATTCAGTGCACCTGCGTAGTGTCAAACAAGTTTGAAAAACCGAGCAAACATATTTCTAAGATTTTTAATCACTTAATTGATATTTTTTCGTCAATTAGTTACCAAAAAGCTACATTCCATTTTGATGAACATGCAATTCACTGAAAGTGCATGGTGTCTATGTTAATGGCGTGCTTTTTATTGTTACTTGTACTGTAGTGTAGGTACCTACTGATACTAGGTAGCTTTGGTAGATGTGTAGCTTAAATGTATCTTAAGCACAGTTTCATGATATCTTCCCAAAACTGAAATACTATTATGGTTTGCATGCTGGTGTAGGCTAAACTTCTCTGTTTCTCCCATTACATCAGATTCATTTAAAGACCTTGTCACCAAAAAGAATTTATTCATTTTGGGGAAAGATATATGGACCAAGGAAGAAAGCATGGCTGAAAAAACAAGAAAAAAGAAAATGTTAGAGACCAATGTGGTGGTGGCAAAAAAAGCCAGGCTGGTGAGTTAAGTTGAATTTGCATAGTTTTTACATATACAGTTTTAACTGCATTTGTGTTTAAAAACAAAGCTTACTACTTGCTTATACGCTATCATACAAAAGTAAGGTCTATAATAAAGATGCACCGATTGCAATTTTCTTTTGCACAAGACTTAACACTCTCTGTGATAAGCTATCAAAACTATATTGAGTAGTAAGTTCTCATGCATTAGTGTATTATTCACTACATAGTTATTATGGGACCACCATATAGACATTGTGAGGATGTAATTGCTCATTTTGTTTAATTGTACATTGTCTTCAGGCAAAGTCAACCAAGATCAAAGAAACATCCAGAAACCAGATGCTAGAAAATTTAAAGATGTCCCTTTCCCAAAAAAGGGCCCAAGACACACAAGATCACCACACCAGTTCTGAGGATGAATTTCCACAACATCTTCACTGTGTAAGGGATGAAGTTTTCCTTTTGTTTTTAGTGTGCTTTATATGCAGAACTTAAGTTAAAAAGAATGGGGCAGAATTCATACCCTCTATGAACTAAAAAATAGCATCATCTTTATATGTGCTGGTTATTGACTTATTGAGAACAGGGCTGCGCTTACCAAAAGCATTGTTAGCCATCTTTTGTCGCATGTTCCATCATTGCTAGCATAGTTCAACAATTCTTGTCTTTCCCTGAAACAATTTTTCCAAAATTAAATTAAACTGTGTAAATAAAACGTAACATCAGAGAACACATATATGACAGTTGTCTTCAGATTTCATGTTTGTTATTTTGAGCAGTTATCTGACATTTATTCAATCGCGAATTAATAAATTATTGGACATTATTACTTAACAATCTATGTGATGGGATTAACTATGTTGCGAAACCAGTGTAGTTTGAGCGACAAGGCTACAATGTTTTCAGGAATTAGTCTTGAATAGCTAAGTAGTTAAGTTCAAATATGAACTGCTGTCATATTATACAGTTTTTTATCAACTATATTGTCATTAGTATATTGCAAATCCCAATTTTTATTACATTCCTAAACATTGTCTAACTTTTCCTTCATTAATGTTTTCTCCAGGTAAAGCAAAGAAAGACTTTAAAGGCTGCCAGGCCTCAGCCACCCACTCCTGATCATCACACATATTCAGATGATGCCACAAACATAGGGAGCCCACCATGTTCAGATCGCCACTCCAGTTCTGAGGATGCCACCATGATATGGAGTCAACATCAACCTGACGTTGTAAGTTATACTTTTTTTTTTTGGTTATTTTTTGTATATTGTCCCAAACACACATTCCTTTCTATTGCTTTTAACAGATCTCTTATTTTATTTTTTACATTCTAGAGCAATGACATGGATGAAGGATGTGATTTGGATGTGATTTGACTTTAATAGAAGAAATTACAATATGTTACAATATGCATTTCATTGTTTGTTTTAGCAGATGGTGGATAATAGCACTGGTCATGAAACGGTTCACCAGATGGATCAAATCATGGCATCCCTTCGTGGTAGGTGTTCAGGCTTGTATTACGGGGTTGACATTAAAGAACAGTTTGTTCAACAATTGGCATGATTGCCCTTTGCTAAATTGAAGTACCAAAATCTCTGTATAACATTTACAATTCACCCATCTGTCCTGTGCCATAGTTAATATAAACATTAAAATAACTTTTTTCTTTATATTCACTTAGAACTTCCAGAAATGATTAGAGCAATGAAGGAGTGTGTGCAGTGTGTACATGCTTTGATGCCCTCATCACGGGGAACTCCTTCATCCACAACATCATCTTTTGTCAGTAACATTGAGATGGTATGTTACAGTTAAAGAATAAAATATAAATTCATCTATAGGTTACATCATGAGAATGATCTTGATACTGGGGACCTGTACATGACTGGTCAAGACATCATACATCACTTTTTCTCTACACAGCACCCCTTGGCTGGAAGTGAAGTTACAGTGTCAAAGAGGGCCTTCCAGCGGCTGAACCGTTCTCGAATGACCATTTTTGCCCAGGAGCTGGCTGTGCTGGTGTTCACAAAAGATGTCCTTGCCCAGTCCACACTGACAGGGAAATCTGGAAAAGGGGGCCCCCCAAAAGCACAGCTCGATCTTATCAAAGTGCAGGCCATAACAGGTGTGTAATTGTCTTATTATTGGGTTATGTTTTGTATACTTAAAAAGCAAAATAACAACCATGAGCTTTATTTCACCGTAAGTGCATGCTTATTAAAAACAATACATTTTAAATACAGTATAAGCAGAAGTGAGTACACCTCTGTTCAATAGCAAATACAGGTTAAATACAACTAAACATATACTCCTCACTGTATTTGCGTTATTTTTAAAAGGATATTTTATCCTAAAATAAAAATGTTGTCTTCTTTTACTCAACCTCCACTTGTTATAAACCTGTGTACACATTTAATGCTGAACACAAATAAAGTTATTTTATTTAATGTTAGCAAGTACCATGTTTTGGGTCTACATTGACTTGACCCTAGTAGAAAAGAACATTTTCTAAACTCAATGAAGCTCAAAATGTGGTACCTGCTTACATTCAATAAAATATCTTTATTTGTGTTCAGCATAACAAATAAATGTCAACAGGTTTGTAACATGTAGAGGTTGACCAAAAATGAACTTACCTTATAAGTGGAACAATTTATAGTTGGTTTCAATGTGTCCAATTTAATCAGTTTTGATTAACACACATATTAAGGGTGCAGTTTTGTAACAATTCTACATCAAGATATCCAAAAACTACAGGCCATTTTCAATATTTTGTTCTGCTGAGTACTTACAATATCTAAATTGTTTCCAACTTGTAAATCATGAGAAAATCGCCATTCTAAACAGTGACACAGGGCTGTGCAGTCGCCTGTCAATGGTGTCATATCTGCATTACCCTTTGTTACCAGCTTTACTGATGTAGAAACTGCTTGATATGTCATCTTTTTCCACTGCGGAGCTGGTAATGGAGCTCTTTGAAATGAACTTGCTAACATGTCACTCATTGGCTTTCTAACTCAAAATGGTTGCATACTTTTAATCTTTCATTGCGGTTCTTAGAAACATTTGTCTCAGCAGTGGGAAAGTGCTATATGTCAGTATATGTATGTAAATGTATGTTAAACTCTTTGTGTCGTTCATGTTTATGACAGAAAATGCTATACTGTTCAGCTATCTATTGTCTATCTGTTAACAGATGCTGTTCTACTGGAGTTTCCACAGACAACTGCTTCTGAAGTGCGAGCAGCTATCAGACGCAAGTGCAATAATGAGCAGTTCAGCCAGAAAAAAGATAATAATGTTTAAATATATATTTCTGAACATGTTTATGTTTAGAGGGTTGATGTGGTCATTGTTTTGAAGTTTTTCAGTGTTATTAAGTTAAGTAAATTCGTACTGTTTTTTCAAGTTGTAATATCATTCAAGTTTTTTTGCTGAAACCACTGTAAGTTTAAATACATTTTTGAATGTGTGAATAAAATATGTCCTTTCATTAATGATCTTATTTATTTATAATGGACATCACAACAGCTTTAAGGTACCCTCCATCAAGCCCCCTAGGTAGTTTAGCCTAGTATACTTATAACATATTACATCATTATTACACATTTAATGTTTGTAAGTGTATTGTAAAACATACTATAGCTAGACAATAAGCTGTTGTTTTTTATTACATTGTGCAATTTTTTGTGTTTAAATATAACAATCATACAGTATACTATTACTGCAAAATAAACATCCATGGTATATTGATTGCACATTTGAAACAAACTCATAATGAATTTTTAATGTACTTTTAATAGACTTTTATTTCACAAATGAAGCACATAATTAATTTGTTTATAAAATAATAAGCTTAAAGTATGCTAAACATACTTGAAGTTGTTCCACTTTAGCACATGAAAGTACACTAAATGCACTTGAAATTGTGCTTTATCACAATTAAAATTCAACTTTAATATATTAAGTACAAAATTAGTATTCCCAAAATAGCACTCTTTAAGTTAACTAATCATCAACATACTTAAAGTATACTGATCATTAGTCTGATTGTAAGTACACTTTAGTATACCAAAACTTATTATACTTGGCATATTATTTTTTCACCAGGGTAATCACTCGCGTCTCTCAAGGGGACTGATTTCTCATGACTCCGGTTGAGCTAGGCCGAGCTAGGCATATCAAGATGCTGATCAGGATGATTATTGCACAGGTGTGCCTTAGGCTGGCCACAATAAAAGGCCAGAAACAGTATCAGAGTATATGGCCGAGCTTCGAAGGCTCGTGGAACACTGCCGATTTGGCGAAGGGTTGTCTGACACGTTAAGGGATAGGCTCGTCTAAGGTCTGCACAGCGAGAGCACTCAAAAGAGGCTTCTTAGAGAGAGAGAGTTTACGCTCGTGCAAGCATTGAAAATTGCAGTATCTATTGAAACGGCAGCTAGAGATGCACCAGAACTGCAAAGGAAAATGCCAGCTTAATGCCATGTAAATAAACTTGCAACAAGCAAAGTGAAAAAAGTCTGCTTTTTTTTAAAAGTGCTACCGTTGTGGTAAAAGTCACATGATTCAGCTGAATGATGGTTTAAAGAGAAAGAGTGTAGACAATGTTGCAAAATGGGAAACATACACAAAATGTATAAAATCAGATAAATGTATTTTCTTTAAAATCAGAAAAAGTGAAAATCATTCGTGTATTCGAATACGTTCAGAAATGTTGGGTTGTTAAAGGCAGAGTAGATCATTTGGAATTTTTTTACGTTTGCCTGCTAGCCTTGCAATCATACGATCCTTCCCTCTCGCAAATCACCATCCAAAGCCACGCCTCCTCCAAAACACATGAGCGGGTGCACAGGGCAGAAGCTGTTGAATCGGTTCCATTAAAGTTGTGTCACAATCAGCGGTGAGAAAACATTACAGTACAAAGTGAATTACATTACTACATAAACGAACATCTCCAGGTACCTGTCCACCATTGTCCCGCTGCCTGCACATTGCACATGAGCAGGCTGATGAGGAATGATGTCTGCGTGAACGGGGTACGCAGTCGCATGCAAAATACGTTGACTGAAAATATACACATAACATGTCATTGCCCTCGGACCAAGGGCAGTAATTGGTCCATCGTTTTTGGAGCCTACTCCTTTCACAGACTATATATAATTATACAAACACCAATGTTTCACTTCACTTTTCAGAGTATCCTGGAGAGATGAGGTCTCCGCGTCCCAACAGCTCAACACGGGGGTGCCACAGGGCTCAGTGCTTGGACCGCTACTCTTCTCCATTTACATGACATCCCTCGGCTCGGTCATTCATAAGCATGGCTTCTCCTATCACTGCTATGCGGACGACACACAACTCTACTTGTCATTTCAACCGGACGATCCGACGGTCGCTGCTCGCATCGCGGCATGCCTTAGTGACATCTCGCTTTGGATGAAGGATCATCACCTGCAGCTAAACCTTGCAAAAACGGAACTGCTTGTGATCCCGGGCAACCCAAAGATTCACCACAACCTTGCCATTCAACTAGGCTCATCAACGATTACACCGTCCAGCACAGCCAGAAACCTGGGAGTGGTAATCGATGATCGGCTTAACCTCACAAGTCATGTTGCCAGCACCACCCGGTCCTGTAGATTCATCCTCTACAACATTAGGAAAATTAGACCATTCCTATCGGAGCACTCTACGCAAGTCCTAGTCCAGGCTCTTGTCCTGTCCAAACTGGATTATTGCAATGCGCTTCTGGCTGGACTTCCTGCTTGCACAATCAAACCTCTCCAGATGATCCAGAATGCGGCGGCAAGAGTGGTCTTCAATGAACCGAAGAGAGCGCATGTAACTCCGCTCTTCATCAGGTTACACTGGCTCCCTGTTGCCGCCCGCATAAAGTTCAAGGCTTTGCTCCTGGCCTACAAGACCAACACCGGATCTGCACCATCGTATCTCCACTCGCTAATGCAGATCTATGTTCATGCCAGATCACTGCGGTCTGCAAAGGAACAACGACTAGTGGTACCATCCCAAAAAGGAAAAAAGTCACTCTCCCGTACCTTCACTGGATCTGTTCCACATTGGTGGAATGATCTACCAGCTGCTACAAGATCAGCAGACTCGGTTGCCATCTTTAAAAAACACCTAAAAACGCATCTCTTCCGTCAACACGTTGCTGATTGAGTTTTTCCTAATTCTCTTCCCTTTCCTTCTTCTTAAAAAAAAAAAAAAAAAAAAAAAATTACTAACCTCACTATTCATAGCTTTTATACTGTGCTAGGCTTTAATGGACTAGTTTGATGCACTTATGTATTTTCGTTGCCTATGTTGTTATAATTGCTTCCACTGTTTCCTCATCTGTAAGTCGCTTTGGATAAAAGCGTCTGCTAAATGACTAAATGTAAATGTAAAATGTACTTATTGATTGCTATCAGGATGTTAAGAGACTTCCAACCAGCATGACAAAAAACATACCTATTCTGCCTATAAATGTTTAACCCTTGTAAATTAATGGGAGTACCTCAATGCTGGAGGGGAGTAATTGTTATGTTTGGAGCCAGTTCAATAATTTAGGTCATGTTGAACAGCTGCCTCGATGAACACCTCAATCCCACAGAGATGAGGATGCTGAGATCCCTGGACTTCTTGGCCCAGGTCCGATTCACGATCGCTCGACTAAAATTAAAAAGCAATGCTGTGCCGTCAATATTGGATCCGAAAGGAATGGCGCAGCAGTCTTATGTGAATAAAACATATTTGTACTATGCATCACTATTGCTTTGTTAGAGAGCCCTATTCACACAGGATTTTTATTACCCGGGGGCCTCTAGTCATTTTTTATAATTGCAGAGGTTGTCTGTGATCGTAATCCCGTGTGAATCGGCCATGTCTGTAATTTCTAAAGTAAAATTCCCCCACAAATGACCTACACCTGTGATAATATTAGTCCCATGCGAATAGGTTGTAAAAATAATATATCATATATCACTTTTCAAGGTTTTAGCCACTGTTCGCGAATAATAGAGGTCTGGTTGAAGTGTTTTGTTATTATTTCGGGTGCTGGGTCGTTTCCGTATCTGGCAACACTGTCGTTTTGGCAGGGATTCTCCCGTTTGTTTAACATTTGAGACATGTGGTTGCGGTGATCTTCTGTCCAGTTTGCGATCACGAGTCTCAAATGCTGCCTGGTACGGCCATGTATCATTAAATACCATACAAACTATACGCAAAGCCTTGCCATCACATCGGGGAAATAAGTCTGTTATTTGTTTAACCAAATTCACAGAAGGCTCTAAATTAAGGTTACTACGCAAAACTGTTATCTAGTCATAGAAGTGTGCTTTTACTTCCAAGTCTTCTATTCGAACCTCAAAACCAGGGTAGAAAAAGCCTATTACTTCGAATGTAAAAACCACACAAACTTCAGTAGACCTCAGACTACAGTGTAAAAAAATTATAACCAGTTCAGCACCCCTTTAATTAGGCCTTTGTTTGTGTTCAACAAAGTCTTAAACAAAGAATTTTAAAGTAATATTGAATTATGGTTCAGGCTTTAGCAGTAATGAGAAGACATAAATTGTAACAAACAAAAAACTGCATTGTACTGATGTCATTTTATGATCAAAGGACATGAGTAATGTCAAATATTATATTGTAGATCAGACAGACTATAAATTCCTATATGCAGTGTTAATTAAATAAAACTATAAAATTCTAGCAGCCCCCTGGCCAGGCAAACAGTGCAAAACAGTATGCAAACGGTGGCGAGGAACCCAAAACTCCATTAGAGGAGAAAAAAACCTCAGAGGGAAACCAGGCCTAACCAGGGGATTCCAGTTCCCCTCCGGCAAAAGCTGCAGCCTCTCCACAAGCTTGACAGTGCTTGCATAACAAGGCAAAATAAAACAAATTGATTAATAATCTAATAGCATCAGAAATTAATTTTGTAGAGTCACCATGTCCTTTGTCCAGCCTTATCATCACAGCTTTTGTCAGGTCTGGGCATGGACTGCGTCCTGCCCGCCCTAGTAACCTTGGAACAATAAGACATGACTGGCTGAGAGTACTGTTCTGCACTATTTCAGCCTAAACCTAACTAGTGCTGCCTAAACCTTCGGAATATTTATATTATTATAGTGTAAGTGTATGCAAGATTAAAAAGATGCGTCTTTAGTCTAGATTTAAACTGACAGAGTGTGTCTGCCAATGTAATTTACATTTAGTCATTTACACAAAGAGTTCAGGGAGCAATAAGCGATATGTCATAAAAGAGCAATAGTACGATAGGTGCTAATACAAAGTTACTAGTTTCAACATTAGCTAGACCACTACCTGTTGAGAGAAAAAGAGAGGGTTAGTATACTTTTTTCCATTTGTCTGTCAAGTATTCACAGAAGAGATGGGTTTTAAGTGTTTTTTGGAAGGTTGTGAGAGATGTGTTTGAGCGGACTGTGTAAGGAAGAATGTTCCACCAGGAAGGAGTTGATGGAGAATGAGCGGGATAGCGATTTAATGCCCTTATAAGAAGGCATTACAAGGCAGCGCTCGTTTGCTGAACACAGGGTTCTTGATGGGGTGTAGTAGTGTAGTAGGGTGTGAAAGTATGCCTGTGCAGATCCAGTGATAGTCCTGTAGGCAAACATCAGTGACTTGAATCTGATAAGGGCTTCAACCGGTAGCCAGTGGAGAGAGATGAACAGGGGTGTCACATGAGCCCTTTTTGGGCTGTTCGAGGCGTGCTGCTGCGTTTTGAACCAGCTGGAGTGGTTTGATAGCCTTTGCAGGAGGACCAGGAAGGAGAGCATTGCAGTACTCCAACCTTGAGATTCTAACCTTCGGGTCTAACCTTTCAAATGTTGAATAAGGTATATCGACAGGATCGTGTTGTCTTTGCAATGTGATCATTGAAGGACAGCTGTTCATCAATTATGACTCAGAGGTTCCTGGCTGATTTGGAGGAAGTGATAGTGGAATTGCCAAGTTGGATGGTGAGATCATGTTGCACCGTGGGGTGTGGCAGAAACACGAGTAGTTCTGTCTTGGCCAGGTTCAGCTGGATGTGATGCTCTTTCATCCAAGCTGAGATGCCATCTAGGCAGGCTATTATGCGAGCTGCTACAGTGGCACGTCTGGGTGAAACGAGATGTAGATCTGGGTGTCGTCAGCATAACAGCGATACGAGAAGCCGTGTGCCCATATGATGGGTCCTAAGGATGGCATATAGATGGAAAAAAGCCCCAGTGATCATGTGGTGAGCAGTGGACAGTGAGCCCCTCCATGACACCCTGAAGGATCTGCCGGAGAGGTATGATTGGAACCAGCGGAGAGGGGAGCCGAAGATTCCCAAAGATGACAGGGTTGCTAGTAGTATCTGGTGATTGACAGGGTCAAACGCTGCAGATAGGGCTAGCAGAATCAGGACCAAGGATTTAAATTCCGCCTTGGCTAGCCGCAGTGCTCCTGTGACCAATAGCAGTGCAGTCTCAGTGGATTGCTTTGTTTTGAAGTCAGACTGCTTGTCATCCAGTAGTTTGTTCTGGAATAGGTATGAAGACACCTGGTTGAAAACTGCCCTTGCAAGAGTTTTAGCAATAAACGGGAGGAGAGAGACAGGTCTGTAACTGTCGGTGGTAGCGGGGTCCAATGTGGGTTTCTTAAGTTGGGGCGTGACCTGGGCCTGTTTGAATGTGGATGGACCAATGATATTATAAAGACAAAGCAAAACTGTTCATCTCTGAGCAACACATCCGGTATTAAATGAGCTGGACTTCTGAATAAATCAACCGTTTGAACAAAAACGAAGGAATGAATAATGAATGAAAGTATGATAACAACATTTACCACCACCTACTGGCAGTTTTGGTTGTGACAAGGCTCAGGTAACAAAACATAAAAAAATAAATGTGTGAGAGACAATACACAAATTCTAAATGTTAATGTAAAGAGAAAGTGTGCGTGGTGTGAGATGAAGAGTGATTTTGCGAGTTCTTTTACTCACTCTGGATGAGTACAGTTCTTGTAGATTGGGGAGGGTTGTGCCAGGGATTCCTTCAGCAGTCTAGACTATCCATTGTAGTCTTCCGAGGTCAGTTTTTGCAGCTGAGCTAAACCAGACAGTTATGGAAATACAGAGGACAGATTATGGGGTTTGCTTTAAAGGTTAAAATCCCACCGACTCTACCGCATATAAAATACTCTGAAACTTTTTGTAATATGTAGTGATGATTTTCAACATTCTCATGGTGGAGTGTATACATACTGTATACCACTTCATGAATTTGAATACTTGCTGACTTTGGTGGCTTCATATCGTCGTTCTCAATCTCTCTTGATTGTAGGAATATGGCTACAATATTCAAAGGAAGTCAAGGCCCCTTAAAACTATGTTCAAGTAAAGCCATCTAATATCTCATGACCCATTCAACTACAGCTGAATAAACTACTTAAGTCGATCATATACAGAGAAAAGACACAAGTTCACAGACGGGAAAACATACAGCCTGGTAACAGAAGAAGAGACATAAGAGAGATAGATAAGAAAGAAAGAATGTAAATGTAGTTAAGGCATGGTTCATATCCATAAGGGATGCTGTTTCATTAGCTCTCATTGGTTTTGATGTGGAGATACTAGATCACACCTCTTCACATACATTTGTCTCTGTTAATTACTGAAAATCACAGCTTTATTGAACAACATAATTTCACCTTTTCACTTTTTACAGGACCAACAAACAAGTTTCGTAAACAAGAGTACAAGCTGTGACAGACAGCTGTGTCTGCAGTGTGAAAATATGCAGCGGAACGGCCACTTGTAAGTCTGCACTACGAGCATTCTTCATAGTGTTAGCAATGAAGCTTCGTTCAATTATAAGAATTTAATACCAACCCCTCAAAAAGTGAACGGATTACAGCAAGTTTATTCAGCTCCATAATGCTGTGATAGAAAACACAGGTTAGCATCCGATTTCTTCCTTCATACAGCGCTCTCTACCGGAAGTTTACAACAAATGTAATGGCACAGATGAGAAGCATTAGCGGCTGTCCGCTAACACGACAGACATGCTGTTTTCCCTATATTTCAAAGGGAAAGATAAATATGTGCGTACCACAGAGTGAAATTAATGTATTGTGTTGACTGTTTTAGTTTTGAGGTAGACTTAAATAAAGCTCTGTTATTCTGTCTCATTAGGACAAACTCCTGTCTAGCTGTGATAAAATATTTTAAACTATTGATAAAGAAGGCCATTTTCATGTTTAATCTAATCCTGCTATTTGAATTAGTTGAAAAGACTAATTCTGTCATTATGTTTGCTACAACATGTTAGGCTATTATTTATGGTATGCTGAACTGTTAAATAGTCATATTTTAATAACCTTATCGTACCTGAAGTGTGCACCTAGCACTATGAAAATACAAGTAATGGATCGGGACTCGAATCGGCAGATACCCAAAATAAAATGACGTGGATTGGAGGCAAAAAAAATGTGACATCCCTAATTAAAATCAGTGCGATTGTTTGGTCTCTAGATGCCCACCAGTAATGTTCTTTGTAAAGTAAGTTTTTAAAAACAATTTAAACCAGGACTAGGCCTTGGTTAAATTAGGATATTTAAAATAATCCCTGTCTGGGAAATCGCCCCACTGGCAGCCGGGTTTAGCATATGAAGGGAATTAGAAGGTGTCTAACCTTTCCTTATCCTTAAAGCCTTTTTAGTTCTCAGAATTGTTTTTTCACATTGATAGATTTAGCAATAGATGTTAGGCACAATCTTCCTTTTTAAACACAAATTTAAATGTATGCTTGACTGCCATCTTCGTATTTTCAGTTTAGTAATGACATTACTTAGCATACCAAAACTAGAAACTGGGCTCTGTGGAACAATGTGATGTGCCAGCTCCACAAAAGGTTGCTAACCCGGCTCCTCAAATGACATCCTACTGGTTTATTGCAGCACTACGCCTGAGCGTACCATGAGGGACCATGAGGTGTTCAGGGGCACAGAATACTGTGGGAGAGGTCATAAATGGCTTATCAAAGAACAGCAGTGTGGCTTACAAATGCAGAATGGCATGGCCTCTCAAATGGCCAGCTGCCGCGCTTCTGTGCCATAACGCATTTGTGCACAACGCCCTCAACCAGACATTCCAGACAAACTTACTCCTGCTTACGTGCATAGACAGTCAGCAAACAAAGAACAGAAAGTGACAAAGGCATTGTGCGAGCCCCTTGTCAGGTTTAAGAGGGGGCACAGTAAAGTAAAGCACAACCTCCTCCCAAACACAACTCCCCACCCACCCCGCACGGCCTGTTGGTATTGCTTTTATTCTTTAGTTCTTACTCTGTCCTCCCTTGTCTCTTAACCAGCACCCGCTGCCCTTAAGTCCAGCAGATGCAAAACCCTATTGTCTAGTAGCACCCAGGGAACAACATCAAAGGATACTAAAGGGTCCAGAGTACAACAACAGACATCCCATAAACCTAAAACATTTCTCAAGCAGCGAACACGTTCATGATTCAATGATCTAACACTTTCAAACTCTATTGATGTCTGTTGAGGAGCATCCGTAAATTGCAGCTTAATGTGATGAGATTCCATATGAAAGATAGGATCTTCCAATTAATGAGGAAAAAATATCTTGAAGCAAAAAAAATTCCCAGATTTCTACGGATTTAAAGTGGGTAAGAATTAATTGCATAATTAAAATCATACACAACCCAGCGAGACACTAGTAAATCTACATTTTATTTAAATCTTCTATTCTTTTGGGAATTGACAGGGCAAGTCTAGAGATTGACCAGTGGATCACAATCGATTCGCTGGTGACCACTGCTTTGGAGAAATAAGTCAGTTCTTATCGACTGGTTTTAGTTTTTATTATTTTACGCATGCCTGTGAAACAGATCCTCGTCTTTTGTCCATCCTTGGGACTGGCTTCCCACTCTTATGCCGGCACCAGTTTGTCACCCCATGTTGTGCAAGACCTCCTTTCAGTTCAACGACAGAGATTCTCCTCTATCCGGGACCGGCTTGTAATTAAAAGTCCAGACCTCACAGCTTTTCAGTCTAAATGGCAGGCTTCTTTTCAAGGGACCAGTTTAATACTAACACAGCACCCATAAACCAGTGATGTGGACAAGAAAGGAAGAAAGATATTAAGACTACAAAGTGCTTGTGTCTCATCTTGGATGAGAGGTTCTCTGTTTCTATTTAGCTGTAAGAGGTGGACGCACACCATCAAAAAGTATAACTTCATTGGAGTCTCTCTTATTGTCTTGTCCTTTGCTCTATATAAAGGCTGCACAACAAGGTTCAAATGCTGTGACAGGAAAACGTCTGAAAGCCACGGGAATATATTAATACATTTATGTTCAGAGAGCATGTTGTGCGATTAAGTGAAGCCCACATCAAATGGTGCGGATTGGAAAAACCACCACTTGGAAAACAAGACGCTTGTTCTTTGTGAAGAGTAGAGGAAGAGTTGTTTTTTAGACAGAACCAAGCCCATGTTAATGGTTTTCTGGAGCGATATGAGTCAACACGAGCATTTGTTGAATCAAGACTACAGACGCTAGCAGGGTGATCAAGCTTTTGGTTCACCGTTTCTTTGAAGTTGTAAGTGGTGGACACACACCATCAATAATTATAACTTCATTGGTGTCTCTCTTATTGTCTTCTCCTTTCCTCTATATTAAGGCTGCACAACAGTGTTCAAAAGCTGCACCAAAGAGATGTAACAATTTACCCTCTCATCTGAGACTTGCCCTAACTCTAAACAGTTTTAAAAGACGACTGAAGGCATATCCTCTTTGTATAGCTTTCAGGACTGCACTGTGTTGAGTCTCTGTCATGGTTTATTGTTTTTATTATTATGTATTTATTTCTGAATAATTTACAGAATATGAGCCATGGCATCTCCATCTAATATTTCTCAAACGTCATTACATGATACAAATTCGCAGGTAAGGGTTCCCCAAACGGCCATTAAACAAAAAGAAGAAGAAATGCAAAACTTTATTAGCAAGCTTTCGTTTCCGATCTTCCAGAAAAACTTTCTTTTTCGAATTCGTCCTAGAGCTTTTGACCGATTTGTACAAAATTGGGGATGGATCATCTAGAGACAGTGCTGACAAAAACTTATCCAAGGATTCTCGATCCGTTCTTATATAGCGCGTCAACAAATGAGATGTTGAGCTTGCCAAAATGGAATTGATCCAGTATCTTCGCCAAACTTTCACATATCAACACAGAACATGGTAGCTGTCATCAAAAGCCCGACCTGAGGTAACATGCTTTGTTTTCGGTGCAGCGCCACCTAGTGGCCCGACGTTATGAAAATGCAATTTTTGCTTATAAATTCTAAACGGTTTGTCATAAATCTAAATGCTTGTTAGATGCAGGGTGTCATGCCGAGTTAAACGATATCCAGTTTTCCCATGTCAGCAATTTTGGTCGTCGTCCATATTGAATAATGTAGCAAAATGCTGTATTTTATGAATGCATTATCTTTTCCTTACGAAATTCCTTATGGGTCATCAGCACCATGCCCTGAGAGAGCCTGTAAAGTGCCTTGCCCCACCTAGTGGTGAGGGGATATATTTACAGGCCTATAACTTTGTCTGCGGTCGACAGATTTTGGTGGGGGTCATGTCCTTAGATTTCTGAATCCTTGATGTCAAAGATCAGTAGCAGTCATCGTCCTCGTGAGGCCAGACAAAGCAGCGAGATGAGATGTGTGCATTTATAGAGAGGTTGATGAGGGTGTGCTAAGATTAAGATTATGTGGTGGTGAGGGAGCCTGCCTCGTCCACATGTGAACAGGTATTTCTATAAACTGAGTTTTTCTTTCTTCCACATGTTCTTCCAAAATAAAAAACACGCTATAAAGTGCTGTCAAGAGCACGCCAAACCAACGGGTGCCACTTTAACTCTATCCGTAAAGTCATGTTGACCAATCCTGAAAAAAGGTTACCACCATTCCAGTAGGTTTAAAACTTTGGTTTCGCTGTCTGACGGTAGTGAAGAATTACCAGCAGCAGGAAGAATTTATTTATTTATTTTCCATTTATTACATTGCAAATAATGGCTGGTTTACTGCTTGGCGATGAGCTTCTGCAAGTGTGATTTCAAGAGCAAACAACTGTGGGGATTACCTCATTCAATTCCAAGTTCACTGCATGGCCTTTACCTGAATGTGAGTCGTGCTGATCCGAAGAAGACGCTCATGGGTTCCCTCATCACTCTATCTCTATTTTTCCATTACGTCTCTGCATTCAGATTTCATAAATTCTCACTTGTCCTCTGACATAAGCTGTCATTATGTGTAGAGTCCGTATTAGCCAAGCTGAAAGAGAAAAGATCACGTAAACAGGCACTTCTGCCTCCTAATGATCCCATAATGAATGCTTAAGTGCTAAATATAGTAGCAAAACTCTTTCCATTCTTGTTCATTATGCCAAGCTTTCATGGAGGAGAAAAGAGGTAAACAGAGCTGGCAAAGTTTAAGGAGGCATGCACTTGCCAAAATTAGAAATTCTAGAAAATCATCATGTGGTTGTGAACCTGTATGTGACTCTTTCTTCGGTGGAACACGTTTTCAGTTGTTTTGGGTCTAATGTTGTTTGTTACCGACGTTCTTCAATGTATCTTCTTTTGTGTTCTTGTTTTGGGAGCGAATTATGTCAGTTCAACATTGATCAACAAATGTTTGTTCTAATGTTGCAGGACATCCAGACAGGTATAGAGTAGCTGCTGTTTACCAATACTAGAAGATGAGACGTTTTAATGGTGTTGGGAGGCAGTGAGATCTGGCAAATGCCTTTTTGCAGTGCAATTAAAGTTCCTCAGAAGGACATGACAGCTCCTTAAACCATCGGCTGCTCTTCTGTAATGTCAAAAGAGTTATTTCTGTTATAACTTATACATCATAAGCTTCTTTGAAGACAAACGAAGATCATATCTCACTGAGCTGACACAATGTCTGCTGGATGAAAATAAAATGAAAAGAATGAGGCCAGATAAAACTAGTATTCTTCGAAAATCTGTGTGTACTGACCTTTTGTGTTATTATTATTATCATTAGTGTATCTTGGCTTCATTTTTTAAGCAAAAAATCAGGTTGTGACGTCAGTGTATCATTGTCATTACAAACGCATGGCACAGCAGCTGTGATTGAAGTCAGATCATTGGCCTTCAGCATTACTCTGAGGGAGAAACCACAGAACCACAGCTAATGTCTTACAGTCGTTCTCTGAGCTACTGTCAACAGATTTTCACTCGCTGAAATCATTGAATTCAACTGTAATTGCTGAAGCTTGGCCACTGATGACGAATGACATGAGATAAAAGGAACAAGCTCAATGACAACAAGTGACGGAGCTGATGAACAAACATTGCCTTTGTAAAAGAGCAAGCAAAAGAGCATCGAGCCAGGTTCGCCTCAAAGGGGTCCGCTTGTTTATAAAGAGACGTAACATGAGAGCATGTTGCTGACGGATTCAAGAGACACAACTTTTTTTATTCTCAGGGGATTCTCCTTTTATCCCACATCACAAGTTTAAGAAAACGTTTGTGCCAAAGTCGCACAGCTTGTTTTACATTCGACCCAAGTGAAAGGTGTAATTACACACGAGCAGATGATTCTTTCAGAAGGACTGTACAGTATGGTTTTATTCAGCCTTACCCTCGTCTTGTCTCATTGACTCACTTCCTGCCTTTGATCCTTATGGATATGAAAGTGTCTTCATTCACTCATGTGTCCACGGAGATCCAGTATCACTCGCTCCATGTGGCACCATTGCGGGTCACACAGTTGCAAGTGAAAAGCAGCTAATGTGTAGTCATGGTAATACTGTGGTAATCTCTGACCGATTACACTGCACATGAACTTTGTGACAATAAAAACACCCATAAAACAAGTGATCAGCAATAGCATCTTCAAAAACACATGCATCCATCTCTTCATTACTGAAGAGTTTACCTGAGTGAACGGTCAGACAGTCGGTGTCCTCATTATTCATTTATTGTTTGATAAACAATACATGTAAGCAAAATGTTAAGAGAAGCAGCAGATGACTGGCAGCAGTACATGATTCACACCACGAGTCCTCATTGGTGGCATGGCATTAGATAAACAGAAATCCCTATAGCGTCTTCTGATCATGTACTGTGAGCGTGAATAAGCTACTAAAACACTCACCTGAATGAATTTCATACATCTTGTAACCAATATGTCCAAATAATTGCATCAACAAATGGCTTTTTAGGCACTAAAAACAAGGACATCTGATCTGATATGATATGATTCTGTCATGATTCTGCCTCTCCTTGTCTTGCTTTTCTAGCCTTGTGGCAGGGTCATGACGGTCCCCACATGTTTTTTGTGAGACACATGGCATTGCTTGTTTTGACGTGCCATATGTTCTCTTGTCTCGTCTCTTGGCTCGTATTTAATGTCGTTTTTTGAAGGTTGTGAAAGATGTGCTAAACTGGTCCAAGTTAGGAAGAGTGTTCCACCAGGAAGGAGAATTTAAAGTAATAAGAGTAATTCATTGCTAAAATAATATTTTTACATAAACCAGGAAAATAAGTAAATAAGTGTATCACACATAAAATGAATCCTTTTGTTTTAGGTTTGCCACCCCAATTTTTTTCTGTGGCCTGCTCTGGCCACCCCTATTAAAATTTTCTGGGGGAGCCTGTCCGGGTTCCTGTTTAGTGTGTCTTTGTTTCTCCTCTCCTATTTTTTTCTCCTGTTTCTCATTTAGGTTCTCATTTAGTAAGCTGCAGCCTCCCCGAGTCGGCCTCCGAGTCAGCTGCAGTCTCCCTTGAGTTGGCCTCGGAGTCTGCTGCAGCCTCCCCCGTTCCCATGCCAGAGTCTGCTATAGCATTAAATTAAGCCTCAGTAAACTCAAACTTTTCTGTAAACAACTTCCCTGCACTTGAGTCTCTCCCCTTTGTCTGCCATGACAGCGCCACTGTTTTTTGGGTCTTTCAAAAAGGGACACAATTATAAATCAGAGGTAAAGTTTTATCTACGACACTGTAAAATCTCAAAATTAGCATTAACACCTGGGTGTTAAAGGTTGTTTCTAATAAGTGGGGAAAATTCTAATTTGTCACTAATTTGTTTTCATTATTTATTAAAGAATTTGGTACTGACTATTTAAATGCGATGTTCGTTGTTCCTACGATCACAAAACCAAGAAATGCAGAGGAATTGTGGTCTGTAGTGCTATCGTCCTGGGCTGGAATACCTGTTCACAGGTGCCAGAAGTTGGTCGACTCCATGCAAACACAGATGTGAAGCAGTTCTCAGAAACCGTGACTATACTTAGTTCTTCACAAGAATTCTAAATCTTCAAGCATTTTTCATTTTATACAGTAAATGTTAGACTTTGTAATGAAATATGCAGACACTGCTATTTTTTTGAACAGCCTAACCTTTTTCTTCACTTACTGTAGAGCAGGGGTCTTCAATTACTTTTCCTTGAGGGTCAGATTCTAAAAGTGTAAATGGAATGCCCCTTGTGACAATAAACTATCTTATAAAAATAATCAGTTGATCTGTGTAAAAAACTGAACGCTATTATTAAGTTTTATGTTGATATTAATATTTATATTAAGTTATTGTTTAATTTAAGCAATATTCTGTATCACTTCTTAAGTTAATCAATTTAAATTTCTTAATTCGATTTTATGAGATGAAGGTGGAAAAAAAAAATCGGCCAAACATATTGGCTTTATACTATATATAGTTCATCGGCTGGCCTGATTTATAAAAAATGGCATCGGTCAGAGAAAAACCCATATTGGTTGACCTCTGAAGGGTACCAACAATTTTGTCCATGTCTGTGTAAAAAATACAGTCCCATAGCATTTGAAAACTGTATCACTCAAAAATTTTTGAGTCCAATCTTCAATTTCTTCATGCCTTAATGACTATATATTTACTTCATTTAGTTTGCGTGGTATAAGTAGTCCCAAAGTAAAGTAGTCACTCACACTAGCTCGAGTTATAGCTATACATACATTGTGGTGAGGAAGGGCGGACGAGAGCCGTGAGGCGGGGCCGGTTGCGTGAGTGATAATTGGAATAAGCTGTGTGCACACCGGTCTCGCATATATCACGGAGAAGGTTGGGAGCTTAGGAGGACTAGTGGCAGGACTGTTGACGAGAGAGGACCGGGTTCCCGCCTCCTTTCTTTCCTTTTATGGATCTTCATTACATTGGTGCTGAAACCCGGGAGGAAGGAGGGACATGCTTTCGAAGAGCCCTCACTGCCGAGGGACGTACGCCGGCAGCTGCCTGAGGTGGTGGTGCTGGATTGAGATGAATCGGCTGGGACGGAGAGCATGCTGCCGTGCTCCTGGGCCCGAGGTGGGATGGCGGCTGTCAAGGAAGGAGCGGAGGGGTCTTTGCCATTGGCCGTGAGCCGGAATCCTACAGCCAAAAACCATGGAACAGGAACGCTGCCGGCTACCCTCAAACCAAGAGCCATCGCCAACCGCCATGAGGCAGAGGAGTATTGGGCCGTCCCCCTTACGTCAAGCATCACCGCATAGCACCGCAAGGTAAGCCTCTCGGCTGGGCTGAGGCTCCTGGTGCTCTCATCGCCTTTCTCTCATCTCATTGGTGCATACCCCTTGCCCCTGCCGACGCCGAGACTGGCTCCCCTGGGGTAGGTACAGTTTTGGTGGTGCCCCCCGGCCTGTAACATTTTTTAAGTTTGCATTGATGTTCTTGTTGCCGGCAGTCTACCGTGAGGTGGCTGCCGTTCTTTTACTTCCGTGATATTGTTTGTTTATTTTGATTAAAGTTTGTTGTACGTTCGCCGGTTCCCGCCTCCTTCCTTTTACGGATTTTCATTACATACATATATTGCTTTCAGCAGTTCCAGACGCTCCAAAAGCCGCTTTCTCAATGCACACATGAGCTGTGCATTAGCAACGTGTGTGTAGACTCTGATCCACTTAATGGTTTGAAAATAGTGAGAATTGCCCCATGCTGAAGCGTTCTGACACTGTGTCTACACCGGACGCGAATGGCGCTGCATCCAGTGTGGAATTTTTTTTAAATTATAATGGGTTCTAATGTATACTATTGGGTGTAACGGTTAACAAAAACGGTTTGGTTTGTGTCACGGTTTCTGTTTGGTTTGTGCTATGTTCAGTCAAAATGGGCTACTGACAAATAAAAATAAGATCAAATAATACAAGTAATGGCACAAATAAAACAATAGAGCAAAGCAAAAAAAAAAATACTGTAGCACTTGTGCTAACAAAAGAAACACGATGAAACTGCATGTGGTAACTGCCAACACAGCCCGTTTAATTCAAAGGAAGTAAACCAAAAACAAAAGAACACCATAGGAACAGAATCCCGGCTCCGCCTCCTTAAAGGGACTGTATGGCTTCTGTCTGAGTGAATACCGGTTGTATATTATGTAACCAAGTCCATTGTGTGTGTGGTGTTTGCATCTGCCACTACACAGGTCCCCCCAGAATTCACCAACACCGGCAACATCAGCTTGTTTGGGAAACTAACGTGTCTGCCAGAATGTGTGAAAACATGCGGCTCAGGGGCCGATTGCACAGCTTGAGCGGGCTGGGATGCCTTCCTGGAGACTGTACTCTTGTGAATGGATGGTGCCCGAGCAGGAACCAGTGGCAGCCTCGCGCTCCATGACCTGCTTTGAGTCAGTCACCACACCGCACTGCAACCGGGTTAGACACAGTGTGACAGGTTTTTTTTCAGAACATTTTTATTTTAGGGTGTATCATGCACTCGGAAATAGCTGGATAGAGATTTTCAGCAGAAAACAGAATAAAATAAAAAAATATTAATCATATGTTAAAAGTATTCTTTGTGCAAGGTAAATATCACAGTTATCCTCATTTAACCACTGTTCATTTTACTGCATTATATTTAAAATCATTTCAGCCAATGGCTTTACATGCAAATTCATGAATCATTCACATCGCATGACATATAGTTATCAAGGCTTATATAGCATTTTGTCTATGTTGTGTCGAACCGACAGATGGGGTTTGAACTAAGAACCTATTATCTTCTGACTAGTTTTGAAAAGGCCAATAAAATTGGCGAATGAAATTTGCATGCCGGACTCCGCCCCCGGAGGGGGGCTAGCGCCCACATTCTCACAAAAAGAGCTTTCTCTCTCTCTGGGTTTTTCTTACAGCCCACCCCTTGAGGTGAGACCAGCACTGATAGCCATCGAACCACCCCCCGTGGGGTCGGTGAAGTAGATCGTGCCTCTAGTCCCCCTGTGTCGGTCCCTGGGTGCTTGGTTAGCACTGACCAAACCGTCACTGTGGCTGGAGAGTAAAATCCTTCTCGGATACTCGATCCAATTCACCAGACCTCCCCCAAGGGCATCCTCTTCACCTCAGAGGCAGGGATGCTCCCGTGCTGTCTCCACGTGCACTGCGCCTATACTTGGACCGCACGCAGAGCTTCAGGAGTTCTGAGCAGCTCTTTGTATGTTTCGGAGGTCAGCAAAAGGGGAGGGCTGTCTCCAAACAGAGATTGGCACACTGGATCGTGGCGGCCGTCGCTACGGCATACTGGTCCCAGGATCACCTGTGTCCACTGGCAGTCCACCCAGGGTGTGGCATCCTCGTGGGCACTGGCTCAGGGTGCCTCTCTGGCAGACATCTGCAGAGCTGCTGGTTGGGCTATGCCCAACACCTTCGCGAGGTATTACAACCTCCGCGTGGAACCAGTGTCAGCTTGAGTCTTGCATAGTACCAACAGGTGAGACCGGCGGCCGGTAGGGCGTACCTTCCGCCCTTCTTAGGTAGGTCAGGATCTCTGGTCTGGATCTACTAGAGGATGAGATCAGAGGCAGCACCCCCGACCCTCTCACTTGACGCATGCTGCTGAGTCAGATTGCAGGGTTCTATGACCCCATCGGTCTGGCCTCGCCTGCTAAGCAACGAGGAGTGATGCTCATAAGAGAGTCCTTTCAGGAAGCAGGAAGAGACCATCCCTCTAAGGACACCTGGGACGATCCTTAATCGCCACGTCTTCGAGAGGCTGCAATTAAACTCTTTGAGCAATATGTGAGGTTTGGCAAGCTTAGATTCGACAGGAGTCTCACATCCTGTGGAGCTATAGGTCGCCCAATAGGGATCATGTTTTCCGATGGTAGTGAAGCTTCCTACGGAGCTGTTCTTTACCTACGGTGGGAGACAGAAGATAGAGTCGTATTGAAACTTGTTAAATCAAAGGCCAAGCTCACCCCTCTTGACCAGAAAGGTGATGTTATTAAAGCAGAGGTGTGCGGGGCTGTCTTTGCATCCCGCCTGAAGACATACTTCGAGAAGCACTGCTACATCAAGGTCGATTGGTGGATCCATTTTGTCGATACTCAGCCATAACTATCCTTCTGGATGGCTCCCAGGATTGTCTATCAAACATTTTCGGCAAACCGGAATGGAAAAATCGAAAAGGGTAGCTGGATAGCTGGAGGTGGGTTGAAGGAAGACAGAACGTCGCTAACCTCATTACAAGGGAGGCATCCACTGAGGAGCTTGCTGAAGGATCAGTCTGGCAAGGATGACTTGACTCGCTGGCGAACCTCTCTCCTCGCATCCGGCCGAATGGCCACATCCACCAGTCCGTCAAAGTCGCCAGGGAAATCCCGGGCATAAATCGCATCCTTGATGTCACTGATGAGTCCCTCTAATAATCGTGCCATCAGAGCTTCGGCATTCCAGGCGCAGGTGGTGGCCAGGGTACAAAACTCGATAGAATAGTCCGTAACCGAACTTCTGCCCTGCAGAGAAGCTTCCCTCCCGAAGACTGAACGGTCGAACACCTTGATCTTCTACGCCTTGAAATCCTAAAAGTCGGGCCTGTAGCAAGCCTGTGCCTCCCACGTAGCCACTCCCCACTCGCGAGCCCGTCCGGTAAGAAGGGAAACCACAAACGCCTCCTTGTCTTTATCAGAGGAGTAAGTGCGAGACTGGAGGGAAACACAACTTCACATTGCGTGAGGAATGCTCTGCAAAGGGGTTGGCTCACCGTCGTACAACAGCGGGTTATTTACCCGGGGCTCGGGAGGTAGTCCTTGAGAGGTCGCATCGAGCAGAAGTGTGCGTTCCAGCCGGGACGAAAGGTCATTCACTATGGTGCACAACGCATCAAACGACTGCGGAGTGGCCGTTAGTCCCTCCTGATGATGGCCCAGTAACGCCCCCTGTCGCTCCACGGCCGTGCACAAAACGGAAAAATCCGCTGGGTCCATTCTGGCCAGTGTGTTCTGTCAAGGACAGAAGGAAGACCCAAGAGCAGATGCGTTAGTGAAAAATTTCTTAAACACAAAGTTCAAAAAGGCAACAAACCTCTCATCATTTCCAGAGGATGGTGGCCCTCTCGTAGTCCTTGGGGACTTCAATATCCACCTGGACAAACCCTATGCTTCTGACTTCCACACTCTCACTGCATCGTTTGACCTCACACCCCTCGCCACAGCCGGTACTCACAAATCAGGAAACAAGCTTGATCTCATCTACACCCGTAACTGCACCACGGACAACATTAAAGTCACACCTCTTCACATTTCTGACCACTTCTTCATCACTTTTCATAATCTCTGTCCTTTGTCCTCCAGACCAGCTTGTGCCACCCCCTCCTGCTCTTGGATGTCTGACATCCTCTGTGAACAACGGAGTAAACTCAGGGCTGCTGAAAGGAAATAGCTCAAGACCAAGAGTCTTGCTGATCTAGGGGACTACCAATCACTACTCTCCTCTCTCTGCTAGTGTTACCATGGCGAAAATATATTTTTATACCACCAAGGTGAGCAATGCACCTAACAATCGGCAGCTTTTTAAGACCTTTAACTCTCTTCTTTGCCCCCTCCTCCTCCGCCTACTACCTCTTTGACTGCTGAGGACTTTGCAGTATTTTTCACTGAGAAAACAAACAATTATCAGGACCGCAGACCTTGGAACACACTACCCTCACTTCTAACACCGAACTCTCCTCTTTTGCCCCACTGTCTGACAATGAAGTCACCCGACTTCTCTCTCTCTTCTCTCTCGCACTTTGAGGTATAATATCTTTATTGGTTAGATCGGCTGCGTGAGATATAATCAAGTCAAGTGTATGGGTAAAAGGATGAGTGGGTCTATTGATAAATTGTATCGCTCCAAAAGAGTGTAGTAGTTCTGTAAACGCCTCTGCTAATGCATCATTAACACTATCTACGTGGATATTAAAATATCAGACAATCAGAACTTTATCAAAGTTAACTAATAGGTCCAAAAAGAAGTTTGGACCTTTCAGAAAATCTGTGTAGGTACCAGGTTAAAGACAGAAATGTTTTTTTTACTTTTGCTTGGAAAAATTATGTTCAACAAAAGCACTTCAAATTATTTAAATTTATATTCTCTTCTCTGAGTTACAGTTACAAGTCTCTAAGGATTGTTGTGACACCACCACCTCGACCAACCGCACATAGCAAACGTATAAGGTTACGCAAGTCAAAACACAGGTCAAATATCAGACACACTATAAATTCCTAAATGCAGTGTTAATTAAATAAAAATATTAAATTCTGGCAGCCCCCCTGGCCAGGCAAACAGTGCAAAACAGTATGCAAACGGTGGTGAGGAACCCAAAACTCCATTGGAGGAGAAAAAAAACCTCAGGCCTAACCATTCCAGTTCTCCTCTGGCAAAATCTGCAGCCTCTGCACAAGCTCGACAGTGATTGCATAATAAGGCAAAATAAAAAAGGTGTACTCCATCCTGCCCACTCTGGTAACCTTGGACTTCGTCCTGCCCGCTCAGGTAACCTTGGAACAATGAGACAAGACTGGCTGAGAGAAGAGAACTGTTCTGCATGCTTAGATGCAACAAAAGCATCAGTTGTTATTAGAAGTGTTCCTGGTTCCGGTTAGTCTAACTAGATCAGCCTAAACCTTCGGAATATATATTATGATAGTGTAGTGTATGCAAGTTTAAAAAGATGCATCTTTAGTCTAGATTTAAACTGACAGTGTGTCTGCCTCCCCGAGAGACAGTTCCAGATTTAGGCGCTAGATGGGAAAAGGATCTGCCGCCTGCACTTGATTTTGAAATTCTAGGTATTACCAACTGACTTGACGCCTGAGAGCGTAGTGCATGTGAAGGACTGTAATACGTGAGAAGTTCACTCAAGTAGTGAGGAGCTAAACCATGCAGGGCTTTATAGGCAGTAAGCAAGATTTTAAAGTTAATGCGATGCTTTATAGGTAACCAGTGCAAGGTTGACAGAACCGGGCTAATATACTCATACTTTTTTGTACGTGTAGGAACTCGAGCTGCGACATTTTGGACCAGTGGGAGTTTTTGTAATAGGCCTGCAGGGCAACCACCTAATAGTGCATTACAGTAATCTAGTCTTGATGTCATAAAGGCATGAATTAGCTTCTCTGCATATGATGGTGACAGCATATGACATAGTTTAGATATATTTTTAAGATGGAAAAACACAATTTTACAGGTGTTGGCGACCTGGTTCTCAAATGACAGAGTACTATCGAATAAAACACTTCAGTTTTGACCGAGTTCAGTAATAAAAAATTGCTACTCATCCACTTTTTTATATCGACTATGCATTCCACTATTCAATGGAATTGCTGTGTTTCATGAGGCTTCGAGGAAATATAAAGTTGCGGATCATCAGCATAACAGTGAAAGCTTACTCCATGTCTCTTTATTATATCTCTTAGAAGTAGCATGTATAATGCGAAGAGCATAGGCCCTAAGACAGAGCCCTGTGGTAGACCGTACTGGACTTGCAATTTGCGTGATACCTCATTGTTTATTGCTACATGTTATAAATAAGATCTAAACCATTTCAATTTCCCTTAACACCGACGTGATGTAGGAGCGTGCTGTAACCGTATAAAACGTTACCTGCGTTTTTATTGTTTTCCTCTGATATGTGAATAAAAATGAGTAGTTGGGTTTAACGTAATGCCACTACAAGCCGCTAGAGGGCACTAGTGCAAGAGGGCTACCAGATATAAACCTGGAAATACCTATGAACAAGTCAGTCAGTTTGGTAGAAGGAAACCGCATGGTTAACTTTTATGCTACCTGCTAGCTGTTGGAAGTCCATTTCTGAGAACTCTTAGAGTTTGTGCTCAAAAGACTTTTTATTATTGGCCATTATCATTATTGGACCAATGCAACTCTTGTGGTGCTCTAATGCACTATGCCAGGAGGATCTACTATATATCTCTGGGAAGCAAGAGATAGGGATCTGGGGGTTACCACACTGTAGCATTGACTAACTTCACCTCACCTTCATTTGGAGTATATCATTGCGTCGTTCTCAAATAACCTTCTGGACTCATCTCACCATCATCTCTGCCCATCTAAGGACTGGTCATTGACGTTAAGTTTCATTTATTATTTTGTCCCAGCAACTCAAAGAATTAGACTGTTTGTTGCAGGATATTGGTTTATTGTTGGAGGAATTATATAATATGCACTAATTGAATAAAAAAGGAATATTTGTTGAATGAAGTGGTTTTATTTACTCAGTACTAGTCGAATTTCTGTCGAACCCCCTCAGTGTAACACCTAAATAGAAAAGGGGATGTTGCAGTGCTGTGGTCAATGGTGTTGAATGCAGCCCTTAGGTCTAGCAGCACTGATAAGGAGATACAAACTCGGTCAGACGCCAAAAGCAGATCATTTGTTACTCTGATTAAAGCTGTTTCTGTACTGTGATGTGCTCTAAAGACTGGAAATCTTCATTGATGTCATTCCTTTGGAGGAAGGAACATAATTGAGTTGAGACTACTTTTTCAAGAACTTCAGATTTGAAAGGTAGATTTGATCTTGAGGTCTGAAGTTAACTCCTAACTCCTATGCTTTCTTGTACAGCTGCTTTGTAACAATGACATTTTTAAAAAGCGCTATATAAATACAGTTGACTTGACTTTATTTTACAGTATATGTGCCTTTAGTGTAGTTACAGTGTACTTGGGTAGTATAAGGTTTAGGGTAGTACTAACCGTACCTAGTTATTACCCAGTTATTATATATTATATTTACTGTAATAAGTAAATATGTACATGGGAAACAGTACTGTCAAAATAAATGCTACCCATATTCATTATTATGGAGATATCTACCTGATGTATTCTCTCTGAGGTCACTCATACAGGAGTTTGAATATTGTCTGTTCTCTGTTCTCTGAGTTTGAATCTTGTCTGTGCATTGCTCTTGTTTGTAGTGCACAGACGGATTTATTTCTAACATTTGTAATGGAGCGAAACACTTGGAAAACAGACAGAGCAGCAGTAATCCCTGATGATAAAGTGCCTTCTTACTGTCAGACAAGCTGGAACTGCACTTCTATTGTGTTTGGATGGGAAGATTACATGAAGAAGAAAAGTTAACACACTCATTCCACTTTATCACAGTTTTATCCATATCATCTAGACTTTATAATGACACTTGTTCACTGTTTTTTGTTCACTAACTAATTGATTCAATCGAGAATTAAATCATGCCTATTGCCTACATATATATATATATATATATATATATATATACATATATACACTCACCTAAAGGATTATTAGGAACACCATACTAATACTGTGTTTGACCCCCATTCGCCTTCAGAACTGCCTTAATTCTACGTGGCATTTATTCAACAAGGTGGTGAAAGAATTCTTTAGAAATGTTGGCCCATACTGATAGGATAGCATCTTTCAGTTGATGGAGATTTGTGGGATTGCACATCCAGGGCACAAAGCTCCCGTTTCACCACATCCCAAAGATGCTCTATTGGGTTGAGATCTGGTGACTGTGGGGGCCAATTTAGTACAGTGAACTCATTGTCATGTTCAAGAAACCAATTTGAAATGATTCGAGCTTTGTGACATGGTGCATTATCCTGCTGGAAGTAGCCATCAGAGGATGGGTACATGGTGGTCATAAAGGGATGGACATGGTCAGAAACAATGCTCAGGTAGGCCGTGGCATTTAAACGATGCCCAATTGGCACTAAGGAGCCTAAAGTGTGCCAAAAAACATCCCCCACACCATTACACCACCACCAGCTTGCACAGTGGTAATGTGACCTGACGCCAATCGACCACAAAATGGATCGACTACGCCACCCTGGATACTTGCCAGGGACAAAATAGAAATTCGTATAACTTAAAGCACACAGGTTCACTTCAGGAAGCGGCAACAGACAAGAGCATAGAAATATATATACTTTTATTTAAAAGATTCGGACACATAATCATTTGGAAATAAAGAAGAAATATAAAATATAAACAAAAGAAAATACGAGGATGGAAGAATACCACCGTAGGCCACCTGAGACAACAAACCCCTCTAAATGGACCAAACCGAAATAGAACAGGAGCTGAGGCCCGATCGCGGGGTCTAGGGACACACTAGGCCACACTACACCTCAAACTGGTTACACCGGGGTACACACGCTCACACGCACACACACACACCACAGCACTCGTGGGGAACACCTCCACACCAAACTACGCCCTGCCTTCGGCAATCAGCTCCTGTAAAGGAAATAGACAGAGACAGGCTTGGCACAAATTTCAGGGGTGCAGGCACGGGACAATATGGCTAGTATGCGCTCAACTTGCCCACAATACAACAGCCTCAGAAAATAACTCTCGTAGCTCAAACGCGTGAGAACTACTCGTTTGTAGGGGCACAGCCAATCATGAAGAAACTCACCACCCCCGATAAGCAACAACAAATGAATGTCTAGGCGGTTGCGGCTCGTTCACAATCATGCACATCCGATCTCGTAACTCCGCGAATCAAGTAATCACGCAAAGGTTCGGGGGGACAACACGTTCGGTATGTTAAATACACACACAGCCAACCCCCAAAATATTCACAGCGGACACCCAAGCTCGACTCCAGCTCACTCACGGTTCGCCTGTGGAGGGGCAACGCCAACCAAATGCCAGTGACAAGGTTTCTCTCAACGCGCCGTTCTGTTGGACGACCGGATGTAACGCAGAAGCAAAAAGGGCGGGACTAGTAGAATCAAAAACCTCTTTAACGTCTCGGTTACGTATGTAACCTCCGTTCCCTGATGGAGGGAACGAGACGTTGTGTCGACAGAATGGGGTTTGACTTGAGAACCTACCTTCTCTGACTGACTTGAACAGGCCAATGAAAATTGGCGAATGAAATTTGCATGCCGGACTCCGCCCCCGGATATCCGGGTATAAAAGGGAGCCGGCGTGCCGCATTCATTCACCTTTTGTGCTGAGGAGCCTGAGGATCTTGCCCCGACTGCTGCAGCGGACGGCTATTATAGTGGCATGAAGGACACAACGTCTCGTTCCCTCCATCAGGGAACGGAGGTTACATACGTAACCGAGACGTTCCCTTTCTGTCGGTCTCTCGACGTTGTGTCGACAGAATGGGGTTCCTCGGAAAACGCCACAGCGCTGTGCCGCGTCACAATTCCTCGCGTAGCGACGCTGACTGGCCTGGGCGTGTCAGACGTGAGCGCTTTAGCATGAATTGCAACCTTCCAGTGGAAGGGAAGGAGTCCAGAGCTTTCTAAAAAGATGGGAGCCCCTTCCACCGGCCGTCACGGACGGCGGCCTATTTCTTGAACAGTGAGAAGCCGCCCGGCACCGTAAGGGCCACTGGGAAGGGTCATTCCCCCCTGAGGGAACGCGCTACGGAGACCACTTCCAACCGCAGGGAGGAGTTTAGTGGAGATCCACACACGGTATCACCGGATAGGGGAGAGCACGTGGGAGACATGCGGACACGAGAGGGTGTCGCGAGCAGGTGAAGTACACCTGGGAGAGGTCATGGGCCATCGATTGAGAGCCATTCATGAGAAGACAACAGACGGAACCGCCCTATGGGGGGGTTACCACGTGTGGAGCACTAGGCCTAGTTTGAGTCACTGCCAGAGCTCAGAAACAGGCCAAGGGAGGCAGGGCTGCTCCGCCGGGTAAGCCATAGTGATGGCGTCCACGATCCAGGGCGCCAACCTCTATTTGGAGACCTCCCCTTGTGCTGACCTCCAAAACAGACAAAGATCTGGTCAGAGCTCCTGAAGCTCTGCGTGCGGCTCAAGTAGAGGTGCAGCGCGCGTACTGGGCACAACACGGAAGGGGTTGGGTCTTCCTCCCCAGAAGGGAGCGCCTGCAGGCTCACCACCTGGTCCCGGAAGGGAGTGGTGGGACCTTTGGGCACGTAGCCAGGCCGGGGTCTCAGGATAACGTGAGATTGACCAGGCCCGAACTCTAGGCAATCCGTGGCCACGGAAAATGCTTGTAGGTCCCCTACCCTCTTGATGGAAGCGAGCGCCACTAGGAGAACCGTCTTCATCGAGAGATGAGAAAGAGCGGCATCTCCGAGGGGCTCGAAGGGGGGCCTCTGGAGGCCCGCCAGGACCACATTGAGGTCCCAAGAGGGAACGGAGCGCGGACGGGCCGGATTCAGCCTTCTCGCGCCCCTCAGGAACCTAATGACCAGGTCGTGCTGTCCCAGAGACTTCCCACTAACTGGTTCGTGATGAGCGGCAATTGAGGCTACATACACTTTCAGCGTGGAAGGGGAGAGATTGTTCTCGAGTCTCGATTGCAGGAAGGACAGCACGCTCCCGATCGAGCATATCCGTGGGTCTTCTCCACGAGAAGAACACCAGGACGAGAAGAGGCGCCACTTAAAAGCGTATAACCGCCTCGTGGCCGGGGCCCTAGCCTGAACAATGGTTTCTACCACCGCTGGGGGTAGACCACTCAGGATCTCCTCGTCCCGTCCAGGGGCCAGACATGGAGGTTCCAGAGGTCTGGTCTCGGATGCCACAACGCGCCCTTCCCCTGAGAAAGAAGGTCCTTCGTCAGGGGAATCGGCCAGGGGGGAGTTGTCATCAGGAGCATTAGCTCCGAGAACCAAGTCCGGTTGTGCCAGTAAGGCGCAACTAGTAGCACTTGATGCTCCTCTTCCCTGACCTTGCACAAAACGTGTGCAATGAGGCTCACTGGGGGGAAGGCGTACTTCCGCTTGTCCCGCGGCCAGCTGTGCGCCAGGGCATCCGTGCCGAGGGGGCCCTCGGTCAGGGAGTACCAAAGCGGGCAATGGGTGGTGTCCAGGGAGGCGAACAGGTCCACCTGTGCCTGCCCGAACTGCATCCAAATGAGCTGGACTGCACGGGGGTGGAGCCACCACTCTCCGCGGGGCGTCGACTGACGAGAGAGCGCATCGGATGTCTGGTTCAGGTCGCCCGGGATGTGCGTGGCTAACAGAGACTTCGTCACCTGCTGGCTCCACAGGAGGAGGCGTCGGGCGAGTTGCGATAGCTGCCGTGAACGAATACTACCCTGTCGGTTGATATATGCCACGGCAGTCGTGCTGTCCGACCGGACCAGCACGTGCTTGTCCTGCACGAGGGGAAGGAACCTCCTCAGTGCAAGCAGCACCGCCAACAACTCTAGGCGATTGATATGCCAGCGCAGGCGGGGGCCCGTCCAGAGACCCGACACTGCGTGCCCGTTGCACACAGCACCCCAACCCTGCAGGGAGGCGTCTGTCGTCACCACGACGCGCCTCGAAACCTGCGCAGAAAGGTCATTGAAGACCATGGGGTTAGGGTACGCCGGCAGAAGGGCGTGATCGCGACGTGCCTGTTGCCGGTGTGCCACGCACTCCAAGGAACTCTGCTCTGTAGCCAGTGCTGTAGCGGTCTAATGCGCATCAACCCGAGGGGGACCCCCCCCGCCGAGGACGCCATGTGTCCCAGGAGCCTCTGAAAACGTTTCAGCGGGACCGCTGGCTGCCGCCTGAAGTTCCTCAGGCAGGTCAGCACTGACTGGGCACGCTTGGAAGAAAGACGTGCAGTCATGGAGACAGAGTCGAGTTCCATACCGAGGAAAAGGATGCTCTGCACAGGGGAGAGCTTGCTCTTCTCTCGGTTGACCTGCAACCCCAAATGGTCTAGGTGCCGGAGCACCAGGTCCCTGTGTGTACACAACAGATCTCGCGAGTGCGCCAAGATGAGCCAGTCGTCGAGATAGTTGAGTATGCGCACCCCCTGCTCCCTGAGGGGAGTGAGGGCGGCCTCCACGACCTTCGTAAAGACTCGAGGAGACAGGGACAGACCAAATGGGAGGACGCGGTACTGATATGCCTGTCCCTCGAAAGCGAACCGTAGGAACGGCCGGTGACGAGGGAGGATGGACACATGGAAGTACGCGTTCTTCAGGTCGATCGCCATGAACCAATCCTGACGCCTGACGGACGTCAGAATGCGCTTCTGCGTTAGCATCCTGAACGGCAGCTTGTGTAGGTGCTTGTTCAGGGTACGCAGATCCAAGATGGGGCGCAACCTACTCCCACTGATGTGAAGAGGATGCCCCGAAACTTGGGTGGGCGCTTGGCGAACTGAATCGCATAGCCGAGACGGATCGTTCTCTCTAGCCACCGTGCTGGTCTGGGAAGAGCCAACCAGGCTCCCAGGTACCGAGACAGGGGGACCAGAGGTTCGATCTGATTCATTGCCCCCGTGGGGGGTGGTTCGATGGCTGGCAGTACGGCTCCCTCGACGCGGGGGGGACCCCGGGGAGGAGAGCGGCTCTGCCGAGGTGCCTGTCGGGCGATATCGCGGCATACCGCACCGTCTGACTGAGGGTGCTTGTGGCCACTGAGAGTATACCCAACCGTGTGTCTCGCCGAAACACAACGTGGGGTTGCCGAGCACCGTCCTGCGGAGGGTGAGAGCGGCTGTGAGAAAGACCCAGGGAGAGAGAAAGCTCTTTCTGTGAGAATGTGGGCACCAGGCCCTGAAAGGGGCCCAGCTGGTGTTGTTGGGACGGGGCAGGCACCGTCCCAGTCCGACCCTCTAGCGATGTAGTTGCTTGGGTCGGGCCCGGTGAACTCGATCTCCCTGGGTTCACCCCGTCAGAACACTTCTGCTTCCGCGGAGGTTGGTGACGGGATGGTGCTCGCCTCTTCGACATCCCTCTCCGGGAGGCCGCCTGTGCAGGGGGCGCTGGCGCCGGAGTCTGAGTCGGAGAGGGGCTGCTGGGAAGCAGACACCGCACGGGACCTCGACGGACGATAGGCGGCCGGGTCGCGGCGGGGCAGGATCGCCTCCGTCTGCTTCTTTACAGTCGAGAACTGAGAAGTCCTCGACCGTATCACCAAAGAGCCCACCCTGCGCGATGGGAGCGTCGAGAAAGCGAACCTTCTCAGCGTCCCGCAACTGCGCAAGGTTCAGCCAAAGGTGTCCCTCCTGGACCGCCAGTGTGGACATCGTACGACCCAGGGCTCACGCCGTCACCTTCGTCGCCCGAAGAGCGATGTCAGTGGCAGTGCGGAGCTCCCTGGGTCGGACTTTCCCTCGTGCAACTCCTTCAACGCCTCGGCCTGCCTGCAGACTGGCCATGGCGTGAAGAGCCGAGGCAGCTTGACCCGCCGCGTTGTAAGCCCTCGACACCAGCGATGCCGAAAAACTTACAAGCCTTGGAAGGGAGCCTTGGTCGATCTCTCTAAGTGGCAGCTGTCTGCGGGCACAGGTGCACCGCGACTGCACGTTCCACCTGAGGGATGTCGACATAGCCCTTAGCTGCCCCGTCATCGAGGGAAGTCAGGGCGACCGAGCCAGTCTGACGCGCACGCGCCGAAAAGGGGGCGTTCCAGGTCCGACTGAGCTCCTCATGCACTTCCGGGAAGAATGGTACCGGTGCCGACCGTGGCTTAGAGTCACGGCCGGCGCCAAGATACCACGTATCCAACCGCGAGCGTTGGGGAAGAGGCGGTGCGGTGCACTGCAGCCCAATACTCGCGGCGTCCCGGGAAAGCATGGCTGACATCTCGACGTCCGCTTCATCCTGAGCTCGACCCCCCGGGGGAGGAAGCTCCAAGGAATCGTCGATGCCGGATGCCAGGAGGTCGCCCTCCGATGCTGCGAGCGACATCTCATCGTCGTCACGCCCCGTGTCCGAGTGTGTGACGGAGGGACAAGGCGGCGTACCGCCTTTTCCGGGACGGTCAGACGAGCGAGGCGGGGCGTGAATGGTCCGCGAGCCGATGGCTGACGGATTGAGGCTCACGGTAATTCCCCGATCACCCCCGGTGCTCGCCGAAGCGGACGGCAGGGCTGATGCCACTGCTGCCGCAGAACGGGAAGCACTCGAGATGGCGGCTGATTCTCGGAAGAACGCAGCTACCCGTGACCGCAACGTCTGAATTACCATCCGCCCACAGTGCGGGCAAGATGTATCCACAAACGCTGCCTCAGCGTGCTGGAGTCCCAGACACACGAGGCAGACATCGTGTCCGTCCCCTTCCTCGATGAGTGCGCCGCACCCACGAGCACAGCGGGACATGCCGCGCTGAAGAAACAGTAAGCCCTGAAAAGGGCTCGCTCTTTAGAGAGATGCCTTGGAAGCTGCCGAGACGCCCAGGGGAAGTCACAGGAAAAGGGACAATCCGCTGCACCACGTCGTAAGACCAGCAACACGTAGATAGTATCTGCAGAGTCGTCAGCATCAGGATGCGAAGGCTCCGAAGAACAAAAGGTGAATGAATGCGGCACGCCGGCTCCCTTTTATACCCGGATATCCGGGGGCGGAGTCCGGCATGCAAATTTCATTCGCCAATTTTCATTGACCTGTTCAAGTCAGTCAGAGAAGGTAGGTTCTCAAGTCAAACCCCATTCTGTCGACACAACGTAGAGAGACCGACAGAAAGGGAACCTAGGATATATATACCCTCCCCATATCACGGATAGGACAGCTAATAATCGGATCCACCAATTGGTGCCATGGAGAACGTATCAGCCCTACCACTGTAACAAGGCATGATGGATCCATGTTCTCATTCTGTTTACGCCAAATTCTGACTCAACCACCTGAATGTCTCAACAGAAATCGAGACTCATCAGACCAGGCAACATTTTTCCAGTCTTCAACGGTCCAATTTTGGTGAGCTCGTGCAAATTGTAGCCTTTTTTCCTAGTTGTAGTGGAGATGAGTGGTACCCGATGGGGTCTTCTGCTGTTGTAGCCCATCCGCCTCAAGGTTGTGCGTGTTGTGGATTCACAAATGCTTTGCTGCATACCTAGGTTGTAACGAGTGGATATTTCAGTCAAAGTTGCTCTTCTATCAGCTTGAATCAGTCGGCCCATTCTCCTCTGACCTTTTGCATCAACAAGGCATTTTCGCCCACAGGACTGCCGCATATTGGATGTTTTTCCCTTTTCTCACCATTCTTTGTAAACCCTAGAAATGATTGTGCGTGAAAAATCCCAGTAACTGAGCAGATTGTGAAATACTCAGACCGGCCCGTCTGGCACCAACAACCATGCCATGCTCAAAATGTCTTAAATCACCTTTCTTTCCCATTCTGACATTCAGTTTGGATTGTCTTGACCAGGACCACACCCCTAAATGCATTGAAGCAAGTGCCATGTGATTGGTTGATTAGATAATTGCATTAATGAGAAATTGAACACGTGTTCCTAATAATCCTTTAGGTGAGTGTATATATGTGTATATATATAACATATATATGTGTGTGCGTGTGTATATGTATGTATGTATGTATGTATGTATATATAAAAAAAGCAAGGCATGGCTTGATGACTAGAGGAAAATGTGGGTCCCATAGCCAAACCAGAACCACTGTAGTAGAGTATGCCGTGATTTTTCCCCCTTCCAGCCTCATACTCACTTGTTCCAGATCAACAGCCCATGAGCACCACCACACTCACCAATGTATACAGTATGATTTTAGTGTGGCGAGTTAAGGTAGAGATTCGGACGGGGGATTATATATGGTAATAAATACACGATCCGTGTGGTAAAACCCTATACCCATAATCCCAGCAGGACGACTGGCACAAATGTTGCAGCTGTCTCAGCTTCACGTATACTAACTAGGACTACGCCACCTTGATGACAAACTCAAGGAATTGAACACTCTTTAATAAAGGACGCCCAGGTTCGAAACCCCCATTAAGGTGAAGACGTGGATAGAAAAAACACTAATTTTATAACACTGCATAAACAATAAAGAAAAATGACATTCAACTCAAAGTTGAAAATTAGCGTTGGTCGTATATATCCAACCTAACCAAACGTAAATTTAACTAAATCAACAAACAACAAAAACACAAACAAAATACACACATTTGGCAATTTATACGCCAGGCCCCCAAACAAAGAGGTTTACATCCAAGCTCTGTGTTTACGCAAATGTGCACTACAACAAACCTACACACACTTGTGATTAAAGGACACCCAACAATTGGGAGAACCTTGGCAAGCAAAGTGACAGAAGCACTGTAATTTTAGAGGCGCCGTTCCCCTCCAATCCCGCCAGCTGTCTCTTACCAACAGGACATGAAATAACGAAATGAAATGTAACAAATCAATAAGAAAAACATTAAACACATAATACATCTACTTTCATTCTTCCCTGAGGATGGTACTCCTCTGGTGATACTAGGTGACTTCAACATCCACATTGAAAAAGCCACAGGCTGCTTACTTCATCAATCTGACCGCATCATTTCTCCTCGAGCAGGTTTCCACATCATTTACATTTACATTTCACAGTGACACATTACTGCAGAGCAATCAGGGGTAAGGTGTCTTGCTCAAGGGCACTTCAGTCATGACCTGCTGGCACTGAGATTAGAACCAGCAACCTTCCTATCACAAGCCCAACGCTCTAACCACCAGGCCACATCAGCAACCACATCTAGATATGATCTTCACAAGGTACTGCTCCACTCATCACTCTCAGGTCACCCCGCTGCACACGTTTGATCACTACTTCGTCACCTCTCGACCTCACTGCTCCGGACATCGCAGATGTCTTACCGATGGTCACTTTCCGGCGCAACCTGCGGTCCCTCCCTCCCTCCTGTTTTTCCTCTGCTGTCTTCTCTGCACTCCCCCCCTCTGATGATCTCTCTCTTTTGAATACAGACAATGCCACAGACACTCTGTGTTCCACGCTTTCATTCTGCTTGGACAACCTATGCCCTCTTGCATCTGGACCAGCCCCTGCATCCCCGTCGGCTCCCTGGTTATCGGATGTACTGCATGAGCATCGCGCCAGCCTCCGGTCGGCTGAGAGAAAATGGCGCAAGTCAAAAGACCCTGCTGACCTCTCTCTCTACCAATCTCTTCTCTCTACTTTCTCTGTTGACGTCACCTCTGCAAAAACAGATTACTATCACTCGAAGATCTGCAACTCTCCGGAATCTCGCACGCTCTGCAAAACCTTCTCTGCTCTCCTCTGTCCACCTGCTCCCGCACCTTCATCAGAGTTTACAGCTGCTGATTTTGCATTGTTCTTCGTTAATAAAACTACCACCATCAGCAGGCCGTTTACTACGCCACCACCTGTCGAACCAGCCCACATCCCTGACACGTGTGTTCTCCCCGCCTTTTCTCCTCTGTCTGAAGCTGATGTTTTCAAGGTCATTGGTTCCAACCACCCTACCACCTGCCCACTGGATCCTATCCCCACCCATCTCCTCCAGGCCATCTCTCCAACGGTTGTGCCTGCTCTGACCCACATCATCAACTCTTCGCTCACCACTGGGACATTTCCCACAGTGTTCAAAGAGGCCCGCATCACACCGCTTCTGAAGAAACCCACCCTCGACCCTACACTGCTAGAAAACTACAGGCCTGTTTCCCTTCTTCCCTTCATTGCCAAAGCCCTCCCACTTTCTCAAGCGACACAACCTCCTGGACAGCAATCAGTCTGGTTTCAAGACCGGTCATTCCACAGAGACTGCACTGCTCTCAGTCATCGAAGCCCTTCCGCAGCTTGTCGCACTTAAGCAGGAAGCACCATGGCCGGCACCAACTGTCCCACCTGGCCACTATCAACTGGGGGTTGCTGTGAAAGGGCATCAGCATTAGTATTACCCTTACCTGGCTGGATCTTACCTGGTCCGAAATAGATAGGTGACGGACCCGAATACAGGCCTGCGCGTCTTCGATCCACTCTGTGATGCTAAGGCCAGACTTGTCACTAAACTTGGGACACTTCCTGTCTCGAGGCACAAACACAAATCATTCCGGCTGGCTAGCATCCAAACTTTCTCGAAGAGGCTCAATATCAGCTACATTAGAGAATGCCCCACCCATCTCCTCCAGGCCATCTCTCCAACGGTTTGTGCCTGCTTTGACCCACATCATCAACTCTTCGCTCACCACTGGGACATTTCCCACAGTGTTCAAAGAGGCCCGCATCACACCGCTTCTGAAGAAGCCCACCCTCGACCCTACACTGCTAGAAAACTACAGGCCTGTTTCCCTTCTTCCCTTCATTGCCAAAGCCCTCCCACTTTCTCAAGCGACACAACCTCCTGGACAGCAATCAGTCTGGTTTCAAGACCGGTCATTCCACAGAGACTGCACTGCTCTCAGTCATCGAAGCCCTTCCGCAGCTTGTCGCACTAATGCAGGAACCACCATGGCCGGCACCAACTGTCCCACCTGGCCACTATCAACTGGGGGTTGCTGTGAAAGGGCATCAGCATTAGTATTACCCTTACCTGGCTGGATCTTACCTGGTCCGAAATAGATAGGTGACGGACCCGAATACAGGCCTGCGCGTCTTCGATCCACTCTGTGATGCTAAGGCCAGACTTGTCACTAAACTTGGGACACTTCCTGTCTCGAGGCACAAACACAAATCATTCCGGCTGGCTAGCATCCAAACTTTCTCGAAGAGGCTCAATATCAGCTACATTAGAGGATGCCCCACCCATCTCCTCCAGGCCATCTCTCCAACGGTTTGTGCCTGCTTTGACCCACATCATCAACTCTTCGCTCACCACTGGGACATTTCCCACAGTGTTCAAAGAGGCCCGCATCACACCGCTTCTGAAGAAGCCCACCCTCGACCCTACACTGCTAGAAAACTACAGGCCTGTTTCCCTTCTTCCCTTCATTGCCAAAGCCCTCCCACTTTCTCAAGCGACACAACCTCCTGGACAGCAATCAGTCATCGAAGCCCTCATCCTTTCATTCATTTTCTACCGCTTATCCGGGGCCGGGTCGCGGGGACAGCAGTCTAAGCAGAGATGCCCAGACATCCCTCACCCTAGACACTTCCTCCAGCTCTTCCGGGAGGACACCGAGGCGTTCCAAGGCCAGCCGGGAGACATAGTCCCACCAGAGATTAGATTAGAACCAGCGGACGGGCCAGGAGCATCTGCCTGGGAAGGCGTCCAGTAGGCATCCGTAACAGATGCCCAAGCCACCTCAGCTGACCCCTCTCGATGTGGAGGAGCAGCGGCTCTACTCCGAGCTCCTCCCGGGTGACCGAGCTTCTCACCCTATCTCTAAGGGATTGCCCAGCCACCCTGCGGAGGAAGCTCATTTCAGCCGCCTGTATCCGGGATCTTATCCTTTCGGTCATGACCCAAAGCTCATGACCATAGGTGAGAGTAGGAACGTAGATTGACCGGTAAATTGAGAGCTTCGCCTTGCGGCTCAGCTCTTTCTTCAGCTGCACCGATCCGTCAGTCAATCTCCCGTTTCATCCTTCCCTCACTCGTGAACAAGACCCCGAGATACTTAAACTCCTCCACTTGAGGAAGGAACTCTCCACCAACCTGAAGTGGGCAAGCCACCCTTTTCCGACTGAGGACCATGGCCTCGGATTTGGAGGTACTGATTTTCGTTCCAGCCGCTTCACACTCTGCTGTAAACCGTCCCAGTGCATGCTGAAGGTCCTGGTTTGAAGGGGCCAACATGACAACATCATCCGCAAATAGCAGAGACGAGATCGTGTCGTCCCCAAACCTGACAGCCAAGACAGCCCCACAACATCCAGAGACTTGAGGTACTCAGGGCGAATCTCATCCACCCCCGGTGCCTTGCCACTGAGGAGTTTCTTGACTACCTTAGTGACTTCGGCCTGGGTGATGGACGAGTCCACCTCTGAGCCCTCAGCCTCTGCTTCCTCAATGGAGGACGTGACGGTGGGATTGAGGAGATCCTCGAAGTACTCCTTCCACCGTCCGACGACATCCCCAGTTGAGGTCAACAGCCTCCCACCTCCACTGTAAACAGCGTTGGTAGGGCACTGTTCCCCTCTCCTGAGGCGCCGGACGGTTTGCCAGAATCTCTTCGAGGCCAGTCGATAGTCCTTCTCCATGGCCGCACCAAACTCCTCCCAGGCCCGAGTTTTTGCCTCCACAACCACCCGGGCAGCAGTCCGCTTGGCCTGCCGGTACCTGTCAGCTGCCTCAGGAGTCCCACAAGCCAACCAGGCCTGATAAGACTCCTTCTTCAGCTTGACGGTTTCCCTTACATGCCGGTGTCCACTACCGGGTTCGGGGATTCCCGCCTCGACAGGCACCGGAGACCTTACGGCCACAGCTCCGAGTGGCCGCTTCGACAATGGAGGCGGAGAACATGGTCCACTCGGACTCAATGTCTCCAGCCTCCCTCGGGATCTGGTTGAAGCTCTGCCGGAGGTGGGAGTTAAAGATCTCTCTGACAGGAGACTCGGCCAGGCGTTCCCAGCAGACCCTTACAGAACGTTTGGTTCTGCCGAGTCTGTCCAGCTTCCTCTCCTGCCATCGGATCCAACTCACCACCAGGTGGTGATCAGTTGACAGCTCCGCCCCTCTCTTAACCCGAGTGTCCAAAACACATGGTCGCAGGTCAGATGAAACTACCACAAAGTCGATCATTGACCTGCGGCCAGAGGCGGACAGAGTACACAGGTTCATTACTTGAGTAAAAGTACAGATACCCCTTGCTAAATTTTACTCAAGTACAAGTAAAAGTACTACAGTCAGATGTGTACTTAAGTAAAAGTACTGAAGTACATGTTTTTAAAAGTACTTGAGTATCAAGAGTACAAGAGTACATTTTCTAAATATTGCATTACTACTGCCACAGTGCTTACATTTATGTACAGAAACATCCTACATGGAGTTATGAAAAATGTTAATGTTAATACCTTGGAGAATGTTAAAGGAATTTAAAGTAAAATAAAGTAATTTTAATCTTTTTACCATGCTTTATTCTTTTCACCTCTGCTAGAGTTTTAATGGATTTTTTGCACCCACATTTGAACCGAACAGTTTTAAACAACACACCGCATACTCAAGAACATCAAAGCAAATACTCGGCTTACATTAATGGGTAATATTAGAAAATACAATTCAGCTAACAATTGTGTGTACATGTGAGTTTCTCTGTTTTTTCATCAATCAGTAGTGGCGTTTCATCAAAACCTAGGGTATGGCGAAATTTCCTCAGACCATACAAAAACGAACCACAATGAAACCAAATGATACCACATATATGTAACCACAAAACTTAAAGTAGTAAAAAATAACCCAGCCAGATGTTGTCATAACCACCACCAACGCCTACGTTAATCGACTATGAGACTAAAATATAAACCAACCATTGATCAGATTCAGCAAACAAGATTAAATATAAAACATGTCTTACCTTGTCGCAGGGTTGTTAAGCCTTGATTCTTTTCATTTTTAAGCTAATCCTGGCATAGCTAGTGGCAAATCGCAAAATACATAATAGCCTAAACTGCGACTGCACTACAAAGTCTTTCCGTACAATATATTTTTTTAATTTTTCACAGATAGCGTTGTACATTATGAATGAAATACAATAACAATACTGTAAATTATTCGATTTATTAAAATTATTAAATGGATGCCAACTAATTGGGAAAATAAAGACCATCCCCACTACCCATAACCTCATTCCAAAACCACTGTTAGGCATTTTGTAGACAGTTTCTTTGTTTTATTGAAAATAAATGCCTGTATATGATCTTAAATGTGGAAAATGCAGACAAACGAGTTTAGCCAAAAAGAGCTTCGAACCAACATTACGATGATGTCACGTCAAAACTACATATCTTCGGTCTTATCGACTATACGTCAATGACGCTATGTGAATTAACGGTGTTTATACATTCTCAAATACACATGCTTCCGACGCCTATGCTACATGTACACATCAGTGTAAAGTAGTTTAATTATCTTTAATGAGTCTCATTATGCACACGTACTTTGTTTCAACAATGTTTTCTGAACGCTAGGGCCATACACAAACGCCGCCCCTGAAATCAATAAACCTAAAACAGCAAAGAAGGCGATATAGCAATGTTCTGACACACCTCTGAACCTGACCGTGTTATACACGCAGCATAGAGCAGAGAAGAGAAAATAATAATGATTAAAGAAAATCAGCTGACCGGTCGCGATGTTTTCAAGTTCATTTCATGTTATATTTAGCATTTTATATGACGCTATTGGCTACTCTTCCCTTACCTTTATTCTTTATTCATATAAAAATACCCCCAAATCGCATGAAAATACACACAAAACACATATTCTTCAATCGTGCATTTATTAGCTTCTTGTTTTGGTGAAGAAATGTCACTTTAGCTTCATCGCGGATGTCCTGAATGAGGAAGTGTACACAGGACGTGTCATGCAGACGTGAGATGATTGACAGCTGTGTACAGCAAATGATAGAGCTCTGAGGTCTGGGTGATTGTTGCTGATAGGCTCGCCCAATAAGTGGCGCCTGCACAATCCAATCACGTTTGAGAGGGAAAAAACAAATTGGTGGATTCCGAGATTTTTCTTTTTCCTTTTTAGAAGTAACGTGTACTTACGGTTATGGATAGAAATGTAGCGGAGTAAAGAGTACAATATTTGCCTCTCAAATGTACTTGAGTAAAGTCATGAGTACTCCCAAAAAATTATACTCAAGTAAAGTACAGATCCCTCAAAATTGTACTTAAGTACTGTACTCGAGTAAATGTACTCCGTTACTGTCCGGCTCTGCCTGCGGCCTAGGGTGTCCTGGTGCCACGTGCACTGATGGACACCCTTATGCTTGAACATGGTGTTCGTTATAGACAAACTGTGACTAGCACAGAAGTCCAATAACTGAACACCGCTCGGGTCGTAGGCACAAACAACAGTGAGAGACCTAACCCCGACCCGTAGGCGCAGGGAAACGACCCTCTCGTTCACCGGGGTAAACTCCAACACATGGCGGGAGAGCTGGGGGGGTATAAGCAGACCCACACCAGCCCGCCGCCTCTACCCATGGGCAACTCCAGACTGATGAAGTGTCCATCCTCTCTCGAGGAGTGTGGTTCCAGAGCCCAAGCCATGCGTAGAGGTGATCCCGACTATCTCTAGTCGGAACCTCTCAACCTCACGCACCATCTCAGGCTCCTTCCCCGCCAGCGAGGTGACGTTCCACGTCCCTAGAGCTAGCTTCCGTGTCCAGGGCTCGGGCTGTCGAGGCACTCTCCTCCGACTGCCGCCCGATCCACTACGCACCGACCCCCTATGGTCCCTCCCGCACGTGGTGAGTCCACGGGAAGGCGGCCCCACGTCGCTCCTTCGGGCTGAGCCCGGCCGGACCCCGTGGGGAAAGGCCCGGCCACCAGGCGCTCGCATACGAGCACCGACCCCGGGCCTGGCTCCAGGGTGGTGCCCCGGTTGCGCCATACCGGGCGACGTCACGGTCCTTGAGTTCTTTTTTCATCATATGAGGTTTTTGAACAACTCTTAGTCTGACTCGTTGCCTAGGACCTGTTTGCCTTGGGAGACCCTACCAGGGCATATAGCCCCCGACAACATAGCTCCTAGGGTCACTCGGGTACTCAAACCCCTCCACCACGTTAAGGTGGCGGTTCACGGAGGGGTCATCGAAGCCCTGAGACTGGCAACCTAACGAAGCCCTGAGACTGGCAAAAGCATCATCCATGTCATCTGTGCTCATCCTCCTGGATCTGTCTGCTGCTTTTGACACTGTGATTCATCACATCCTCCTGGCTTCTCTCAGTGCTATGGGTGTCTCTGGAACGGCGTTGCAATGGTTTGAGTCCTACCTCTCGGGTAGGTCATTCAGAGTATCCTGGAGAGATGAGGTCTCCCCGTCCCAACATATTAACACGGGGGTGCCACAGGGCTCAGTGCTTGGACCGCTACTCTTCTCCATTTACATGACATCCCTCGGCTCGGTCATTCAGAAGCATGGCTTCTCCTTTCACTGCTATGCCGACGACACACAACTCTACTTGTCATTTCAACTGGATGATCCGGCAGTCTCTGCTCGCATCGCGGCATGCCTGAGTGACATCTCGCTTTGGATGAAGGATCATCACCTGCAGCTGAATCTTGCAAAAACGGAACTGCTTGTGATCGCAGCCAACCCAAACATTCACCACAACCTTGCCATTCAACTAGGCTCATCAACTATTACACCGTCCAGCACAGCCAGAAACCTGGGGGTGGTAATCGATGATCGGCTTAACCTCACAAGTCATGTTGCCAGCACCACCCGGTCCTGTAGATTCATCCTCTACAACATTAGGAAAATTAGACCTTTCCTATTAGAGCACTCTATGTAAGTCCTAGTCCAGGCTCTTGTCTTGTCCAAACTGGAGTATTGCAATGCGCTTCTGGCTGGACTTCCTGCTTGCACAATCAAACCTCTCCAGATGATCCAGAATGCGGCGGCAAGAGTTGTCTTCAATGAACCGAAAAGAGCGCATGTAACTCCGCTCTTCATCAGGTAACACTGGCTCCCTGTTGCCGGCCGCATAAAGTTCAAAGCTATGCTCCTGGCCTACAAGACCACCACCGGGTCTGCACCATCGTATCTCCACTCGCTAATACAGATCTATGTTCCTGCCAGATCACTGCGGTCTGCAAAGGAACAACGACTAGTGGTACCATCCCAAAAAGGAAAAAAGTTACTCTCCCGTACCTTCTCTGGATTTGTTCCACATTGGTGGAACGATCTACCTGCTGCTACAAGATCAGCAGACTCGGTTGCCATCTTTAAAAAACGCATCTCTTCCGTCAACACATGGCTTATTGATTCATCCCAATTCTTTTCCTTTTTAAAAAAATACTAACCTCACTATTCTTAGCTTTGTATACTGTGCTAGGCTTTAATGGACCATATTTATATTTCCTCGAAGCCTCATGAAACACAGCAATTCCATCGAATAGTGGAATGCATAGTCGATATAAAAAAAGTGGATGAGTAGCAATGGACTGGTTACCTGTAAAGCATCGCATAAACTTTAAAATCTTGCTTATTACCTATAAAGCCTTGCATGGTTTAGCTCCTCACTACTTGAGAGAACTTCTAACGTATTATAGTCCATCACGTGCACTACGCTCTCGGGTGTCAGGTCAGTTGGTAATACCTAGAATTTCAAAATCGAGTGCAGGCGGCAGATCCTTTTCCTTTCTAGCGCCTAAACTTTGGAACAGTCTTCCCTGCACTGTCCTGGAGGCGGACACACTCTGTCAGTTTAAATCTAGACTAAAGACGCATCTTTTTAATCTTGCATACACTACACTATCATAATATACAGTATATATTTCAAAGATCTAGGCTGCACTAGTTAGATCAACCGGAACCAGGGACACTTCCAATAACAACTGATGCATTTGTTGCATCAAAGAGTGCAGAACAGTACTCTTCTCTCAGCCAGTCTTATTGTTCCAAGGTAACCAGAGCGGGTAGGATGCAGTCCAAGGTTACCGGAGCGGGCAGGGCGCAATCCATTCCCAGACCTGACAAATGCTGGACGAAGGACGTGGCGACTCTACAAAACTTCAGTCGCTATTAGATTATTAATGATAATTTTAAATCTAACTTTGTTTTTTACTTTGCCTTGTTGTGCAAGCACTGTCGAGCTTGTGCAGAGGCTGCAGTTTTTGCCAGAGGGGAACTGGAATCCCCTGGTTAGGCCTGGTCTCCCTCTGAGTTTTTTTTTCTCCTCCAATGGAGTTTTGGGTTCCTCGCCACCGTTTGCATACTGTTTTGCACTGTTTGCCTGGCCGGGGGGGCTGCTAGAATTTGATAGTCTTATTTAATTAACTCTGCATATAGGAATTTATTGTGTATCTGATATTTGACCTGTGTTTTGACTTCCATAACCTTTTATGTTTTACTTATAGTCAATGTTTTCTTGTACAGCTGCTTTGTAACAATCGTTCAACAATCGTACAGCTGCTTTGTAAATCGTTCCTAAACACGTTTTGACATACATTTTCAGATTCATGTTAGAAAATGTTAGTTGGTACGAAAGAAAAGAACACCTGCTCCATACCAGGTGTAAACCAAAGCGTTATCAGACATCACCAGCAGGTTTTTAGAAGAGCACCAGCTTTTAATATTTTAGCTGGTTAAAAACGCTTTGGTGGACAAAGTTTTATTGATAAATTTTTTGGTAAACATATATCCTTTTAGTATATTATGCATTTATGAAATCTACTGTAGCCTAACTAAAGAAAGTCCAGAGGATTCCAGAATTCCTAGATACGTAATTTGCGTAGCTGTAATTCGTAAGCAATTCAATTGAATTCAATTTTATTTATATAGCGCTTTTCACAATGTGCATTGTTCCAAAGCAGTTTTACAGGGGAAAATAGAAACCTTAAAACACAAATAAGGTAAAACACACTTGGTGTTTAATATAGTCAAGTCAAGTAAGCTTTATTTATATAGCGCTTTTTACAATTTTCATTGTTACAAAGCAGCTGTACAAGAAAAAATGACTATAAGTAAAACATAAAAGGTTATGGAATTCAAAACACGGGTCAAATATCAGACACACAATAAATTACTATATGCAGTGTTAATTAAATAAGACTGCCAAATTCTAGCAGCCCCCCCGGCCAGGCAAAACAGTGCAAAACAGTATGCAAACGGTGGCGAGGAACCCAAAACTCCATTGGAGGAGAAAAAAAACCTCGGAGGGAAACCAGGCCTAACCAGGGGATTCCAGTTCCCCTCTGGCAAAAACTGCAGCCTCTGCACAAGCTCAACAGTGCTTGCACAACAAGGCAAAAATAAAAAAAATTAGATTTAAAATTATCATTAATAATCTAATAGTGGCTGAAGTTTTGTAGGGACGTCACTTCCTTCGTCCAGCATTTGTCAGGTCTAGGAATGGATTGCGCCCTGCCCGCTCCGCTCTTGTAACCTTGGAACAATGAGACAAGACTGGCTGAGAGTAGAGTACTGTTCTGCACTCTTTGATGCAACAAATGCATCAGTTGTTATTGGAAGTGTCCCTGGTTCCGGTTGATCTAACTAGTGCAGCCTAGATCTTTGAAATACATATATTATGATAATGTAGTGTATGCAAGATTAAAAAGATGCGTCTTTAGTCTAGATTTAAACTGACAGAGTGTGTCCGCCTCCCGGACATTGCAGGGAAGACTGTTCCAAAGTTTAGGCGCTAGATAAGAAAAGGATCTGCCGCCTGCACTTGATTTTGAAATTCTAGGTATTACCAACTGACCTGACACCCGAGAGCGTAGTGCACGTGATGGACTATAATACGTAAGAAGTTCTCTCAAGTAGTGAGGAGCTAAACCATGCAAGGCTTTATAGGTAATAAGCAAGATTTTAAAATTCATGCGATGCTTTATAGGTAACCAGTGCAAGGTTGACAGAACCGGGCTAATATGCTCATACTTTTTTGTACGTGTAAGAACTCGAGCTGCCGCATTTTGGACCAGTTGGAGTTTTTGTAATAGGCCTGCAGGGCAAACACCTAATAGTGCATTACAGTATTCTAGTCTTGATGTCATAAAGGCATGAATAAGCTTCTCCGCATCTGATGATGACAGCATATGACGTAATTTAGATATATTTTTAAGATGGAAAAACGCAATCTTACAGGTGTTGGCGACCTGGTTCTCAAATGACAGAGTACTATCGGATATAAAGCCAAGATTCTTAGCTGAAGATGAGGGTTTTATGGAACATCCATCGATAGTTAAGCAGTATTCTTGGTTGTTACGTAGGGCGGTTTTCGGTCCGATAAGTAGCACTTCAGTTTTGTCCGAGTTCAGTAATAAAAAATTGCTACTCATCCACTTTTTTATATTGACTATGCATTCCACTATTCGATGGAATTGCTGTGTTTCGTGAGGCTTTGAGGAAATATAAAGTTGCGTATCATCAGCATAACAGTGAAAGCTAACTCCGTGACGCTTTATTATATCTCCTAGGGGTAACATGTATAATGCGAAGAGCATAGGCCCTAGTACTGAGCCCTGTGGTACACCGTACTAGACTTGCGATTTGTATGATACCTCATTGTTTATTTTTACATATTGGAAACGGTCGCATAAATAAGATCTAAGCCATTTCAAAGCTATTTCCTTAATACCGACATCATTTTCAAGTCTATGTAGGAGCATGCTGTGGTCAATGGTGTCGAATGCAGCACTAAGATCTAGCAGCACCAATAAGGAGATACAACCTCGGTCAGACGCCATAAGCAGATCATTTGTAACTCTAATCAGAGCAGTCTCTGTACTGTGATGTGCTCTAAATCCAGACTGGAAATCTTCATTAATCTCATTCCTTTGGAGGAAGGAGCATATTTGAATTGAGACTACTTTTTCCAGAACTTTAGATAAGAAAGGTAGATTCGAAATAGGTCTATAGTTAACTAGTTCTCCAGGGTCCAGATGGGTTTTTTTGACAAGGGGCCTTATAACAGCCACCTTATATGCTTTAGGCATATGTCCTAATGTCAGAGATGAGTTAATAATGCTAAGTAGAGGATCTATAATTTCTGGGAGCATCTCTTTCAGAAGATTTGTAGGTATAGGGTCTAGCATGCATGTAGTCGATTTAGATGATCTAATGATTTTCGATAGTTCATCGTGATCTATAGTAGAAAATAAACATAATTTCTCCTTAGGGGTGCTGTAGTTAGTCATATGTTCAGCGGGTTTCGCATCTGGTTGCATAGTTATAATTTTCTCTCGAATATCTTGGATTTTATTTGTGAAATAGTTCATAAAATCATCACTGCTATGCTGGTATACAGCATCAGAAGTCGCTGACGATTTATTTTTGGTTAATTTAGCCACTGTATCAAATAAAAACCTAGGGTTATTTTGGTTTTCTTCTATTAATGATGAAATGTAGGCGGATCGAGACGTTTTTAGGGCTTTCCTGTATTTTTTTGTACTATCCTTCCAGGCAGTACAAAATACCTCTAATTTAGTCTTCTTAAAGTTGCGCTCCATTTTTCGTGCCGCTTTCTTTAGAGCCTGAGTGTGTTCATTTTTCCACGGTGTCGGTCTGTCATTTTTAATCTTCTTTAAGCGCAAGGGAGCAACTATGTATAGCGTTTCCGAGAAGGTGGCATTAATATTTTCAATGGTAAAGTCAAGATCTTCAACGTTATTACTCATGCTAGAGATTTGAGACAATTCAGGCAAATTATCAAGAAACGCACCTTTTGTAGTCGAAGTTATTGTTCTACAATATTTGTAACTTGGAGTTTGATTTGCCACCATTGGGTATTGAAGCAAGCATGATACCAGATAATGATCCGAAATGTCTTCGCTCTGCTGAAGGATTTTAACATCGACCACGTTTATACCGTAAGACAAAATTAAATCTAAAGTATGATTACGAAGGTGAGTAGGTCCTGACACATGTTGACTAACGCCCATGGAGTTAAGAGTGTCTTTAAAAGCCATTCCTAAAGCATCTGTATCATTATCTACATGAATGTTAAAGTCCCCAGCAACAAGGACTCTGTCTGCAGACAGTACTAGTTCTGATAAGAACCCACCAAATTCTTTAATAAAATCTGTGTGGTGCCCTGGAGGCCTATATGTTAGGACTCTGTCCTTCCTGTCTCGAGCTTTCTAGCTCCCTGGGCAGAGTCATGACATTGCCACGTTTTTCGGGTTTCTGTTGTGTTATGTGTGGAGACATGTGGCTTTATGTTGTTACTTGATGCCACGTGTCTTCCTGTTATGTCTGTCAGCCCCACCCTCGTATCTCCTGTAATTTCATTAGGGTTTCATTCCCATCGTCTGTTTTGTGTTTCACCTTCGTTAGGATTTTATTCCCATCACCTGGTAGTTGTTTCACTCGTTATGGTTTCATTCCAATCACCTGTCACCACTTTCCCCATGTAATCACTCCTCGTTAGTGTCTCCCTTTATATAGTCTCAGTTTCTCTCTGTTCAGTGTTGGTGCATTATCGATTGTCTAATGTCTGTGATCACTGGATGTCTTGCTGTTCTTTGGACTTTGTGTTTTGGATTTCCTGGTCTAGTTTGTAGACATCCATCCATCCATCCATTTTCTTCCGCTTATCCGGGACCGGGTCGCGGGGGCAGCAGTCTAAGCAGAGATGCCCAGACATCCCTCACCCTAGACACTTCCTCCAGCTCTTCCGGGGGGACACCGAGGCGTTCCCAGGCCAGCCGGGAGACATAGTCCCACCAGCGTGTCCTAGGTCTTCCCCGGGGTCTCCTCCCGGTCGGACGGGCCCAGAACACCTTCCGAGGAAGGCGTCCAGTAGGCATCCGTAACAGATGCCCAAGCCACCTCAGCTGACCCCTCTCGATGTGGAGGAGCAGCGGCTCTACTCCGAGCTCCTCGCGGGTGACCGAGCTTCTCACCCTATCTCTAAGGGATCGCCCAGCCACCCTGCGGAGGAAGCTCATTTCAGCCGCCTGTATCCGGGATCTTGTCCTTTCGGTCATGACCCAAAGCTCATGACCATAGGTGAGAGTAGGAACGTAGATTGACCGGTAAATTGAGAGCTTCGCCTTGCGGCTCAGCTCTTTCTTCACCACGACGGACCGGTACATCGACCGCATTACTGCAGAAGCTGCACCGATCCGTCTGTCAATCTCCCGTTCCCTCCTCCCCTCACTCGTGAACAAGACCCCGAGATACTTAAACTCCTCCACTTGAGGAAGGAACTCTCCACCAACCTGAAGTGGGCAAGCCACCCTTTTCCGACTGAGGACCATGGCCTCGGATTTGGAGGTACTGATTTTCATTCCAGCCGCTTCACACTCTGCTGTAAACCGTCCCAGTGCATGCTGAAGGTCCTGGTTTGAAGGGGCCAACACGACGACATCATCCGCAAATAGCAGAGACGAGATCGTGTGGTCCCCAAACCTGACACCCTCCGGCCCCTGGCTGCGCCTAGAAATTCTGTCCATAAAAATTACGAACAGAACCGGTGACAAAGGGCAGCCCTGCCGGAGTCCGACATGCACTGGGAACAGGTCCGACTTACTGCCGGCAATGCGAACCAAGCTCCTGCTTCGGTCGTACAGGGACCTGACAGCCCTTAGCAAAGGACCACAGACCCCATACTCCCGAAGCACCCTCCACAGGATGCCGCGAGGGACACAGTCGAATGCTTTCTCCAAATCCACAAAACACATGTGGATTGGTTGAGCAAACTCCCATGCACCCTCCAGCACCCTGTAGAGGGTGTAGAGCTGGTCCAGTGTTCCACGGCCTGGACGAAAACCACACTGTTCCTCCTGAATCCGAGGTTCTACTATCGGCCGTATTCTCCTCTCCAGTACCCTGGCATAGACTTTCCCGGGAAGGCTGAGAAGTGTGATCCCCCTGTAGTTGGAACACACCCTCCGGTCCCCCTTCTTAAAAAGAGGGACCACCACCCCGGTCTGCCATCCCAGAGGCACTGTCCCCGACCGCCACGCGATGCTGCAGAGGCGTGTCAGCCAAGACAGCCCCACAACATCCAGAGACTTGAGGTACTCAGGGCGAATCTCATCCACCCCCGGTGCCCTGCCACTGAGGAGTTTCTTGACTACCTCAGTGACTTCGGCTTGGGTGATGGACGAGTCCACCTCTGAGCCCTCAGCCTCTGCTTCCTCAATGGAGGACGTGACGGTGGGATTGAGGAGATCCTCGAAGTACTCCTTCCACCGACCGACGACATCCCCAGTTGAGGTCAACAGCCTCCCACCTCCACTGTAAACAGCATTGGTAGGGCACTGTTTCCCTCTCCTGAGGCGCCGGACGGTTTGCCAGAATCTCTTCGAGGCCAGTCGATAGTCCTTCTCCATGGCCTCACCAAACTCCTCCCAGGCCCGAGTTTTTGCCTCCACAACCACCCGGGCAGCAGTCCGCTTGGCCTGCCGGTACCTGTCAGCTGCCTCAGGAGTCCCACAAGCCAACCAGGCCCGATAAGACTCCTTCTTCAGCTTGACAGTTTCCCTTACTTCCGGTGTCCACCACCGGGTTCGGGGATTCCCGCCTCGACAGGCACCGGAGACCTTACGGCCACAGCTCCGAGTGGCCGCTTCGACAATGGAGGCGGAAAACATGGTCCACTCGGACTCAATGTCTCCAGCCTCCCTCGGGATCTGGTTGAAGCTCTGCCGGAGGTGGGAGTTAAAGATCTCTCTGACAGGAGACTCCGCCAGGCGTTCCCAGCAGACCCTTACAGTACGTTTGGGTCTGCCGAGTCTGTCCAGCTTCCTCTCCTGCCATCGGATCCAACTCACCACCAGGTGGTGATCAGTTGACAGCTCCGCCCCTCTCTTAACCCGAGTGTCCAAAACATATGGTCGCAGGTCAGATGAAACGACCACAAAGTCGATCATCGACCTGCGGCCTAGGGTGTCCTGGTGCCACGTGCACTGATGGACACCCTTATGCTTGAACATGGTGTTCGTTATAGACAAACTGTGACTAGCACAGAAGTCCAATAACTGAACACCGCTCGGGTTCAGATCAGGGGGGCCGTTCCTCCCAATCACGCCCCTCCAGGTGTCACTGTCGTTGCCGACATGGGCGTTGAAGTCCCCCAGTAGGACGACCGAGTCCCCAGTCGGAGCACTTTCCAGCACCCCTCCCAGAGACTCCAAGAAGGTCGGGTACTCTGCACTGCCGTTCGGCCCGTAGGCACAAACAACAGTGAGAGACCTAACCCCGACCCGTAGGCGCAGGGAAACGACCCTCTCGTTCACCGGGGTAAACTCCAACACATGGCGGGAGAGCTGGGGGGCTATAAGCAGACCCACACCAGCCCGCCGCCTCTCACCATGGGCAACTCCAGAGTGATGAAGTGTCCATCCTCTCTCGAGGAGTGTGGTTCCAGAGCCCAAGCCATGCGTAGAGGTGATCCCGACTATCTCTAGTCGGAACCTCTCAACCTCCCGCACCATCTCAGGCTCCTTCCCCGCCAGCGAGGTGACATTCCACGTCCCTAGAGCTAGCTTCCGTGTCCAGGGATCGGGCTGTCGAGGCACTCTCCTCCGACTGCCGCCCGATCCACAATGCACCGACCCCCTATGGTCCCTCCCGCACGTGGTGAGCCCACGGGAAGGCGGCCCCACGTCGCTCCTTCGGGCTGAGCCCGGCCGGACCCCGTGGGGAAAGGCCCGGCCACCAGGCGCTCGCATACGAGCACCGACCCCGGGCCTGGCTCCAGGGTGGTGCCCCGGTTGCGCCATACCGGGCGACGTCACGGTCCTTGTTTTTGTAAACATCATATGGGGTTTTTGAACCACTCTTAGTCTGACCCGTCGCCTAGGACCTGTTTGCCTTGGGAGACCCTACCAGGGGCATATAGCCCCCGACAACATAGCTCCTAGGGTCACTCGGGTACTCAAACCCCTCCACCACGTTAAGGTGGCGGTTCAAGGAAGGGAGTTTGTAGACATATTATTTCATTTTAGGGGGTTAGGGGGTTATTAGAAAATGAGACATATTATTTCATTTTCTAATACCCTTGTTTTGTCCCCCTTGTGGGAAGTGTTTGTTTGCCTTTGTTTTTTGGTTCGTGTTTTCCCCATTGTGGAGGTTTTATTTAATAAAAGTTTTACGTTAACCCCTTGTCTGCCTGCATCTGGGTTTTGTCCAAGCCATTTCGTGACACTATATACAATAGCCAGAGTAAATTTTAAAGATGTTTTGTCCTTAGTATTAGGTATTGATGCATCAAGTACCATGACTTCAAAAGAATTGTATTTAGGATTAGACTTCTGGGAAATGCTAAAAGAGTTACGGTAAAGTGCAGCAACACCTCCCCCTCTGCCTTTTAGGCGAGGCTCGTGTGTGTATAATAGTAATCTTGGGGGACAGACTCATTTAACACAATATAATCATCTGGCTTTAGCCATGTTTCTGTCAGACAGAGCATGTCTATTTTATGATCTGTTATCATATCATTAACAAAAAGTGCTTTATTAGAGAGAGATCTAATATTTAGCAATCTGAGTCGTAACAGTTGATTATCTGTATGTGTTCATGTTTAGTTAGTTTAACGTTGACTAAATTACCTTTGAGAGGTTTACGTTTTATTTTATGTTTACTAATCCGGGGGACAGACACAGTCTCTATTTTATGATGTTTGGGAGAAAGTATTATCGCATGTTGTGTATTATGTGTGTTCTGCAACGTGAGACGGCAAGCAGATCGTTGGTTAAGTCATTCAGTCTGCTCCCTGACCTGGGCCCTAGTGAGTCAAGTTTTAGCATTAAGACTATGTGCCATATTTCTAGAGAGTAGAGAAGCTCCAGCCCAGGAGGGGTGGAGACCATCTCTTTTTAACAGGTCAAGTCTGCCCTCAAAACTCTTCCAGTTATTTATAAAAACAATATCATTCTGCAGGCACCACTCAGACAACCAGCCATTTAGTGATGATACTCTGCTATGTATCTCATCACCACGATAAGTAGGGAGGGGGCCAGAGAATATTACAGTTTCTGACATCGTGCTTGCGAGCTCACACACCTCTTTAATATTATCTCTAGTGATCTCCGATTGACGGAGTCGAACATCATTTGTGCCGACGTGAATAACAATCTTACCGAATTTACGATTAGCCTTAGCCAGCACATTTAAATTTGACTTGATGTCAGGCGCTCTGGCTCCCGGTAAACATTTGACTATGGTGGCTGGTGCCTCTATGTTAACGTTCCGAACAATAGAATCACCGATAACTAGGGCACTTTCAGCAGGTTTCTCAGTCGGTGCGTCGCTGAGCGGGGCAAACCTGTTCGAGACTGTAGTCGGAACGTTTGAGTGATGTTTTGACCTGCGACTACACCGTCTCACAGTCACAAAGTTTCCCAGCTGCGGGGGTTGTTCAACCGGAACCGAACTGTGCGCGCTAATATTGCTCGCATCCAAAGTGTTTTCTAAGCTCCTTACATTCATACTATCCTCAGATAAAGATTGGATGCGAGACTCTGATTCTGAGATCTTCTCTGTCAGCCTAGCTATTTCCCTGCATTTATCGCATGTAAAGCCCTCGCCGCTGACAGAGAAGGCTAAGCTAAACATTTGACATGAGGTGCAAGTGACAATAATAAGAGAAGAAGCCATAACTCACCGGGTTTGAAGAGTAATTCCAATTTACCAAGGTTGCTCGATGAATCTTAGTATATACGCTTTAGAGAGAAACCGTTAGCACACAAGACAGCTAGAAGGCGAGATGATATTTAGCAGTGTAAACAGAAAGCCCGCTAGCACGCTTGTGCTATGCTAACGGCGCTGAGTGTTTTGGTTTAAGATTTTCAAGTAAATAACCAGGAGAGGTTATTGAGATATCAGGATAAGTTAGCAACGACAGTGATAATTAACAATGTATGCTATGAATAAAATACACTAATATGAAAGAAGTGCAAGTTAAGTGATACAACAACCTGATTCCGTGTTGTATTAGAGGGGAGAGGTGAAGCACGTTTACTCGCACGTCCAGCCATATTTCAATTGGGCGAGTGTGTCTGGTCCTCGAATAGTGTCGGGAAGGCTTTTCCAGAGTTTAGGTAATACGTATGAGAAAGCTCAATCCCCTTTGGTGGATTTAGTTACTCAGGGGTCGGCAACCCGCGGCTCTAGAGCCGAATGCGGCTCTTAAGCGCCGCCCTAGTGGCTCCCTGGAGCTTTTTCAAAAATATGAAAATTTTAATATAATTTCTGTAGGAGGAAAAACATGACAAACATTCTTAAAGTTTTTCAACGTTGTAAAAATGTGTATAATATTTAATTTCAACATTTCTGTCAACGAAGATTTACGTCATATACTGCGACGCGTTTCTGTCCGATCGGCGGCGGCGCGCGTGATGCCAGACCGGTGGCTGACAGACAAACAAACAAACCGGCGGGTGTGTCAGGGACCATGGATCCCAAGGGGAAAAAGAGAAAGATAGTTGAGGAGAACAGATGATTCAACAGTTCTTGGACCGAATCATTTGCTTTCATTGCCAATGTGGAAAATTACAGGAGCGCAAAGATAAATTTAAGAAGTGGATTGCATCTCCAAACTCCACTACTGCTGCTAGTTTTGTTGCAACCCGGGAGATAATAAAGCGTGGGAAAACGTTCAGTTCACAGATGATACTGATTTTTGTCAGTATATAGTATATAGTTTGGGGGAAGAGGATCGTATTGTATTATTGAGGATTGAAGAGGACTGCATTTTATTTCCATGGGGATGTCTGAAATTACAGGATGCATATGCACGTTGCACATTTTGTTGTTTTTTCGAATCCTAAAGTAAAAATGACATCAAAAATCTGATTTCTTTATGTATTTCTTTAATTTCATCAATGCAACGAAACATAATACATTAAAATTATAATGGAAGTTAAACTTAAAGCACCATCGTACAGCAGAGTAGTCACGTGGTGCGTCATTCTCTCCAGGATGCGCTGCAGGGGAAAATAAACGTTTAATCATGAATGCTCATTGTGTATTTGTAGCCTACTTATCATTTTGATACTAGGGGGTAATAAAGCTAATATAGACACTTACAGCATGTGTTGCCTTCATTATAAGGCTTATATAAGGCTTTTAAATTTTTGCGGATCCAGACAGCTGTTTTAATTTTTTTTTGTCCAATATGGCTCTTTCAACATTTTGGGTTGCCGACCCCTGCTATAGGTATTATCAAAAGTCCTGAGTTTTGAGATCTTAGAGAGCGTGGTGGCTTGTAGTGTGACAGAGGGTGATCAGATGTACGTTCCCTCACGTACATCTGATCACCCTGACACCTGTAGCGAGTTTCGCCAGCGCGTCCCGCTCACGTGTTGCGCTGGGCAGCTGTTGCTCATTGTCATTGCGATTGTGGTAGGTTTCCTTTTTTATTCCCTTGTGTGCTCTTGTTCATTGTCAGTCTATTGTGTGTGTACGTGAGTACTGCGGTAGCTGACTTCTTGTCCCTAGCATTGCTTTAGCTTCTGTTTCCAGTTGTGTTTTCTCCAAGTCTAATTAGTTTCCTAGTTTAGTGTTTGTTTGCTTCCTGTTATCTTGTGTCTTCCTCTGCCCTCTAGTTCCGCGCTGGCGCTCTAGTTTCCCCCCGCATCTGCTCCTCACTATAGATCTCCCACCAGTCCCCGGTACCCCATCCAGCCACGGCGGCTGGGACCCCTGCCTACTGCCCGATCCTGCCTCAAGCGTTGCGCTCTGCAGCAGCCGTCTAGAACCCGGGTTCTTCGGGTGTGAGACTCTCCAGTGCTGCTGGCGCTGTCGCTCGAGGATCATCTGCAAACTCTCCCTTTAGGGTTATCAGCAGTCTCTCCCTTCGGGGTTATCAGTGGATTGTCCCTTCGGGGTTCTTGTGTGCTCTCTCCAGTGGACCGAGTTTAATAAAGTTGTCTCTTTCCACCGCACTTGGGCCTCACTCCGTTCTTCCAGCATGACAACATGGCTTAGATTAATTGACGTGTAATGGGCTCAATTGCAAAGGGTTGTAACTCTTTTAATAATTTAGTTGGTATAAGGTGTAGGTTTAGATGTTGCAATAAATGTAATTAAATCCTCCTGTTTTATAGGTAAAAAACACTGTAGCCTTTCTTATGGGGCGATGGTTGGTACTAATTCATAGGACAGACTTGGAGGTTGAGTTTTTCGATTTTCTCTGTAAAGAATTTCATGAATTCATTGCTCCTAAGGTGCGGCGGAATAATCAGGTCTGTTGATTTCTGTTTATGTGTTAATTTAGCAACTGTGCAAAATAAAAACCTTGTTTTTTTTTTTTTCGTTTCTATCATGTTACGGAAGTGCTCAGCCTTTGCTGCTTTTAGTGCCTTTTTATAACAGTAAAACAATGAGTGCGCACCTTACCAATAGTGGAGGAAGCGCGTATCTTCCGGACGATTGAGTCTCCGATGACCAGAGCGTTGCATTCTGTCTCGCAGAGGGCGACAAAGTTGTTCCTGGTCTGGATCTCGAAGATTGGTGGCGGCAGTTGAGTGATCGCCTTTTTCCGTGGGTGTGCTGGTGCAGCAGTGAAGTTCATTTGGGTGTGTTCTCGTAGTCTGGGCTCTGTGCAGAGAAACACGCAGAGTAGAAGTATTATATTCACATTAAAAACTTACCGCAGATTTGAGAGCGTCAGCCCGGGATGTTTCCAGCGCCGTTTTACGTTCTCGCAGCCGTATCTGCTTCTCAAGTAAATCCTTGATCTGCTTCTCCACAGCCTCCAATTCCAACTGAAGTGCAAGCGTTTCCTCATCTGCACTCAAAGGTACAAACACGTCTGAAGCATTAGCATTAGCCATTAGTGATGTAATAATGAGAACAGAGAGTTAAGCAATAAACAGGCTGGTAATGCTAACAGCCTGAGGGCTAATACAGAATGATCCGATAAAAATGATATATCGCTGTGTTCAACAACGATTTTTGAATGTGATATACTTAAGTATAAGTTTCACCCTCGGCGAGTAACAATTTAAAACACAAATCTTTAAGATATAACAAGAATAGACGATGTATTAGATTTGAAAGAGCTCGAGCTCAAACCACGCACTCTCAGCAAACAGCTGGATAAGCAAGGATTATATTAAATGTGAATGAGTGTGTATTCGCGTCCTGTTTATGAATTATTGGAATTCTTTAACATACACACATTTTACTACGAAATCTGATGTTAACAAAGTATTTGTGAATCCAGAGGAAAGTTTTCAGAGATGTCTGTTTTACGTGCAAATTACTCTGAATTTACATTTTTTTTTACGAATGTGAATGTTCATGAATGAGGACCAATGAGATCTGGGGAGACTGGAGTGATTTCCTAGACGTTATATAAAGTTCATTAAGCACAGGTTTTATCAGCTGTCAATTTTCTATTTAAACACAGCTAAAGTCCTTTTTGTATAATACTACAGTATTTTCTAAATAAACCAATGCTAAAAGCAATAGAAACCATTACATAAACTATTATGGTTTCTATTTAACGGTTTCCCCATTAAAACATTATTCAATTATTTTTGTAGTGTGTTTTGGGCATTATTCCAGTACGATGTAATTTTGTGTTGGTTCCCATCTGCCAGATAACATTATACCAACAGAATCAATCCCTATAGACACCAGTAGACACCATTACAATTCACATAAAACCATAACAGATCCCATTATAACCATTGAATCCATTTCATTTTCTACTGTGCTTTAGGCATAGCTCAATCATTTTTCAGCAGGACAACCAACATACTTTAAACAACATTCTTTTAAAATATCATCTTAATGTAGCGATGTGGCAAAAAGGGACCGATAGTGGCCTCTAGAATTTAATCTAATTATCTTTAAATAGTCGACTACGCCCCCTCACAACCATGTGAGGAATAAAAGGACACACTGGTTCAATACCCAAGGATTTTCAGGCCAGAGACGTGGCTATAAATGTACAAAAATGCTTTATTAACTAACTGTTAAAATCAGCTCCTTGCTTGCCAAATTGGCACAAAGAGAACATAAAAAATATTATTTCCAACACTCAGAGGACTGGAGCGATTAGCTAGTTACTTACAAAACTTACAATAAATGGCAAACCACACCCTTTTAATATCTTTAACGTTGACTGACTAAGGTCGCATCAAAGTTTTAATCCTAGTGAAATAAATTACTTCAGTGTGGTTTTCACAAACAGGGTCACATTTATGACTGCAAGTTGCGCCTATTATTGACAATAATAATTATTAACTACAATCACCAATGAACATTTCTGTAGTTTTATCAAGCTCCTGTGGCATTTAGATCTAGCCTGTTTATGGCCAGGAGTTCTCATGTCTCTCAACATCTAAAACAAGGATATATGAACATTCTATACACTCACACACCTAAGGTGGTTTTTACATTAGCCTTTTGTTGTACGAAAACAGCGTTTAAAAACTAAATTTCCACATCAAGTTGGTTGTTGATGACAGTTTGTATAGTCACAGACCGACCAGTACAAAATTAACATGATGGCGAGGAAAAGCAAGGACGGCTTCGTGTAGATAACGTTAGATGAGGTAATCCGTGGTATTAGGCTCGTTTGATTTCCTTCTGCGCCACAGAGACCGATCAACGGATGACATTGCAGTGCTGAGTGAGCTATTTAAAAAGTATAAGACCTTCGATTCTCTCTCGCTTTTCTGTAATGTCACCGTGTCGATCTGTGTACGCAGTGCAGCTTGAAGTTAAACAAGCCTGTTGTTTACACAGTTCTTGCGAGGCTTTTTTAATTGTCGCCTTCATGCAGTTTAATGGCTCATATGACAGAGGTTTAAGGAATCAGGACAGCAAACGCAATGATACAGAGATGACCCAATCAGTTTGCGAATGTGGACAACCATGCCTGAATATTCATAAGTCTCTGTTTTCGTCCGTTTACACAGAAACGCAACCTCAGAGTTTTCCAACTAAAAACGGTGTCTGCAGCGTTTCCAAAGCCTTGGGGGTTGAAAACTCATGAGTAGTGTTAACACCAGGCGTCATGTGGCAAGAGTTATGCTTTTTAAATGGAAAACGCAGTAGTATTAATGCTGTCTACGTTTCCCTCCCCTCTCCTACATTCATTGGTACACCACACAAACTCACGTTCTAGTTCTAGATATATTTGAAAATACCAACAATCCCGTTACAGGCACTTTATTGATAACATATATGCTCATTTTATTTACCAGGAAACTAAGTGCTTCTCAAAGTGGGTAATGAGGGTTCATTTTCTGCAGTATTTACCGACGCATTACAGGGATGGGAGTGTTTTTGGACGGTTCGGTGTTTATAGGCAACTTTTGGAAAATGTTTAAAGATAATAGTGTTTTAAAGCATGTTTTCAACGAAAATTGGGGTTTCAAATATTTTAGTGCCCTTACAAAAATTAAGCATGATTTTACAACGGCTTACTAACATTGTTACTGCAGTAAAACCATAGTTTTTCCAGTGGTAATCAAGACGACAAAAAACATGGTTTTGACATTTTATTACTATTAAAAATGACTGTTTTTCATGAGGGTGTCCTGAACGGTTGCATTCAAGAGTGACACGCTTCACAGTAAACAGAGCAGCATCAGTAGAGGCTAGTGCGCTGAGAATAACTCTCATAAGAGACATGAAAGAGCAACAGCATGTCACCCTATTCCGGTCTGTTGTTGTTGTTCTGGATGGCGAAACCCAAAACCATGTCGAACATAATGGAAAATATTTGAGGTCCTTTTTTATTAACCAAGAACAGCTTTGATGTTTGACGTCTTTATTTATTTTAAAAGAAGAAAGAGAAACGTGGCGACATGGCGTGTCAGTGATCTGCTTTTGACCAGAGACGAAAAGGAGAAATAATGTAAAACAAAAGCAGAGCTCCCTCACTGCATAAAATCAATGAAACATGATTATCAGATACACACATGGCATTTTCAAAAAGAAGAAAGAAGAGCTGAAGTATTGTCTGACAGACTGCTACTAAACTCCTGACGTCTCTGGTCTTATAGTGCTGTCGAGCCCTCGAGGAGAACACTGGTGCATTTTTAATGTATGAGGCTGGACACAGGAATTTCAGACGCCTTCTTTATTGTATACCATGAAAAGTCCACATTGCTCCATTATGAGTCCACAGCTTTAAAGCCTACGATGCAACCTATTCAAATACATGAACAGAAGAAGGCCCAGCTGACATTTCCCTGCCCAAAATCAGACGGCCTGCTCATACTACTCATCTCAGATCATTTGGAGCATTTGAAGAACCGAATAAATTCATATTTTTTCTCTGTCATCTGGCATTGTTGTGATATTGCCGTAGGTGTGAATATTAAGGTGCGTTTTATGTGAGCCTAACTAACTTCATTAGTGACCTTAAGATAGTAGAGTCGCTCTTCTTCCGTAAGCACATGGGGCTTCCGTAAGCACACTAATTCAGAGGCTTTGATGAATTTCTGCAATGATGTCCAGTTGCACATTCCAGCTATCAAAGGCACAGACCACAGAGCTTTTCATGCGTGTTTTTTTCCCGGTGAAACTGTAAATGCTTGTCCCTCTTGAGTTTGCTGGCAGCGAGGCAAACGTTTGCATTGATGTGATGCTGTTTGAGTATATGGCTGTGTGGTCAGTCATACAGTAACCGTATGTTTTCTTTCTCATGTTCCTAAGGGTCATGACTGACTCGCAATGGCAGTGACTGTACCGACTAGAAGAGGATCATGTGGATGGATGATGACATTTGACTGATTATAATGGTTCTGTGAGCCCCTGCTGGTGGATGTCGTAACAACACACAACACATTTCTCCATTGACCTCAAGGAGTCAAAGGTTCATGTCCTGTGTATTTTCTGTCAGTTCTTGCCTGGGTGTTTGTTTGGACCCTGCATATGATCTTGTGTGTGCTTTCCATCCCTTGACTTACATGGTGTCTCATGATTAATCGGAATCAAAAATCATGTTTATTTTGGCCTACTGCAGGTGAGGGTTATGGTTAGACCCTGACCCATATCGCTTATGGCTCCCTGAAGTCTTTGTAAGTCGCTTTGGATAAAAGCATCTGCTAAATGACTAAATGTAAATGTATAGCGTCAGTTCTAGACCACCTTAGTCAAGCTTGTTCAGCTGATCTCTTTAGGTGCAGATAATCAGTGTCAACCAATAGTGACAACACATGCTAGACCGGGGCTGAATCCGATATCGCATACTCAATGAGTAGGTACTTAATTTCATTAAGTATGTACCTAACAGGTCTAAATGGGTGCGTAGCCGACTGTTTTTCCTGAATGGGTGTAGTATGAATGCGATCGGGCCGTCTTGTGATGTAATTCTTCTTCTGTTCCTTTTCAATAGCGGGTGGCAACTTACATTTGAGGGGGGTATCAGCCACCTACTGTACTGGAGTGTGGGCCAGAGATTAGCCATGTGATGTAATGACAAGCGCAACAACAGAAGTGATGAGAGACAGGTTCCATTATCATGTAACATAGGTTTTGTATAAGAAAACAACACAAGTACAGCACATTCAGAACTTTTTATTTTCATTTATATATTGTAGGGCTATATCCTTCTGATAAAAGTAAAGAATTAAGAGGAATACAGCAGCTTTGTGATTCTGCGATTCTCTCAGTTTAATTTCCGCAATAACAGGCCCATCCACACTTCCCATTGTGATGAATGATTATGCCTTTTTTTTGGTAAAAGAAAAATGTAAATTTACTGTAAACTGCTGATATTATTCTTTTGTCTGTATTCTGCCTATTGGTTGATGTCTCTCACGTCGATAAACACGTTGCTCTAATATACATTCTATTGTAGTGTTAAAAACAACCTGAGAAAATCTCTTCTGTGGTACCAGACATCTGGGTAATATAGTCCAGAACGGAATCAGAACTCGGGAGAAGATGCCCTCTGGTGGTCGTTGGAGAGAGCCACAGAGGCCTGGGTCGTAACAGAGTCCCCTCCCTGGGAGCAGCTCCCGAAGCGAGGAGGGTCTGAACGTCAAGGTCTTCCACGTTGTCTAGGAGCTGGTAGGTCGGGGTGGTCTCTGTGAAACTCTGTGATAAGGTTGGGGTCCAGGATATCCTGAGAATTCCCCCAGGACTGTTCCTCAGGACCAGACCCCTCCCAGTCAATGAGATACTGGAGAACCCTGCGTCTGGAGTTTAGGATTGCTCGCACCTGATAGGCCTCTTTGCCATCAATGATCATGGGAGGGGTGCTCTCCACGGCGGCCTCCTCCTGGTCCCTCTCTCTTCCAGGACCATCGGCAGGCTTGAGCAGAGAGACATGAAAGGTGGGTGATATACGATAGTGGGCAGGAAATGCTAAACAATATGAGACTGGTGTTATTTCTCTGATTATTTTGAAAGGACCCACGTACATCGGATTGAGCTTTCTGCCGGAATGACGAAAGCGGAGATCCTTGGTTGAAAGCCAAACCCATTGACCAGGGGTGAAGCTAGGGCCAGTTCTGCAGTGTCTGTCAGCTTGTTCCTTTACTCTGCGAACCGCCCGTTGAAAATGTGCATGAGCAGTGTTCCAGGTCTCCTCACTCCTTCTTAGCCAATCATCTACTGCAGGGAGGTCCGATGGTTCCCCGGACCAAGAAACAGAGGTGGTTGGTATCCCAGAATGCATTGGAAAGGGGTGAGTTTGGTGGCTGGTTTTCTGAGGGAATTCTGAGCATATTCTGCCCACTGGAGATATCGGCTCCAGTCGGTCTGGTTGTTGTGACAATAGGTGTGGAGGAAACGAGTAAGTTCTTGGTTCAATCGTTATACCTGGCCGTTGGATTCGGGGTGATAGCCCGAGGTTAGGCTGAGATTGATTTTAAGCTTTTGACAGAAAGCCCTCCATGCTCTGGATGTGAATTCCGGGCCCCGATCCGAGACGATGTCCTCAGGGAGACCATAGAGCCTGAAAACGTTCTGCAAGAGAACTTCGGCCGTTTCGAAGGCTGTGGGTAGCTTAGGGAGAGGGACTAAACGACAAGCCTTGGAGAAACGGTAAATGATGATGAGTATGGTGGTGAAATGATTGGAGTTTGGCAAGTCTGTCACAAAGTCAATGGCGATATGAGACCATGGTCGTCAGGGTATGGGGAGAGGATGAAGTAGACCTGCCGGTCGTTGACGTGAAGACTTGGAGATGTTGCAAGTGTCACATCCTCAGACGAATTGAGTGACGATCGGACTGAAGAGAGAACCACCAGAAGCGATTGGCTATGAGTTCTATGGTGGCATTGATGCCCGGGTGACCGGCACCGGGAGATTCGTGAACCCAACGGATTACTCGAGGATGGAGACCGACAGGAACATAGGCGTGGTTGGGTGGACACTCGAGTGGAGCAGGAGTATTTGCCTGGCTTCCGAAATTTCGGTCATGATGTCCCATTGTATGAGTGCTAGGATGACTGTAGAAGGTAGAATGGACTCGACAGAAACGGGTGTGGGGCGGTTGTCAAACTGTCGGGAAAGAGCTTCCGCTTTGCCATTCTTAGCTCCAGGTCGATAAGTTATCCTAAAGTCGAAGAAAGAGAAAAAAAGGGGCCATCTTGCCTGTCTGGGGTTAAGACGTTTAGCGGACCTGATGTATTCTAGATTTTGATGATCAGTTAGTACGACAAATGGTAGTCTCGCCCCCTCCAGCCAGTGCCGCCACTCCTCAAAGGCGGCTTTCATGGCTAACAATTCCCTATTTCCCACATCGTAGTTTTTCTCTGACGGGTTGAGCTTGCGAGAGAAAAAGGCACATGGGCATAGTTTGGCTGATTGCCATGACGTTGAGAGAGGATTGCACAGATGCCCATATTCAATGAGTCCACCTCCACCGTAAACTCCAAGTCAGGATTGGGATGGTGCAAGATGGGAGCGACCGTCAATCACTGCTTGAGCTGTTGAAAAGCCTGTTCGCTAGCGAGTGTCCAACTCAGACCTTGCCTCCTCCCCTGTAACAATGAAGTGAGAGATGCCGCTACCACACTGAAATTCCTAATGAAATGTCGATAGAAATTAGAAAGTCCTAGAAAGCGTTGTAGCTCCTTGATTGAGGATGGTTTGGCCATTCAAGTACTGCCGGCACCTTCTTTTCGTCCATGGTAACCCCCTCTGCGCTAATTATGTACCCCAGCAAGGAGATCTGTGTCTGGTGGAACTCACATTTCTGTATCTTTGCATAGAGTTGATGTTTAATGAGTCATTGAAGAACTGCTCTGACCTGTTTAATTATGGATCTCAAGGGATTCAGAGTAAATTAAGATGTCGTCAATGTAGACGATGACACATCTGTTCAACATATCCCGAAAAACTTCATTAATGAGGGCCTGGAACACTGACGGACTGTTGGCGAGTCCAAAAGGCATAACCCCGATATTCATAGTGCCCTGATGTGGTCGAGAAAGCCGTCTTCCACTCGTCCCTCTTGTAATGCCAACCAGATTGTAGGCACTGCGTAAATCTAATTTCATGAAGTATTTAGCACTGCAGAGTTGCTCTAGGGCAGCAGGAACCAGGGGCAAATGGTAGCGGAACTTGATGCTTATAATGTTAAGTGCTCAAAAGTCAATGCTCGTAACCCTCCTCTCTCCAGAGCTAAGAGTAACAGGGACACTAAATTAATTACTATTGGAAACCGTAGCACTCACCCGGGTAGAATCCTGACGAGGGGGGCGAGTGGGACAGGAAGCCCTCAGCCTGACCACAGTATAGGCACAGATGTTGACGGATGCTCCTCTCCCGCTCCTCCGTTGATAGTTGGGTAGCGCCGATCTGCATGGGCTCCGGATCAGTGAATTTCTGAGCGACCGGCCCTGCGGGAGAACTCCGGCGAGTACGTCGTGAGCGCATCAGGTTATCGAGATGGATGGTTAGCTCCATGAATTGTTCCAGGGTCTTCCTTATGTGGTAGTGGTGAGCACTGAGGGTGGAGCAGGGTTCGCTGGTATAGGGGTTACGTGAAGAGTTTGGAGTGTCTTCACGAGTTCCTCGGTGAGAGAGGTGAGTCTCTGCAAATGTTGTTTATGTGTGGCTAACACTGAGGCTTGAGCTGTTACCTCGGAAGAGAGCTGGTAGAACATCGCTGGATCCTGAGGTGGCGAAGTCTTCTGTAATGACGAGTCAGGGGCGTTCGGATCCATTTGCAATGTTTAATATATATCGTGGTACAATCACGGTCAACCAACAGCGACAAGGATAACACAGGCAGACAGAATCAAGGTCGGTTACAAGGCTGAGATCAGAGCAGGCGGCAGGCAATAGACAGGTCACAAACAAAGCAGTAGGTCGGTAGGGCAGGCGGCAGAGAGTCAATGGAACAGGAGCAGTCAAAGGTAATCAGGTACACAGATCGATATAAACGCTCAGAAATGTAAGACGGGCTAAACAAGACTTCGCAATTGAGAGTCCAAGCACAGTATATACAATGGAGTGGTAATGGGGAACACCTGGTGGTGATCATTTCATGATAACGGACATCTGGGTAATATAGTCCAGAACAGAATCAGAACTCGGGAGAGGATGGTCGCTGGTGGTCGATGGAGAGAGCCACAGAGGCCTGGGTCGTGACAATTGGTTTAGGACTTATTTGTGTTTTGTACTTATTTGTTTATGAAAGGTGATAAGAAAATTCTTGTGAATAGTTATCATGTATTTTGTTGAATCTGTGAGTAAAAAAACACAAACAGGGCAAATATACATAAAACACAAAGGTACATAAACTGCTTCGTATTTCAATTTTATGAATTAAATATATGGACAATATAAAGCACGGTCTCTTGGGCTCATGAGATAGAGAAGTATCCCAAGTATCTGTTGCAGGTTGCTTCAGAATGTGGGCGTAACCAGTAAGCCATCCAGTAATTTCTCACCTACTCTTTTATGAATACTGAGGATTCGGACATATCATAGTGTTTTCTCTTACTACATAGTAGGTAAGTTGGTGTATTCAGACGCAACATTAGTATACGCACGTCAGAATCTCGCGAGAAATAGTGCATCAGCTTGGTAATTCTCGCCTACTCTTTTGTGAATACCCAGACATACTTTTTTTTCACCTACTGATTCTTGCGTACTATATAGTATGAAAGTATGCGATTTCGGATTCAGCCAGTCCTATTCAAGTTGCCTTCTTACAGCTCCTCTACAGCTGTTCAGCTGTGTCGCGCTCAAACCCCTTCCCCAACTCCTCTTCATCCGACTGCATCCCCAGGTACCTTTATTTGATCCTGTATGCGTTTCTATGTATCTTCACTTCAAGTCATAACCTTTTAGTTTATTCAATTTGCATATCACTATAGTGTAAGGCATGTATATCTCTGTTGTTAAAATAATTTTGCTTAAATAACTGTTCTGGTTCCCCAGAAACCTAATTTAGAGCTATATTTACACAACAAAAGAAAATTACATAAGCACATATTAAAATTGCAAAAAAATCTACTGATATGAACATGAAAACCTCAAGGAGAAACAATGCTGCTTTTCTGAATATGTTTTCAGTTTTTGTTCATTTAACATGTGATGTAAACACAATCACATCATCCATAGACTGGTTTTTACACTGCCGCCATGTTGAAATAGAATGAGAGGCACAGGGTGGAAGACCAAACCCTAACCCATATTTGTGACTGTTTAAGCTGTCATAAATGGATTTAATTCACTCAGACACATCTACTCAAACATTGTTTGTGATGCATCATTTGTTAATTCATGTCACAGACATGTACATTTGGCAGATACTTTTTTCCAAAGCGACTTACATTGCATTGTACTATACATTTGTTTCTTACTATGTGCAATACCCTGCGATCGAACACACGACAGTGTGTCCGACACACTTCACATGCCGCTCGAGGTTTAAACACATTACATTTAAATTTACATTTAGTCATTTAGCAGACGCTTTTATCCAAAGCGACTTACAGATGAGGAAACATTGGAAGCAATTATAACAACATAGGCTACAAAATACATAAGTGCATCAAGACTAGTCCATTAAAGCCTAGCACAGTAAACAAAGCTAAGAATAGCGAGGTTAGTATTTTTTTATTTTTTTTAAGAAGGAAAGGGAAAAGAATCCAGAGAAGGTACGGGAGAGTGACTTTTTTCCTTTTTGGGATGGTACCACTAGTCGTTGTTCCTTTGCAGACCGCAGTGATCTGGCAGGATCATAGATCTGCATTAGTGAGTGGAGATACGATGGTGCCTCATTTGAGAAATTACTACCATGAGCAATAGAAAATATGTTCAGTTGATTTAACTTTTGGATTAAGGCCAATTGTATGACAAACCTATTTTAATTAGAGAAGACTTTAAATTGCAGAGCTGATAACATGGGTGACCAAAAGCAGCTCTTCATTATACATGACATGCCTCAGAAGTTTTTCATTTTTTATCTCAGTGCTGCATCACTCCACATGTTCATCATGGCCTGCAGCTCGTCGAGATGCTGTTGAGGGTAGAGATTTGAGTTCAGGCAGAGGGCAAAGGTCAAGTTCTTGCTGCTGACATTAAAGCTGCTTGAAACACACCTTGATCTTTGTCTGCGTGTGAGTGAACAGCTGTACCGTCACAATCTGGTCCCAATCAGGACAAAACCAAAGCCATGTGTTAATTACTCTTGAAGGTGAAAGGATTTCAGGGTCCAGGCAGATGGGTTCACATGCAGACTTTCTCTTCTAAACTGCGAGATGAGGAAAACAAAGTGAAACATATTCAGATTATATCTATTACATATCTCCGTCACAACAAACACGGCTGTTTTATACTTTAATATACATGCAGTGGGCTCCACTTTATTTCATTCTGAGGTTTTTCTCACACAAAATGAACACATGTTTTCAGAATAGTTCAGTTTGAGGTAGATTGTGTCGACTAGCACGTCTGTGCTGTTACCCCAACATGATTTCAATACACTGAATTTTTGTTAGAAGCCTTGGATGTGTTCCAGTGGAAATAGATTTCAGTGAATAATGTTGCAAATGTGTAAAGTGACCTAAAATAGTGCAGATCTCTTCAGATTTACATTTATTCATTTGACAGACGCTTTTCTCCAAAGCGACTAACAAGTAGTTTATACAGTGGCACATTACTGCAGAGCAATCAGGGGTAAGGTGTCTTGCTCAAGGGCACTTCAGTCATGACCTGCTGGCACTCAGAACCGGCAACGTTCTGATCACAAGCCCAACCCTCTAACCACTAGGCCACAGCTGACACAGATTTGGAGGGTTTAAGATGAGATGATCATCATTTGAGATGACTGGACAAATTTGATTTGGGTTCATATTAAGATCTCTTGACACATTTTGAAAAACTGATCTCAAGAAGAACACCTGACATCTAACAAAGGTTTGTTGTGCTCAATTTTATGGCACTTATACACAACACGGAGGACAGAATTGAAAATAAAATAAGATTTAAAATAAATAAGATTAAAATAGACAATATACTCGTAAATCTGTATATTTTTGGCCTGAGGCCTGATTGCGCACTGTTGTTTTTCGTCAGATTGCACTCCGAAAAGTTGAAGTAGTGATTTGGTCTGGGCAATCTCCTGTTTAACTGCGAGAGCACAAGAGTTCAGTGCAACTTGAGTGGTTTTGAAGTGGCTCACGGTGGTTTCTCTGAAGCACTTCACACATAGGCCTACCCGTGCAGGCCATCCAAAACAAATGGAAAAACTGGAATCTGCAGTGTAGGACTGGTTTCGCGAGCAACACAGCAGCACATGTGATGTGGTTTTACATGTGAAGGGTCTTCTGCAAAAAATGACCAGAACAAACATGCAAATGGTTAAATGAAAACAGGGTCTGCTCAGCCTGTTTATCCAGCCTAAACATCATGATCAAGCAAGTGTGATTTCATTCTATATGTATACTCACATCCACCCAAACTGCTGCTCTGTAACAATGAAAATTGTAAAAAGCGCTATATAAATAAAGTTGACTTGACAAACAAATTATCCATACAAACAAATTTGTCATCTTCCATTTGAAGTTGTATACAAGCTGTCAACTCCCAGACTCTTGGTGTGCCAGGGTACCCGAAAGGAAAGCTGCACAGTCTTGAAGTAGTTAGGCTTCAAATGGGGCATCATCTGCAACCAATAGAGACGCTCCACTTACAAAAGGCGAGCCTGTTTGACAGATGTCTCCCGAAGTCCGCCTTCTAGATGGCACCTCATGACTGATGTTTATGGTCAAGGTTGTTTACATGTTCGATAACGAGCACCCAGAACACATTAATAGGGCATAAAAGGCCCAAGCAAAAATGCTGTCCCATTGCTTTGCCCCACTACTGCCCCACTGACCTTTACTACTTTCAATGCCCTGCAAGACGATCATAGGATGTGTGATTTCTGCAAACTGTGGTAAGTGGGGATTCAAACGTCTTTTCGGGATGATATTGAAGTTCTGAATTCTCTGACACTTTGCAGATTAACAGTTGTCTTCTAGGATTGGGTTTCTGTTAAAACACATTGAAAGAAACTTCTTAAGGCATTAGTTTTATATGCATGATCTGTACTTTGTTCTTGGAATGAAAACCTCCACCTGTTCCTGATGATGGCAGCTGGAGTCTGTCTCTTTTAAGATGCTGATCCCTCTTGATCTCTTTGATGTAACTTGACCTAACAGCTCAAACCCGGTGAGAAGAATTGGATGATTGTGGATGTGAGAATTGGGCTAAATGAGTCAAAAGAAACAGTCAACCATTCTGTTACCTGAGCGAGGCTAGATATTGAACAACAAATAGTGTTGGGTCACTTTTCATGTTTTGCTGTAAAGAAAAGAATAGCTGAAAGATGTGAAAATGATTGCTTCACAGCAGAATGGAGCCAGGTGATTAAAAAAGGGGGATTATGGAAAAGAGTTACATCTGCTGGTGGATGCTGTTACTACATTCGTTTGTCAACAAAGGCGTTGTTTTTGGCAAGCAACATCTACTGTATGTCATTACATAACAAGTGCAAGTACTAACAGATTGGTGGGAGACCCCCAAAAAATCTAATTTATTTTGAATATAAATTGATGGGACTTCATTTTTGCCTACCACTGTTTGTTGATCACAGTATCCTTTGTCGTCGCTTTTAACCAATCGCAATCGAGAAAAGCCACAAATGTCGAGGTGTCATTTTCTAAATTAAAACTAATTAAAGCTTGTCTGAGAAGTGCAATGAGCCACAGAGACTTTCTGAGCATGCCATTCTCAGCATTATAAGCCAGCGCAATTTCATTGTTGTGTAGTAGTTTTGAAAATAGTTTTGACACAAGATAATATGGTCTAGTAAGTGTCACGGTACGCGATTTATAAATGCATGTATACCTATTGAACCAGCCTCCGCTCTTGCTGGAGGGCCACTGCACTTTAAAGCATGTCGCTGCGGTTGCGTAGCGCAAAGTAAACAGGGTCTGTTCTGATTTTATGTTGACTTTCCCAACTATCTTACTTGTCTCTCACACAAATGTTGGCGTATAATGTATTTGAACACAAAGTGTGGTAAGAAGCTCTGCCAGGTAGCAGTCAAACCTGATGGGAGATCAGAAGGCGGCTTTTGATTTTGACTGGGGATCGTGCTGGAAATTATTAAGTTGGGGACATGTTTATACAAAAAAGGTGCATGGAGTTTGGATGCCATTAAACGCATATAAGTAAGATGGAAATTCTCCACATTGTGAGACGAAACTCTCACTTGAAATTCACGCCCTCGTATTTGTTCTTCTCTGTGAAGAGTACTTCTGTAAGGGTAAAGTTATCCCTCTTGTCATTTTCACACATGTGACAAACTTCCCTGAAGAATGTGTAGCAGTCTATTTGTTAGGGTCCATCTGTCAGTGATTTAAGATGATATATGTAATAAACTGCGAGGTATGGGTCAAAGTGACTAGAGCCAGCCAGGGACAGACCCTTTCCTTCTGAATCCAGCAGCACATGCTGTAATCTCTACAAACATCTGTTTGAAGTTCCTCAATGAATACCATCAGTTCTGCTGATGTACCCTGATCAGTCATCTCATTCTTCTGCTGAACATGAAGAACATTCCATTCACATAATTATTATATATGCTTAATAAAACATACATGCTCACTTCTTTGCCATATGTATGTCCATAATCAGGCCAGTTGCTAGCACTGCTTTCATTTCCCATCGTCTATATTATGAATCATTAAGTAACATTTGTCATCACAAATGACGCTAGAAGAAAACAAACCCAACTATTAAGCAGCTTGATCTCTGAATCATTTCTATCACCATGGTTTACAGCATGTAAATATTTTTTTTGTGGTCAAATGCGTGGACAGAAATACTTTTTAGGTGTGCCCTGAATGGTGCTTAAGTGTTGAATGTGTCTGAATGGAGGATTGCTCTCTTTTCTTTGTGTCTTTAGCATGTGAACAGAAGACAGCCGGCGGTAAGTGATTGTTCCTGTGTTTTCACAACAGTGCACACACAAGTGAGAAAGCAGTGCTCTAAAACAACAGACTTGTGTGAAGTGTTGTGTTGTGTTAACACCCTTTAATATCGCCGCTCAATAGCCCATTACACATTAATGCCATGTGTGAAACCCTCAGGGCGTATGGCGGTGTCCATCCCCTAGCATACAGACAAAAGAGTCTGACAGTAAATCCTTTTTATCATTAGACACATGACAGAAACAGGACAGAAATAAGATGTCTTTGAATATTTATATGAATGAAAATATGAAATAAAAACAGAAGCAGGGTAATTAACATGTTACTTAATCTTAACATGTACTGCACATTTTTATAAGATGTACATTAGCACCATTAACGTGTTTATTACACTGTTATAATCATAATGCTATTATACAAACGATGAGACATAGCAGATACAAAAAATGGCATATCCATAAGTAAACTAAATATATTTGCACTGGCATTTAAAGAAAAACATGGAATTTACCCAGAGAACACAGTCTAAAGCTGTAAACGTGTCACTTCTAAGGTGAAGGTCTGTGGAGAGACAGAAAACACCGCTCGCGTCAGAAAAATGGGATTGAGAATGAATGAATGAATGAATGATAACATCTCATCGTCTCGTGCATCCGTTCTTTTATGGCTATCCGTAGATGATCTTTTTGAATGTTTATTCTTCCAGTGCAGTCACTTTATAAACTCGCGTGCATTTCAATCAGACATCTGAGCGCCAATAAAAGCACCACATCAAGTCAACACCACACATCAAACAGACCGCGAGACTCACGCCCACTCGACGCTGATTGGTTAGCGCGAAGGACACCGGGCTTAAATACACAGGTAGCGCAGCGAGGGGACAGTTTCGTTCTGCGTGTCCGTGACAGAGAGAAAGTCTCGAGACTGCTTGTTTTATCAAGTGAAGCGGCGTTTATGTGGATTTAGCGTGATGCAGTGCAGGCGCGCGCACAGGAGTGTCGTTCACTTGCTCGTGATGCTCGCTTTGCTCCAGTGCGGGGCGCGCGGCGCGCGGAGGTTTCGTGGAGGTCGGAACCCGCAATCGCGACGGACCCCGCCGTCCACGTCTCACCGGGAGCGAGCAGAGGCCACCGAGAGCTTCTCGCTGGACTTCACGGCGGTGGAGAAGAACATGGACAGTTTCATGAGTCAGGTGAAGAGCCTCGCGCAGTCCCTGTACCCGTGCTCGAGCCAGAAACTCGAGCACGACATGAAGCTTCATCACCTGGAAAACACATCCGTCACGTGTAACGACGGCTCACCGGCCGGGTAAGAGCAACCTGTTCATCACGACTGTGAGTGTGTGTGTGTGTGTGTGTGTGTGTGTGTGTGTGGTGGGGGGGGGGTCACGCGTGGGCAGCAGGTCGTTCGTGTGAAGTGTACGACGACTAGAGTTCGGCTGTGGCTCGTCTCTATGGCGACTGTTGGTTCATCATCTCTTATCATATTCTCTCCTCGAGTTTCGGCTGAATGTTTAGATGTCCGCCGTGTGGTGTGTGATGAGGAGGTCTGGTGCGCTCACCTGGGAACACGAGAAGGTCTTTTCAGGCAATGTCATGTTTGTTTGCACACGCAAGCTTAGTCCGAGTTTGTAAGAGCGTTTAAAACCACGACAATAACGTTTTCATCGCAATGGTCAATGTTCGTTTGTGAGTCGTGACGGGTTCAAAGGAGGCTGTGATAACACGAGAGCAGCAGACGCATCTTACATGAAGAAAGCACGTGACTCTGCCATCCAGAGATGATGTTACGCGATGTATTCAACAGTTTAGCCAGCAGCTGGATCTCATCCAAAGCTTCTTCTTATACATCTTATAAAAAGCTTCAATGCTTCATTTGAGGATTCTTCGGTTTTGTTACAGTCGAAAAGTTTTCATCTCATGGACGTAAATAATATGCGTGTTTGGGGCATTTTAAGAATATTTACAGGTGATCCATGTATGTTTAGTAAAGCAGAGCCAAATATATAATGAAATGTATTAAGATTAGGGAGCCCCTTTCTAAAATACAATATTTATGGATACAACTTTTGTTTTAAGGACAAGAGTATGTTTCCCCACCTAAACACTTGGCTACGACCCTGAAGAGAAGCTCACACATTTTCTGGGTTCCTCAGACCCCAATTAAAAACGCCTGTTTAGTGTCTTCTGTTTAACGGACTTCACATATTATTCAGAAGGACAAGTATCGTTCTCTAGCTTTGTTTTGACCAAATCACAGATCGCCCAAGATTACTTTCTGCCCTAGAACATCAAACCCTTAACACAAGCATTATTCGCTGTTTAAAGTGTCAATTATGATCATCAAAGCAGCCACTTAATGGTCAGAAATGTGACAAATTAAAGCTATGACCGATGGTTTTCAAAAGCACTACAACGAGCCACAAGTGAGACATTTGTTTTGCACAAGCATCAGTTCATACAAGGACCTCTTGTGGAGATTGTTGGCATTGCAGATGGCCATGAAGATAATGTTCCACTAGCAACAGCGTCACCCGCCCAACCCTGCTTCAACAAAAGCGATTTTACAATGCTTGCCTGCAAAGTGGAAATTTAGAAGCATTTATTTCACACCGCTCTGAAATACTTGATTCTGATTTGCCAGTTGCCACATTTCAAGGTCAGCTTTCCCTGATAATGACCGCTCAGCAATAATAACACACGGTCATCTGGGTACTGCGAGTCATTTTGACCGCTGCAGTTTAATTTTACACATAAATTCAATATAAATATGCCCGATTTATAACATTAACAATTTTATTCAATTTATTTATATAGCACTTTTGTTGCATTGCAGCTTTACATAAATTATAATTAAAAGAAATAATAATAATAAATAAAACAAAGACACTATATATAAATGATGTTGATTAAGACATATATGAGATTATAATTATACTGTAGGGTTTTTTTGGCATAAGAAGCTTCTGTTTGTATATTATCCCTTAACCCCTTTAATTTTAGTCTGATTTATTGTAGGTACTATCTAAAGGAGTCCAAAGGAAGCAAAAGATGGTTGATATTTTTGGAGGGTAAGTGAACATTAACCATTTCAGAATTTTCTGAACAGCATTTGTCCTGTTCAACACCTGTTCTTCTCTGCAGGTGGCTGGTACTGTTTTAACAAGGAGAACTGTGACAGCCGATATGAAACCATGAGGAGACTGATGAGCTCATCCAAATGGCCACAAACCAAGACAGGTGAGAAATGCACAGACAAACATAACGCCACAGTCATTACTCTACCGATATTACAGACATGACATTACAAACGTTACACACATTACTTACCAGCGGTTATAGGCTGTTATTTTACTTACGTATTGTGCATCCCTGGTTATTTTACTAAAGTCACAGTCGTTATTTTACTAACATTACAGCTATTATTTTAGTAATGTCAAAGCCGTTATTTTACTAACGTTACAGCCGGTATTTTACTAACGTTACAGCTGTTATTTTACTAACGTTAAAACTGTTATTTTACTACGTTACAGCCATTATTTTACTAACACAACGCCTGTTATGATGCCAACTAACATCACGGCTGTTGTTTTACTTTCCTTACAGCCGTTATTTTACTAACGTTACAGCCGGTATTTTACTAACGTTACAGCTGTTATTTTACTTACGTTAAAACAGTTATTTTACTAACACGACGCCTGTTATGATGCCAACTAATATCACGGCTGTTGTTTTACTTTCCTTACAGCCGTTATTTTACTAACGTTACAGCCGGTATTTTACTAACGTTACAGCTGTTATTTTACTAACGTTAAAACTGTTATTTTACTACGTTACAGCCATTATTTTACTAACACAACGCCTGTTATGATGCCAACTAACATCACGGCTGTTGTTTTACTTTCCTTACAGCCGTTATTTTACTAACGTTACAGCCGGTATTTTACTAACGTTACAGCCGTTATTTTACTAACGTTACAGCTGTTATTTTACTAACGTTAAAACTGTTATTTTACTAACGTATTGTGCATCCCTGGTTATTTTACTAAAGTCACAGTCGTTATTTTACTAACATTACAGCTATTATTTTAGTAATGTCAAAGCCGTTATTTTACTAACGTTACAGCTGTTATTTTACTAACGTTAAAACTGTTATTTTACTAACGTATTGTGCATCCCTGGTTATTTTACTAAAGTCACAGTCGTTATTTTACTAACATTACAGCTATTATTTTAGTAATGTCAAAGCCGTTATTTTACTAACGTTACAGCCGGTATTTTACTAACGTTAAAACTGTTATTTTACTAACGTATTGTGCATCCCTGGTTATTTTACTAAAGTCACAGTCGTTATTTTACTAACATTACAGCTATTATTTTAGTAATTTCAAAGCCGTTATTTTACTAACGTTACAGCCGGTATTTTACTAACGTTAAAACTGTTATTTTACTAACGTATTGTGCATCCCTGGTTATTTTACTAAAGTCACAGTCGTTATTTTACTAACATTACAGCTATTATTTTAGTAATGTCAAAGCCGTTATTTTACTAACGTTACAGCCGGTATTTTACTAACGTTACAGCTGTTATTTTACTAACGTTAAAACTGTTATTTTACTAACGTATTGTGCATCCCTGGTTATTTTACTAAAGTCACAGTCGTTATTTTACTAACATTACAGCTATTATTTTAGTAATGTCAAAGCCGTTATTTTACTAACGTTACAGCCGGTATTTTACTAACGTTAAAACTGTTATTTTACTAACGTATTGTGCATCCCTGGTTATTTTACTAATGTCAAAGCCGTTATTTTACTAACGTTACAGCCGGTATTTTACTAACGTTACAGCTGTTATTTTACTAACGTTAAAACTGTTATTTTACTACGTTACAGCCATTATTTTACTAACACCACGCCTGTTATGATGCCAACTAACATCACGGCTGTTGTTTTACTTTCCTTACAGCCGTTATTTTACTAACGTTACAGCCGGTATTTTACTAACGTTACAGCTGTTATTTTACTAACGTTAAAACTGTTATTTTACTACGTTACAGCCATTATTTTACTAACACAACGCCTGTTATGATGCCAACTAACATCACTGCTGTTGTTTTACTTTCCTTACAGCCGTTATTTTACAGCTATTATTTTACTAATGTTACGGCCTTATTTTACTATGTTACCGCCGTTATTTTATACTAAGCCATTATTTACAGCCATTATTTTACTAACGTTACAGCTGTTATTTTACTAACGTTAAAACTGTTATTTTACTACGTTACAGCCATTATTTTACTAACACGACGCCTGTTATGATGCCAACTACCATCACTGCTGTTGTTTTACTTTCCTTACAGCCGTTATTTTACTAACGTTACAGCCATTATTTTTACAGCTATTATTTTACTAATGTTACGGCCTTATTTTACTATGTTACAGCCGTTATTTTATACTAAGCCATTATTTACAGCCATTATTTTATTAACACAACGCCTGTTATGATGCCAACTAACATCACGGCTGTTGTTTTACTTTCCTTACAGCCGTTTTTTTACTAACGTTACAGCCGTTATTTTACAGCTATTATTTTACTAATGTTACGGCCTTATTTTACTACGTAACAGACGTTATTTTATACTAAGCCATTATTTACAGCCGTTATTTTACTAACGTTACAGCCGTTATTTTACTAACGTTACAGCCGGTATTTTACTAACGGTACAGCCGGTATTTTACTAACGTTAAAGCCGTTATTTTACTAACGCGACGCCTGTTACTGTGTGTTCACATAGAACACGAATGAGGCATCAAGCGCGAGTGATTTACATGTTAAGTCAATGCAAAGACGTGATAGATGCACTTGCGGCGCGAATAGCGCGAATGAGGCGGCGCGAATGACGCGGCGCGAATGACGCGAATTGCACGAGTTGAAAAATCTGAACTTTGGCAAAAATTCGCATCGCGTTAACCAATCAGGAGCCTGCTCTAGTAGTGACGTAGACGACGTAGCGAGCAGAGGCAGAAATACAAAATGGGAGGACAAGCTAATCATCTCAGTGTGTGGACACCCGGAGCTATATGATATGTGTTCATATTTTTATAAAAACAGGAATAAAAAGGATCATGCTTGGAAAAAAGTGAGTGAGGAGGTCGGAGAATCTGGTAAGTTGTAAAAACATTTTCATTAGGCGAATTTCACGCGCGAATGAAGCGAGTAAACACAAAATGTTCAAGCGTCCAACTACTCGCGAATAGTGCGTTTTTGACGCCAAATTCGCGCTCTATGTGAACACACAGTTATAATGCCAACTAACGTCACAGCTGTTGTTTTACTTGACATACTAAGCCATTATTTACAGCCGTTATTTTACTAACGTTAAAGCCATTATTTTACTAACGCGACGCCTGTTATAATGCCAGAAAGGTTTTCCCCAGAGATAAGTGACTAATTCCATTTCTTTTTTCCTCATGTTTGGGTAGGAGAAAGTATTGAGACATTAAAGAGATTTCTGTTGGCATCATGTGTCCTCTCTCTCTCTCTTTCTTCAGGCACAGGAATTCTGTCTTCACTTCCAGAGGAAAACCCACACTGGTGGAACGCAAACATGGTGTGAGTATCTCAGTGAATATGTGGATTTTACTTCAGCCTAGGCATCATGTGTAAAACAAAAACCTTAATGTGTTAATCACTTTTCAGGTTTATCCCATATTGCTCTAGTGATGTCTGGAGTGGAGCTGCACCAAAAACTGATCAAAGTAAGACTCCAAAAATTGAGCAATGTTGAGTGTTTTTTACTTGTCATTATCTAGACATGATTTTGTAAGCTTTTGTCATGATCCGCTTTTTTATTTGTTTGACATGTACAGATGACTATGCGTTCATGGGCTCACTCATCATAAAGGAGGTGGTGAAGGATCTGCTGAACAAAGGTCTGGACAATGCCAAGATACTTCTCTTAGCTGGCAGCAGGTAAGTCCATACCGCCGGCACCAAATATTGTTTATAGCTTTATTTATATAGCGCTTTTAACAATATTCATTTTTACAAAGCAGCTGTACAAGAAAACATTGACTATAAGCAAAACATAAAAGGTTATGCAAATCAAAACACAGGTCAAATATCAGACACACTATAAATTCCTATATGCAGTGTTAATTAAATAAGACTACCAAATTCTAGCAGCCCTCCCGGCCAGTATGCAAATGGTGGCGAGGAACCCAAAACTCCATTGGAGGAGAAAAAAAACCTCAGAGGGAAACCAGGCCTGACCAGGGGATTCCAGTTCCCCTCTGGCAAAAGCTGCAGCCTCGACAGTACTCGCACAACCAGGCAAAATAAAAATTAAGATTTAAGATTATCATTAATAATCTAATAGGGCCTGAAATTTTTTTACAGTCGCCACGTACTTTGTCCAGCTCTACCATCACAGCTTTTGTCAGGTCTGGGTATGGATTGTGCCCTGCCCGCTCCGGTAACCTTGGACTGCATCCTGCCCGCTCTAGTAACCTTGGAACAATGAGACAAGACTGGCTGAGAGTAGAGTACTGTTCTGCACTCTTTGATGCAACAAATGCATCAGTTGTTATCGGAAGTGTTCGTGGTTCTGGTTGATCTAACTAGTGGAGCCTAAATATTTCGGAATGTATATACACTCACCTAAAGGATTATTAGGAACACCTGTTACATTTCTCATTGATGCAATTATCTAATCAACCAGTCACATGGCACTTGCTTCAATGCATTTAGGGGTGTGGTCCTGGTCAAGACAATCTCCTGAACTCCAAACTGAATGTCAGAATGGGAAAGAAAGGTGATTTAAGCAATTTTGAGCGTGGCATGGTTGTTGGTGCGAGACGGGCCGCTCTGAGTATTTCACAATCTGCTCAGTTACTGGGATTTTCAAGCACAATGATTTCTAGGGTTTACAAAGAATGGTGAGAAAAGGGAAAAACATCCAGTATACGGCAGTCCTGTGGGCGAAAATGCCTTGTTGATGCTAAAGGTCAGATGAGAATGGTCCGACTGATTCAACCTGATAGAAGAGCAACTTTTTTACCACTCATCTCCACTACAAATAGGAAAAAGAGGCTACAATTTGCACAATCTGACCAAAATTGGTCAGTTGAAGACTGGAAAAATGTTGGCTGGTCTGTTGAGTCTCGATTTCTGTTGAGACATTCAGATGGTAGAGTCAGAATTTGGCGTAAACAGAATAAGAACATGGATCCATCATGCCTTGTTACCACTGTGCAGGCTGGTGGTTGTGGTGTAATGGTGTGGGGCAGTGGTTCCCAACCTTTTTCCTTGGGGCCCCCCCTATGTACATATTTAACAATCCGTGACCCCCCATAGCATTAATATATATAATGATTTTTTTTAATTGATTTTTAATGATTTTTAATGATTTTTAATGACATTCTATTACATGAATACACAGGAAATGTTCCTTTCAACTTCAAATGTTTCCTTTTAGCCTACTATTTTCATTTTTACACAACTAGTAAAACGCAGTTGTTTCTCTTTTTTCAGGATTTTGTGTATAGGCCTAAACATAGAATACTGAATGTTATGAACGTAAGGTTATATATGAACGGTAGAATGCTGTATGTACTTACATGCATGCATGCACAGATCCTTATTTTTTTACAAGGCTAATCATAAAGTCAGCATAAACACATAACGCTAATGTCCACCTTGAGCTTGCATGCCTTTCACTAGTGATGCAATGTCAGGTGTAATTCCAGTGACAGCCAGTCTAAAATCGCTGTGGACTTCCAGTCTGTTGCGTGACTTTGTTTTTATAGCCACAAGGGCACCGAAGGCTGTCTCAGAGAGGTAGGTGGTACTGAAAGGAAGAATGATCTTTGTAATGGCATAGTTTGCGAGTTTAGGTGCGACAACAGGTCCCCTGGCTATGCAAAGCCTTTTGAATCCATTCTCCTGGAAGTACTTTTTTGACAGTGAATCAGTTCAGTAGTTTAGCGAGCTCATCTTCACAGCCAAGGTATTCCACATCTTCAAGCATGGATGTGAAGGGATCCATAACCCACGACTCCTTTGATAATGCATCAACATCCGCAAAGCGGGACTTTAATTCCTCCTGTAGCGCAGTCATGTGACGGCAAAACTCGGCGCGCAAAGATGCACTCACGGTACCCCCAGAATGTTGAAGCAGCAGTGGAAAGTGTTGTAAATGCCCCTGTGACATTTTTCCAGCCCTGTACTCCAGCTTGCGCATAAAAGCATCGATTGCTTCTTTGCACTCCAAGATGTTTGACTCGGAACCCTGCAGTCTCTTGTTGGTCTCATTATAAAGAGTGAATATGTCAGCAAGGTATGCGGTTTTGATCCAGAACCCATCAGTCAGCTGCTCCAACAGTGTGTTTTGATTTCGCAGAAATTCCAGGATTTTATCCTGCAGTTCTAGAAAGCGCACAAGCACTTTGCCACGCGAAAGCCAGCGCACCTCCGTGTGTAGCAGTAGAGTTTGGTGCGCTTCATCCTCACACAGTTGTGCAAATAATCTCTGGTTGGTAGGGCGAGCTTTAATGAAGTTTACGACTTTTACAACTGTTGCCAGTGTGTCACCAAGGTCTCTGGACAGTTTTTTACTGGCGAGTGCCTGGCGATGTATCATACAGTGGAAAATTACACAGTCTGGAGCCTTTTCCATCAAACGGCTATTAAATCCCTTGTTTCTACCCATCATCGCGGCAGCTCCATCCGTGCAGCAAGCGACGATGTTTGTATAGGGCAGATTGTACGATGTGAGGTATGAATCAAAAGCCATAAAAATATCCTGACCTGTAGTTGTTGTGGGTAAATTGGCAGACATAAGGATGTCCCGTTTCAACTCATCTCCGTCCACATACTGTACATATACGATAAGCACAGACTCTCCCGCTACTGTGGTTGTTTCATCTAGCTGTATAGCAAATTGGGCTTCTCTAAGCTTTTCGTGGAGCTGTTTTTTGCAGTTTTCTGCCATTTTATCAATTCTGTCTTTAACAGTGTTGTTAGAAAGTGGGACAGATTTAACCTTTTCAGCTGCTTGCGGGCCACAAAGTCCCTCCACTATTTTAATGCAGGCGGATTTGATTAACTCCTCTCCAATATTATGCAGCTTTTTTGCCTTGGCAATCAACAGCGAACACTCAAAGGAGACTTTAGTAGCCTTCTTTAAATCACTACCTGCTCTTTCGAATACTTTTCTGAAATCTGTCGATCTTTTTGACAGAGCCATCTCTTTTTTTCTCTCTAAGAATTCCTTATCTTTGCCGTTTGTCTCTGGATGCTTCGTTTCCTGGTGTCTTTTCATCTTGCTTGGTTTCATGCTGTCGTTTGCCAGTTTTTCACCACAAAAGACACATTCTGGACGAGACTTGTCTTGGCCTTCAATAAAACCAAAATTTATGTAGGTTTTGTCATAGTGTCTTAACTTTTTCTTCGCCTCATTTACGTTTCTCTGCCATTTTACTTTTGCCGTTGACAACAAGCACATTGAGCAAGTGACGGTATGCGCGCAAAATTTTAATAATTATTTTATATAAGAGATCATTTTTGACTGCCTTATCTTGGCATTGTAAGCTTTTTTTTTTACTTTGAAAAAATATTTTTCTATAAAATTATTAGTGAACATTTTATGCATCTTTATTCACCTCAAAGCATATCCGCTCCCGCGCCCCCCCCTGTGAACTCTGGCGCCCCCCTAAGGGGGGCGCGGACCCCAGATTGGGAACCACTGGTGTGGGGGATGCCCCTTAGTGCCAATTGGGCATCGTTTAAATGCCATGGTCTACCTGAGCATTGTTTATGACCACCATGTACCCATCCTCTGATGGCTACTTCCAGCAGGATAATGCACCATCTCACAAAGCTCGAATCATTTCAAATTTGTTTCTTGAACATGACAATGAGTTCACTGTACTAAAATGGCGCCCACAGTCACCAGATCTCAACCCAATAGAGCATCTTTGGGATGTGGTGGAACGGGAGCTTTGTCCCCTGGATGTGCATCCCACAAATCTCCATCAACTGCAAAATGCTATCCAATCAATATGGGCCAACATTTCTAAAGAATGCTTTCAGCACCTTGTTGGATCAATGCCACGTAGAATTAAGGCAGTTCTGAAGGCGAAAGGGGGTCAAATACAGTATTAGTATGGTGTTCCTAATAATCCTTTAGGTGAGTGTATTATGATAGTGTAGTGTATGCAAGATTAAAAAGATGCGTCTTTAGTCTAGATTTAAACTGACAGAGTGTGTCTGCCTCCCGGACAGTGCAGGAAGATTGTTCCAAAGTTTAGGCACTAGATAAGAAAAGGATCTGCCGCCTGCACTTGATTTTGAAATTCTAGGTATTACCAACTGACCTGACGCCTGAGAGCGTAGTGCACGTGATGGACTATAATACATTAGAAGTTCTCTCAAGTAGTGAGGAGCTAAACCATGCAGGGCTTTATAGGCAATAAGCCAGTGCCAGGTTGACAGAACTGTTCAAGATCGCGTATCACAGGCAGTTTCTGCCAATCTCATATTAATCTTGAGTGCCTATACAGTAGTATTGCATACATATGGCTGTTTACATAATGAGCATACATGCCGACTGCCAACAAAACACAGACGTATGACTTAGTTTGACTTACCACGTACAGTTTATGTCCGGCATCTTTTAGCACTGGGACCGCTCCATCTATCAGTTTCAAACCATCTACAAATCCAGTGTTATATCCACCGTTTATAAAACATCCATCACTGAAATGCCGTGAACAAACAGACACCTAAAAACTTTCTGAAAGAGTTGGAGTGCCAGGGGAGTGAATCAAGCACAGAATTACTACGTCATACATCCAACTCGTTTTTAAACAAGTTGACCATGTTAAGCATGAGAATCCAGCATGTTCAACAGTGTAAAGAAATCAGAATGCATGAAATAGCATGATAGCTCAGCTTTAAGTACTATGTGTGACTAGTGCAAGATGTTGACTAAACTCATGCATGTGGTCTGCAGTGCGGGCGGCACCGGGGTTTTGCTGAATGTGGACCCGGTTTCTGAGCTCCTGGAGGAGTTGGGTCGCACAAATATCCAGGTGAGGGGTCTGTCCGACTCGGGCTGGTTCCTGGACAACAAGCAGTATCACTGTACCGACTGTGTGGATGCCATCAACTGTGCCCCCACGGAGGTCATCAAGAGAGGAATTAAGTATGAGTATTAGCACTAAAAAACCTCTGTACAGATCAGATAGAACAGTCGAATAAAACTGGCAGAGCCTACCACAGCAGCAGTGTCTAAAATGTATATTGTATGGATTTAGGATGGAGCCCTGAAGATGACATGCTAAAAATAAGAACTTGGATGATTCGATTCTTATTTATATGTTTTCGGTTCTATATTGATTAATTATCAGTATTCTATTTTAAATATTGGCTTTGCAGACATGATTTAAATTTATTACATGGCTCTTATTTTCAAATAACAATCGCTCAAAACTAATAGCACCCTGTAACCTGGATGCTGCAAATCATTTTGAGAGGGACAGTTTAATATTAAACTAAAATGTATTATAAATGTGTATTTTGATAACACACAGTATATGACAACGTATTTACAAATGATTAAATTAATTTGACCGTTTGTGACGTTTGAAAGTCATTTCTTACTTGAAAAAAGAAAGTAACCGTCTTTTCCTCACAGAAGGTCTGAATTCGGTAAAAATGAGCTTATAAAATATTTCAAATTCACATTTCATGTCCAGTTTTTTTCTCATGTGGCAAGTAGTCGTGTATTAAGCGGGATAATGTTCAAGCAGTCGGCTGTTATCACCAAATAAGCCCCTTCACTGTGACACAAGACCCTCCGCTCAGGGATTATTTCTGCCATAACAACCAGCTGAATGTACATTATCCCTTACTTGTAGGCTAGTAACTGAAATCCCCCATCTCAGCTAAATGAATGAAAAACACATTCACATTTATAGCAGAGCCCACAACTGTTTTGAATGACTCCTTACTTTTACTATACAAACATCGCTGTAAAAATTTGAATCAGTGCAACAGTGTAATAATGAACAACTAGAAACATGGCGAAATACAGATAATTCTGTACACGTGCATTAAAAGTTGATTCAGGGATATCCCGATTCGATGTTTTTAAATTGAAAACCTTTTTTTACCCAGCCTAGTTTTGAGCTAATTTGGTCCCACAATTTATTCATATGCAAGCCAATTAACTCACAATTTGTTTTGTGTTTTGTCCGCATGTCACATGCAGTGCGGGGCTTCATAACGGTAATAATGAGTAAACTTCTCCTCACCAGATACTGGGGCGGTGTCGTTCCTGAGCGATGTCGACAGGCTTATGAAGGAAAAGAATGGAATTGCTTCTTCGGATATAAAGTTTACCCCACAATTAAACGTATGTAGTCATGTAAGACTTTTGTGCTGTTGGCCCTTGTTTCCATCATGTGATGATGGAATGATGTAAACATGTCTGTTCCTGTACGTTCACCACAGGTTCGGTGTTTATAGTGCAGTGGCTGTTTGATGAAGCCCAGCTCACGGTTGATAACATTCATCTGACTGGTCAACCCATCCAAGAGGGACAGTGGCGTTATATTCAGAACCTGGGCATTGAGTTGAGGAGCACGCTAAAGGACGTCCCGTGAGTATAAAGACATGTATAGAAAGACATGCCTTTAAATCTATCGCTTTTCACACTTGTCTGTCATTCTCTCGTCCAGTGCCATGTTTGCTCCGGCCTGCCTCTCACATGAATTCATAACAAGAAGGTAAGTGATGTCTTTATGTTAAGAATAATATTCAGTTAATGAAAGAGGAAGTTTCACTTCACCAGATGTACTGGAGGAGGAGATTTGACTTGGTCGTAAAAAGTGGGTGTTAAGGCATTTTTTAACATCATTAACTCTACATTAATAAACAAACTCATTTCACATTTCATGTTGACTGCAACAGATGACGTCGTGTGGGCTGAATTGTTTTCTATTTAATCTGAAGAATAATGCAGTAACTCTGGTGTTTGTTGCAGTTACTGGACCGACGTTCAGGTTAAAGGTACATCTTTACCCAGAGCTCTCCACTGCTGGGACCGCAGCCTGCATGATAACAGCCGAAACAAGACCCCGCCCAAAGGCTGCCCTGTGCACTTGATTGACAGCTGTCCATGGCCTCACTGCAATCCAACGTGCCCGACGATCCGAGACCAGTCGACAGGCCAGGAAATGAACGTCATCCAGTTCCTCATGCACATGGGCTTTGATGTTCAGAAGATGGCCCAGCAACAGGGCATGGACCCGAGTAAGCTACTGGGCATGCTCAGCAGCGGCAGCTAAACGGCCTGGAGAAGTTCACGCTGAGCCTTGCCTCACTCCCTCCAGATACTTTCATTAGTTCTCGATTTAACGGTCTCGATCTCAGACCCATGCAGATGAGTAGAATTGAACAGCTTTGATTTGGGACAGGGTTAGATTTAGCTCTGATTCACCTCAGTTAAACCCACAGGCTGCTGACTGTTTAACTTCATACCTGAAGGTACACCTGCGTCTTTGCTCTTAATTTATCTTTAGGTTCTAAAAGTATCACAGATGTAATCCAGTTTTACGGATCCTCAGTATTCTTGTGTTCTTTTTTATATATATATATATATATATATATTTAGCTACAGTTTATAAGACTTGTATATGTCTACTTGGAAACCAAGAGAGAGTGAAAGATAAACCAGATCGTAGAGCTGGAGAGCCCGTGTCCTGCTGAGTCTAGTTTTTACCCTATTTGAACACACCTGATTCAGCTCATCAATGAGTGCTGTTCCCCCATCCCACCGAATCGTCGTTCTCGTTGCTCAATCATCCCACACTGTGTGGATCCGGGCCAGCCGCGAACGGTTTCAGTTTCCACTGTGGCACTCATAACGGAACTCTTTAGAATGTAAATACAAAAACGTGTCACTCGATGCCTAAAGTTGCAGTGTTGACAGACTTATTACGTCAGACATAGAGAACAGCAACTAGCGACATTTTTGGATAAACCTCATCTTTCATTCAGTAGAAACATTTCGCTCCTTGGGCGCAAGGTTTTGCCATCCTGACGCAGCGCGTCTTTCTCGGTGTCTACTCTGTGCAGCAGCCGGTCCGGCGGAGTCAGGAGCACATTCAACTGACTAAACCGCAGCAGACTTGTGGATGAATGATTACAACAATTACACTGCTTCTGACCGTCTGGGCATATGAACATGAACCTTTCATCTGTAAATATGGACATAGTTTGTTGCACAGACAGCCGTTTGTGCTGCACGCTAATAAAATCATGAATTCACTGCTATAACAGTGTATGGCAGTTATAATTCATGATTCAAGCAATCCAGGTGAACTGACTATAGGTTACATTAAATTACTATTGCTATAAAATGGAATCAGTTTTTTGGGCATTTAGTTGATACTGAAGTGCAGTACTGTGTATAACCGTTCAGAGGAGTAAACGCAAGTAGGCTACGACTTGATGAGTCATGGATATGTTATTTAGCATATCCTTATAATTTTACATAATTATTCAACTTAACATGTGTATTAAAACAGGTTTTGTAATGATAATTATTCCAGACCTTCTGACGTTGTATGAGAAATCAGATTTGGACCTTTGAATGTAAACTTTGAGAGCAAGCTGCTACTTAGAAATCGTTTCGTTTCTCTTGGTATCCTCCACCTTCATGCGTTCATGTGTTAACAGCTATGTTAACCTTATTTGCTTCTTCAATAACGGGCTATTTTGACTAAAGAGAGGATCTGCTATCTAGGGAACCGAAGAAGAGTGACCAATGCAGTGTGCTGACATCACTACACACACTCTATTGGCACGATTGAAAATCCCAGGCCGAAAACGAGGCTCACATATGGCACTTTTCCACTCGCATAGTACTGCGCGGTACAGCTCACTTTTGGGGGGGTTTCCCACTGGGTACAGTACCTAGTACATGATACTTTTTTGTACCACATCGGTTGAGGTTCCAAGCGTACTTTACCGATATCAAAATTTGATGTGTTTTCACACAGATCACTGATTGGGCAAGAGAATCATGACCAGCGTCGTTGGATTTGCAACACGTGAATATGCATGTTCATATGTAATATAAAGTAGAGATTGAGACCCGCAATGCTAAATGCTACATTAGCTTACCCTCGTGTGCCATCGATCAAACCTAATGATGGTTGTCTGCTCTTTGCTGTAAGATATCCCAAACTCTCTGGTATTTTGTTTTGCTGTCATCCGCCATCGATATGCTCAATTACTCCTGTGTTGTGCTTGTGTCTGTCGCGATCACAATGATGCTACGGCAGTGTGAGAAGTTTAAAATCACCACCCGCTTTGAAGCGTACTAAACTGCTGTAGAAAAGCAAATTGGGCCGAAGTGAGCTTTGCCGAGTCGTACTAATCCTGACGGTGTCATGCAGTGGAAAAGCGCCAATAGAAACATGACCGTAACTGACAGTGCTTAAAACGGTTTGGTGTGATTATGGAAACGCACTTAGTGTTCAGGATTACTGGAAACTTCCAGGCAGGTGTGTTGAGGCCGGTTGGAGCTAAACTCGGCAGGACACCGGCCCTCCAGGAACTGAGCTTATGAAGTGTATGTGGATATTAAACTGTATATGAACAAGATTGTTTAGGACAAGGCAAAAACTTGTGCGTGTGTGTGTAAAGCACTGGATCAGTTTCTCTACATACAATATACTTCTTGGGCTATGGATTTTACTCCTGAAATATGTCACCACAGTGAAGCTATTTAAAGGAATAGTGCAACCAGAAATGACCCGATCTCATCTGTTCGGACCTGGTCTTCACATGCCCAGTTTCAATATGAGAACCGAAAAAAAGAGAAACATATCTTATAATATGTTATGGCAGGATAGCCCCTGACAGGGTGATCAGGTAAAGCGAAGGGTCTTCTGTTACATTGAAGGGTATGGTTTTGTGATAACAACCGGCTGTTTGTACATTATCTCTCATGTGAAAGTGATCGGTCATGAAATATTGATTTGAAATGTTTTATTAGTTATTTTGTAACAAATGCTTATCCAGCATAAGAAAACAACAGAGTGATACATTTAATGAAGAAGTTCTCATAAATGTCAACAACCAATCATAATCAAGCATTCCAGAGCAAAGTGTAATATACAGTATATCATTTATGGCTTTCATTATTATATCTAGATTTAAAATATGCATTATTATTAGAATTATAATAATATTACTTTCTTTTTGTTCTATGAAAGAATAAAGTTTTAAAAGACAAAAAACGAGTACACGATGACAACATGTAAATGTTCATTTTTGGGTGACCTGTTCCTTTAAGGTTCCATAAATCCTGGATTAAAATCAAATTGCGTTCTCTCGGTCACGTGACAGACGCTCATGTGTCTGATGTTACATATGTCAGTATTATTCGCTTTCTTTCGACAGTGTCCATTTGTTTGAGGGATTTGGCGTGTGTCTGACATCTTCAGCTGTCCGTTTGATCCTTGTAACAATGAGTGTCACTGATCGTTTCTGTCTCTGTATACATAAGCTGCCTCCTCTGAGACGTTTTGTAGACTGTTCAAGTATTTCATAGAGTTTCTATAGTGGTAAAGGAAAAGAAACCCATAGTCTCACTAATGAATCTTGTGTTGTGCAACATATTTTCACCAGAAAAGAAGTCTGAATTGCTAAGGTGCATATTTATTTGATGGAAATCATATTTATAATGCTTTTTCACTGAGATATGATTGTTTGTCAAGTGTAAATAATTGTGTTTTTATTTCTTATATCTGTGCCTGAGAGTTATTCCAGAGAAAAGGTAACGTGTCCTTCTGTGGTTTCTGTTTCTAACCTCCTTCTATCTGAGTGAAGCAGAACGTTCGGTGTGTAAAATTGATGGTGGAGTTCATTGGCGGATGAAAAGTGGGTGTGGTCAGTGGACTGAAGGCAGGATGTTGAATGGATAAATAAAGGCATGAACATGAAAGTCATTTCAGAAGTTTGCAATAATTTATCAGTTGTGCATAACAGGAGCTGAAATGTGGTCAATTTCCTTTAGTTTTTTAATAAAGAATCAGACTATAGCATGTGAAAAACAATTCAGCTTTTTCTAAAAACTGAGGAGAAATCTTTGGTCAACTCTGCTGTTATGTGACACACACACACACACATACACACAGATGTGTGTGTAATATGAGGCGCGACGCAGACGTTTGGATTCCCACCCCATTCCTCAGTGGAATATAGAGCTCTAATTATAGACGTGCTGGAGTTAGTCAGAACTCACTTCAGCTCAATGTCCCGCACACACGCTTTTGTGCAGTCGACTTATCAGCATCGGAAAGCATACAAACAGCACGTTGTCAGGAAGATGAACTGAGAAGACTTTGCTGTGATATGTTGAACGAAGGAGACACGCTTCAGATCAGATCTTGGGACTTTACACGCCGAGAGCAAGAGCTGTAACATCTACCCTGTGAAGCTTGACTCAAAGGGCAGCTTCGAGTGCAAGACACGCTTCTTTTGTGAAGATCTGTTGCTGGTGAAAAGCTGAAGTTGTAGTGTCGGCTGTCTTGCAATCGGATCCCACACGCGCTCTCCTGTTATTATAAGAGGAGAGGTTTGTCATTAAGTCTAAATACGGAACCAGGGCGTACGGGTACAGCAGCCTCTGAGGATACGAGAAGCGCTCATGGACCCTCAGGGAGGACACTATCTCAACAAAGCGGCGATTCTGTCCGGACTAGGAGTCGCCCGCGTGTGCCAGCTTCTGTTGGGCTGCACCACCTTGGCCTTGGTGGCCCACGGCGCTGGCTTCAGTGCCACCTACGGCACCTACTGCATGTTCGTGTGGTGCTTTTGCTTCGCCGTGTCTCTGGTGATCTTCACGCTGGACGTGACCAGACTCCACGGCTGTATGCCCATCTCCTGGGACAACTTCACGGTCGCCTTCGCCATGCTGGCCACACTCATGTACGTCACCGCATCCGTGGTGTACCCCGTTTACTTCCTGGCATCCGCGTGTCCGTCCGATGGCTGCGAGGTGCGTAACTACCGCATCGCCGCCACGACTTGCTCCGGTGTCTGCTGCTTCGCTTATGGTGTGGAGGTCTTCGTCACACGGGCCAAGCCAGGCCACGTGGTGGGCTACATGGCCACAGTGTCAGGTCTGCTGAAAGTGGTTCAGGCGTTCGTGGCCTGCATCATCTTTGGCGCTTTGGCCAACGACAGCGAATACAACCGCCACATCCCAACGCAATACTGCGTGGTGGTCTACAGCCTGTGCTTTGCCGTGACGGTCGTTGTGGTCGCCCTCACTGTTTCGGGGAGAACATCAGCCCTTCGCTTCCCGTTTGACCGTTTTGTGGTGGTCTACACTTTCCTGGCAGTGCTCTTGTATCTGAGCGCAGCAGTGGTCTGGCCTGTTTTTAGTTTCGATAAGAAGTACAGTACACCAGGACGGCCGGAAGACTGTACAAGAGGAAAGTGTCCGTGGGACAGCAAGCTGGTCATTGCCGTGTTCACTTTTGTCAACCTGGTGCTTTACTTCACCGATCTGGTGTACTCGCAAAGGATACGATTCGTCTCGCATTCAGTGGCATAACAAACAGCACTTAAAAAAACACACAGCCGATGAAATGCAACCTGTGGTTATTCAGATTCATAAGAAGTGAAATCGGAGATATCTGAACGTGTTTTATATGAGTGTAAACCAATTTGTTGAGGTATCAGAATGATTTCATTATTACTTTTGAGAACACTTGCATTTGAAAATGTTTTTTTTATTATGGTCTTCCTGTTTTTGCAACAGTCTATGAATTTATTTATCCAAACGCCCCATAAATATGAAGGGAAAATTCTTATTCAGTATTTTCATGTCTGTCCATGAAGAGAAAAACAAATCAATCATTGCAGAAGCTAGACGCTTCTCAGGGCCTAACAGTATTTGAGAAAATGTCTTGTTTTTCTAAAGTGTGTCACTATTAGAATTATATTCTGAAGATATTTTAATAAATGAAAATAAACTGCAGATTAAAATGAATTCTTGTCATTGCATTTTTCCAAGCACTTTATGAGTGTGTGTGATTTATTTGACCAAACCAAAGAATAAACCCTTAGGAAAACAATAGACTGGAACATATTTGCACATATTGGAACCAAGTGCTTATATTTTAAATATATGAAAAGCAACAAGTCTGTCGGCACCAGTTGTCCAGCGGACATGGGCAACAGCACTTCGGAGGATCCGAGTTTGAATCCTGACTACTGGTCCTTTCCTGGCTCCTATTCCCCTCTCTCTCATCAGCCGCTTTATCATAGGCGAGGGTCAATGTAGTGTCACATATAACATCACAAACAATAACATTTTCTTCCAGACTGCTGGATCTACGACGCGGTGCAGCGGATTTCTCCATCTGGGTTGCAGACTTCCCCTGGTTCTAAAAGAGACTGCTCTCACAGTCTGCGCTGTCTTCGGCAGGTCTCGCAGCTGTGGTCTTGGGTATGACAGACTCAACCCCGAGATGGTCAGAATCTGGGACCCGTTTAAGAAAGCAGGGTAAGTGCAAACTCAGAGTAAGTTAACCCCAGAAAACGGGATACTCAGTTTCAGAACGTGAGGTATATCAAACCCCGGGGTAAGTCAAGCCCGTTTCAGAAATCAAGGTATCTTATACTTAGAGTGAGTAACCATAGTAACCTACTCTGTGAACCTAACCTGGTCAGGAGCAGGTTTTATTCCACTAACCCGAGGTTTGATACAATCTCCGCCCCCTTTTAGAAGCACGAGCGGCAGGGGCGATTCTAGGATTTTTTCAACAGGGGGCACAAGAGGGGCCACAATTAATACAGAGGGGCCAATCTTGTGTTGTGTGAACTGTATATCAAAATCATTTTAAGAGTTTAGGAACCTTTAAATTCAGTAATAAACAGTGATACCCTATTATATTTTAATAGCAGTTATTCACTGCTCTAAATCAAAACAAAACAATTTGTGTTAACTTTTCACATTACAAAAGTGAAAGAAAAACTGTAATAAATAAACTTCTGTGAAAACACAGTACACACTAAATTTGAGACTAATTTTATTTACTTCAAGAAAAATTCAAGAAAACTACAATATATTATATAGCAAGATTGCACGAAAAGTAAACATCAAGTTATAGAAATTAGATACAATTAATTTTAGCCAAACAACTGTTAATACTGACCAAACAAATAAACAACAACTTAGTTCATAAGTTGTAAAATGTGGCTTATAATAGGTTTATGTATCTGGTTAATTTAAAAAAAGTACAATTCAGCTTCTGAAGGTGGGGAAGTATCCAGCTCTTCCACATCACTTTTACTCTCATCTGTTTCATCCCTAGAGACAGCAATAACACAAAGGCTTTCTTTATAACACCGGGGATGCAGAAGACGTTAGCAAGACAACTGTAGGCAGAGCAGTAAGAGAAGAGACTCTCACTCTCAAGCACTTTTTATACATTTGTGTTAAGTTTCCTGTAAGAGCCATCAATGAGGAGTTTCATAGGATTGCAGGTGAATGGTCTACGTCTTTCTGAATTAGGCTGATCAAATAAATGTGGTCTTGCTACCACCTCTGGAAGTAAACTAATAATTCAAATACCCTTTAGGATTTCCCACTGTGATTGGGTGCATATAGCTGGAGCAGGGGCAAGCATGGCCAGTTTTCTGTCTTCTATAGCCACAGTGCTCGGTTCTCATATCCTCATAACTTTCAAGGCCAGTTTATTAAATATATCAAACATTTCCCAGTCAGGCATCCTACTAGCAAGAGCATTTAAACTCACCGGACTGATTGGTGTTTTTATATTTCATTTTCAGCTGCAGCCATGTTCTTTTTATTGCAGAAGGATTGCACCTACATGACACAAATCGTAGGTATATATGTATACACTGTAAAATATTACCGTAAACATATGGCCAATTTTCAACAGCAAAATACTGTTCTTTTAAAAAAACGGTTTAATAATGTTAATCTACAGCCATTGATCTGTAAATTAATTACTCGCTAATAAAATTAGAACATTCAACCGTAAATCTGTTTACGGCATTTAACCGTAAAGAGCTGTATAGCAAACAAAGGCAATCAGAGTTCATTTGAATCTTTATTTAGTCTGGATTTACATTTAAACAGAGTAATTCAAAACCTTACTGTGATAATTTACACAATCCTTTATTACAAAGTAAAAGAAGTTTGCACAGTAAGAAATAAAGAAAGTTATACAATTGAACTTTGCCCTCAGTTAAAACAATTTCCCCATGGACAAATAATTAAAGGGATAACATAATTAAATCCCCTATTTAAAGGTTTTTTTCAGGGGTGAAACAAAATAACCCCATGTTTTACTCAACCTTAAAGTATCGGTGTATCTTCAGACAAATACAGTCTGTGATATAGAATTTATAAAGTTTGGAAGAAAAAGGCTAATGGGTATGATAACTCAGAATGTATTCATAAAAAATACACCATTTAACAGAGACATCACAGCCAGTGGTGATTTTCAGAAAGACTTGCCGAGGTGAAGCTGCGTTGGGCTGGGTGCATAAGTGAAACGGACTCACTTGTCCGAAACCGTTGGAGTAAATTTTTTAATATACGCTATCTTTATTAAATGACCGCAGATTTTAACTTTATACACATACATTCTCGTCTAAACAACTCTTAAAACTACATTTTGTTACACAAAACAGTCATATTTTGAAGCACTTGGCTCGATGACAACAGTAACGTTACTTGCGCAACTAACGTTAGCTAATTTACGGATGACGTTTTTACAAGTCCACGAGAACACGAGTACGTCAGGAGACGGCCATATCTTCCTTGACACTGTTCAAGGTAAGTGTATTTATTTGTATTTATCTATTATTTTTTTATGTTGCGATTCGAAGATTATATAATTTGACTGAGCTGCGTGGCGCGAATAACCTAGACTGACAGACAACCAGAGAGTTCTCAAATGGCCACCACTGAAGGGGGAAACTGGTAGATAATTCAGCGACACTCCTCGACTAAAAGTTGTAGCAGAAACGTTACAGATTCAATTTCAAATTGAAGCTATTTACAAGGTAGCAGATCATGGGAACTAAACCAGTCTAGTTGCTTAAATGTTATTATTTTTTACCTGTGTACAATATCAAACTGTGAGAGTGATTCTTTAATTTGATTGAGTAATTTGTTCATTTTATAATAGTCAGCAAATATCAAGGAAAGTCTGAAATGTGTGTTCGCTAAATGATTTTGTAGAGTCTGTTTATAATGTACTTCTTTTGGCCACGGTTTCTATCCCCTCCCCCACCGCTTGGGTTCTTACTCCGCAGCACAGTCGGTGGGGGACTCAGTGGCGAACCTGCTGAATGAATTCCAGTCAGTGTGACATTTGAAATAAAATCACTGTCAAAAATAAATGTACGTAACTGAAAGAATTTGTGTGTAATATTATTTTATTACTGGGTAATTAAAATTTTTTTATGTAATTCAACTTTTTGTGAGACTTTGATTCCAAAATCTTCGGCCACAACAATTTACAAGTACGACATTTTGTTTTATTTGTTAGAGTACAACTTCAAATATACGACTATGACATTTTACAGACACAACCACAACTCCGTTACATGCACGAAGTGCGAAAAACGAACACGAAGCACTGTGTGTGAAGAGACTGTCAAAAATACGTCATCAGGTCACAGGCATTACTATCCGAAGGAAGATTGATCAATTCCACGTAGTGCGCATGCGCCCCCGCTTAAACAACTAGCGCCAAAATGACAGCTCAACAGCCAAGCGCTCACTCATCGTCTCAGGTAAGGTTCCTTTTCGAGAGCGGTCACTTCGACATTGCGGAGACCGCATATGAAACTCCTCCTCTTTTTCACTTTTCCTGAAGTCCTATAGGATAACGCCAGTAAAAAACTGGCCAATTCTCGCAAGACATGCACAGTATGCAAATACTGACGAATCTAGACAGTATAAATACAGTGCATGTGACGACAATCCTCAGAATCTTCTTTTTCACGCTGCCATCGTTGAAGACGCAACTAGAACTTCTTTCACCGCATCCGATGGCTTCATTCTGTCGTCTTTGCGCGGGCCCCATTGGCCCGCAGGATACTCACGAGCACTGCATTGCCTGGGCCTCGCTCACGCGGAGGATGCATTCTGCGAGTCTGATTGCGTGCACTGTGCGGACCTGCCGGCGCGTGTCTTGAGGACTCGCAGGAACATCACTTGTGGACTCATAGGGTCAAGGCTCACCGCCGCCAACGAGCCGCTGGTGAGTCCACCCACCCCGGCTCCGGGCCCCTGTCCTCTGCCATCACCTCATTCCCCAGTCCTCTACGTGGACGAGAGCCTTCGTCCCTCGCCTTCGGCGTCGAGGATGATGACTCCATGTCCATCTCGGACAAGGACTGGGCTGGTTCGGAGCGGGATCGTCCCGATCCAGAGAGCCCCCCGGACCTCCACGAGGAGTTTGTAAGGGTTCTCGAGAAGGCCGTAAGCGAGCTCGACATTGCTCTTGATTCACCTGAAAAGCCGGCAAAAAGTAGGCTCGACTCCTGGTACTTTCAGGCGAGCCGCCGCCAGACCACGTCGAAGAGGAGTGCGCCGTTTTTCCCAGACGTCCACGAGCACGTGGTGAAATCCTGGTCTGCACCTCGGTCGGCGCGCGTTCACGCTGCTACGCCTGCCATGTTCGCCCACGTGGTCGGGGCTGAAGCCCACGGTTATGTGCACATGCCACCCGTCGAGGAGACCCGCGCTGCTCATCTGTGCCCTTCAACCAACTCGAAACCGTGCAGGTTTACCGCCCATCTTGCTGGTAAAGCCTACGCGGCCGCAGGCTTTGCACTCTATGGCGGTGCTGCAGGTGTTCCAGGCTAAGATCCTTCCGTCGCTGGATAGCTGCAGCCTGGAGGCGGACGCCACTAAGGATCTGAGGGCGGCGACCGACTTCGCTCTGATGGCTACAAGCGCACCGCACAAGCTATCGGCAGGTCTATGGGGTTCATGGTCGTCCTCAACCGTCATCTGTAGCTTACGTTGGTGGATCTTAAGGACGCTGATCGTAAGTCCCTTCTGAACACACAGATCACTCCCTCCGGCCTCTTTGGTGACGTCGTGGAGTCGGTAGTAGAGCGTTTTGGTGAGGCGCAAAGCACGCCAAGGCCATGAGTCACGTGCTGCCTCGAGAGGTCCACGCCACGACGGCGGAGCGTCTTCGGCTGCCAAGCCACCGTCCTAACGGATCTGGGAAGAGGGGAGAATCCGTGAGCGTGCCGGCGTCCCCCAAACGCCACTGTTTGCAACAGTTTTCCCCCGCAATTGCGGGCGATTATTGCAATGTTGTAAGTGTTGTTTGTGTGAATGCAATAAAAACACATACCTGTTCACAAGAGGAGCTCTTTCCCCCTCACCCACACAATGCTGCGTCCCTTGCCCTGCCACGGTGCAGCGCAAAGCCGCAGTTAGTTAAAACTGAGAGACCGCTGGATTGTCACTCGCGAGCTATTTTCCCGCCAGTGCATTTAGCCTCGCTGGGCCAGCGCGCTCCCCTAAATGGTCCGCTGACGGTAACCCCCGATCAGATTCGGCCATTATGTCTGTTTCTGGATGCGTGGAAAGCCATTCCAGGCATCTCTCTTTGGCTACTAAACGTGATAGAACACGGGTACGCCCTGCAGTTCAGGCGCAGACCTCCCCGCTTCAGCGGTGTGGTCGTGTCGCTTACGTCACGCAAAATGCGCCTGTGTTGTGGCAGGAAATCTGCAGCCTGCTCGCGAAATGAGCGATCGAGCGTGTCCCCCCGAACGAGCGGGAAAGCGGGTTTTACAGCCGGTATTTTGTAGTGCCCAAGAGAGATGGTGGTCTGCGTCCGATTCTGGACTTGAGACCCGTCAACCGAGCGCTTCACAAGCGAGCGTTCAGAATGACAACTCTAAAACAGATCATGGCACAAGTGCGTCCCGGGGACTGGTTTGTATCCGTAGATCTGAAGGATGCGTACTTTCATGTTCAGACAGCCAAGCGCCACCGAAGGTTCCTGCGATTCGCATTCCAGGATTCAGCGTACCAATTTGCTGTCCTCCCATTCGGGCTGGCATTAGCTCCACGCACATTCTCGAAGTGCGTGGACGCGGCGCTTTCCCCTCTCAGAGCGAGCGGACTGCACATTCTCAATTATCTGGACGATTGGCTGATTTTAGCCCACTCTCGGAAGGCGCTAATCGGTCACACGCGGATGCAGCTTTGTCACTTGACATCCCTGGGGCTGCGTGTGAACATGCAGAAGAGCAAACTCACGCCGAGTCAGTCTATAACGTATTTGGGGATATGTTTCGACTCAGTGGAGATGCACGCTCACCTCCCCCCGGAGCGGACGGAGTCCATCTCTTCAGCTCTACATTTGCTCAGGCCGGGCCGGTCTGTTCCCCTGCGGGAGTTCCAGAGGCTTTTGGGTCTCATGGCGTCAGCATCGGCGGTCTGCCACCTAGGTCTTCTGCACATGCGACCACTACAGTTCTGGCTGAAGGCTCGGGTTCCATGAAGAGCGTGGTCCTCGGGTCGGGCGCGAGTCCCGGTTACACTCAGCTGCCTCAGCGCCCTGAGTCCGTTGCGCGACCCGAGCATGTTCTGTCGTGGAGTTCCCCTGGGGCTGGTGATGAGACACACAGTCGTTACGACGGATGCGTCGTCCTCGGGATGGGGTGCGTTGTGCGAGGGCATGCCGGCATCCGGCCTTTGGTCACAGTCTCTGAGGAAATGGCACATAAATCGCTTGGAGCTAAAGGCGGTGTGTCTAGCTCTTCATACTTTCCAGTCGAGGCTGGAGCAGAAACATGTACTGATTCGCACCGACAACATGTCTGTGGTTTCGTACATAAATCGCCAAGGAGGGATCCATTCCGGAGCTCTTTTCAAACAGGCAGCGGGTCTCCTACTGTGGGCAGATCGGCATATACTCTCTATCAGAGCAGCGCATATCCCCGGTCATATGAACCGCGGAGCGGACATGCTTTCGAGGGAGGGTCTTCCGCACGGGGAATGGAGGCTTCATCCTGACACAGTCCTGTTAATTCGGGAAGACTTCGGGAAGGCGGAAGTGGATCTATTCGCGACAAGCGAGAACGCACACTGCCCGTTCTATTTCTCGCTGATCCACTCCCCCATGGGGAGCGTTGCGCTGACGGTGCGTTGGCCGGTCATTCGGCTTTACGCGTTTTCTCCAGTGAAGATTTTACCCCTAGTGCTGTGCAAAATCAGCGAGGAGATGGCGTCGGTGATTCTCGTCGCTCCGTTTTGGCCGAATCAACCATGGTTTCCGGACCTGAGGGAGTTGTTGACGGCACCGCCGTGGCGGATTCCCCTCAAGTCTATCATTTGGTTGGAAAAACACACCCGAAATTGCCAACTTCCATACAATATAGTAGGCGGAAATAAGTATGATTCACAAATAGTATGTCTGAAACCTCAGTATGCAAAAAGCAGTAGGCGAGAAATACCTGAATGGCCTACTGACATTTGTGAGGGCATTGGATAGACACTACTCTATCCCATCTATATCCTAAAAAAACTGTCCTGTGGTATCACTTTTTTTAGTGTTATTTATTGAAAATAATTATCTTACTTCTTTCGTTACAGATACGCCAGTTTGTGTATCCATAAAAACTTTAATTTGCTTCAGAATCCAATACATAGTGTTTAGAAAATACAGCAGACACATTGACAGGATCAGCATATACTGCAGATCTGTAAACATCATTTCAACTGAACATGCTCTACACAATCTAAAAAGAGTTTGATTGTAATGTTTTCTATGTGATCTGTTCAGTGTTTCTTGTGTTTGGGAGGGTTGTTCAAGAGACTGAGACTTGTCCGGACCCCGACACCTGCCGCTGTCACACCAGGCTGCTGAAGAACTTTATCCAGAGTTGTCTTTTTGATAGCAGCTCGAGAAATGTTCTCCTGATCAGCCAAGTGCTGAAGCTCTCTGTCAACATTGAGCAGACACTTATTTAATATTTATTTTAATAGTCTTTCCTAAAATATAGATGATGATCAGTCTTGATTAAACTTTTCCACTGTAGAATGAGGCTGTCCCTCTCACTAATGCGTAGTTCACACTGCATTATTTTGGCCCCGATTTTCAGTCGCAGACAGGTTTTGAGAAATTACAAACAAATTTCTCAGCATAAATATCACCTGACACCGTGTGGATCAGAGGTAGTCAACACGGTCCTAGAGAGCCACAGCCCTAATCAAACACACTTGAACAAGATCACCAGTGTCTTTAGGATTACTAATGCCGTTCCCCAATCAGAATACTATCCGTCCTAAATATAGATTAAAATGTGCCAAATCATATTATGTCAAGTTCTACTCACAAAGTACTCAGATGGTCTACTATTTTCCAAAAAAATAAGAAGTGTGAATCCATGGATATTACCCAAAATTGACTGTGAGAGGGATACGTTTAGTGACACTACACTGCATTAATAAAATGACGTAAGTGATGCTTCAGTAAATTAAAATGAATCACAGTTAACGTTACATAAATAAGTCAATAAGAAAGAAATGCTTATATGCAAAAAAAAGTGTTGTTTTATGTGTGACATTGTCGTCATGAGGTGACTGCGTCTCTCTAGGAGGAGAATAGAAACGAATACGAGAAGAAAAAGTCATTTCATGTGCTCTTAAGGTGTAAACCATGACAGATGAAAAGCACCCGTGTGATGCTGTACCTGGTTCTTATACATGACGCCTCTACGGCGTTGATCAGGAGGCTACGAAAGCCTCCGCTCTCCATCACGTGTAGCGCGTGGATCGTTGCTCCTCCAGGTGATGCCACGTTATCCTTCAACTGTCCGGGATGTTCCTCGGACTCCAGGAGCATTTTTGCCGCCCCCTGCCGAAAGTCCTCCTCATCATTAGAGTGTCAATGAAAGAAACAGCATCGACGTGTCAATCAATGTCACCCACTCACCAGCAGAGCCTGAGCTCCCAGACGCACAGCAAGCCTTCGGGGCAATCCCATCTTCACCCCCCCGTCAGCGAGAGCATCAACCGCTGTGAATGCCTGCACAACAACGAGACAACACATCAAGTATTTCTACCTGTACACTCAGAGATGTTTTATATTGCTAGGCTGTGGCTCACATAAGCCGGTCCGCTGCCACTGAGACCTGTTACGGCATCGATCAGGTCCTCTTCCACCTCCGTACAGTAACCCACACTGGCCATTAGCTGTTCCAGGAGTTTGCCGTCCTCCACCTCAGCATGAGTTCCTGTAGCGTACACAGTCGCTCCTTCTCGCACCACCACTGGAGTGTTGGTCATACAGCGGATGACTTTTGGCGCCGGCCGGTACTGAAGCAGCTTCTGTAATCAACGGATCAAACCAGGTGAGATGCACAACACCCACGGATGTTAAGTTGACATACAGTATTGCGCAGTATAGCTCTGCACTATTTATTTACACCAGGGATAGGTAACGCTGGCTCTGTTGTGCCACTGTCCTGCAGATTTTAGTTCAAACTCTTAGCAAACACACCTCATTGTCATTTTCAAGTAACCCTAACTCTAATCCATGTTTAATTGGGTTGAAGCTAAAACTAGAGGACAGCGACACGCACGTTGCCTATCCCCCATTTAAACCAGGGCTGGGAAAGTTAACGCATTAATTAATTAACATGAACATGTACGTAACACTCAATTTCGTCTCTACACCTTCATCCATGCGATTATCTTATCAGTGCCCTCGCCCCGCAAAGACGGATGTAAGAGACATACTTAATGCTATTGATGATAAAGTGAAAGGAAATCAATAGCCTGCAGAATACAAACAATTACCCGGCTAAGGTACAAAACAGCAACGATAACAAATTGTGTTGCGTGTATTGTATGCAGTGTGAGGCTAATGCAGATTACATGTTTGAACATGCACGCCTAGAGAGTCAGAGCACAAACTACTAAACTGAGTTCTCTTTCACCTCTTCTTTCTCTGAAACAGACAAATAAACAAAAACTAATTCCCGTATTAGCAATATATATTATTGTGACAGGGTCCATGTAAAAAAGTAGTCCATTTCATGAACGTTTACAGCTGGGAAACAAAACAGACACGTCACAGTATATTAGCTCTAAAAAGGGGAGCAGCATAATAAAGATATCTGTTTATAATGTTCATCATACAACAAAGGATGGGCCCAAACACTCACTCTTATTAAATGATTGTGTTCTCCTTATATGCAAAAAAGTAGCATGCTATCATTTTGTTGTTTAAAGATGTGCTTTAAATAAACTTTAATTACACTTTGTGTTGAAAGAGAGTTTATTACTACTATGTAAAGGAAATACTGTTGTAAAAAATGTGTGTTTGCAAACCAAATATTATTACACCTTTGTTCCTATAGTAGTACTTTTAAAATAAAAGTGCACAATACACTACTTTTAAATTGATTATTGAATTTTACACTTGACAATGCAGTTAATTACTATTAATCACAGAAAAGTAATGCGATTCAAATTCTTAGTCGCTGCCCAGAACCAATTTAAACCTTCGCTTACCATGGCGGACCTCATTGGGAACCATGTCATCAAAAGACTCATTATGTGTCAGCCTTCCACTAAATCTCGTCATGATGCTCATCATTGTCATTAATCCTGACCTTTTCTATGGAGCTGATGGTGACCCCGGCCGCACAAGACACAATGAGATGTCGTTCTTCAATGTCCGGTCCAATCTCATCCAAAACAAATGGAATAATATGAGGCTTGACAGCAAGAAAGAGAACGTCACTCTTGTTCACAGTCTCTTTATTACTGGTGGTGAAGTATGCTCCCATTTTCTAAAGTACACAGAAGTATATTTCACATTTCAATATTGTGTTTCGGTAATGTTACACAACTGTAATTTATGTCATAAACTCACTTTGAGTCCGATGACAGTGGGCAGATCTGTGTCTGGAGAGCTCGCTGTTATCCTGTGAGTGGCTATTACACCTGATGGACAGAAAAATATCATCATCCTCCTCTCAAAACTGCTGACAGTTACTAGGGATGGGAATCGTTTGGTTCCTCAGCTTTCGTTTCAGAATCGTTTCTTAGGTCACGATTCGATCTGATGTACTAACTAGCATATTGCAGTATATCTAGAATATTTCCAGTCACTGAACTGTCATATACTGTATTTTTATGCAACTAAAAGTGCACATTAAAGCCGTTCTCATGACATACGCTGTGGATTGCACTGCACAAAGAAGTAATTAAGAACGACCACGGCCAAAATGTATGTACTTCATCGTGCAGGTAAGTCAAACTGTCACACGATAAAGAGGAATCCAAAGGCAGAGATGATAATTTACAGTCTTTAATGAATGAACAAACAAAGGCAGTCTGTCGTAGAATCACACAGCACTGGAGGAAAATAAAACAAAAAGGAGATCCGACTCCCGTCTCGGCGGATATGGAACAAAGCTGTCAAGCGGTACAGCACAGCCGTCACAGACAGGGAGAACCGCGGGGTTCAACAGCAGATACAGCCAGAGACAGAGGATACCTGGCGTCAGACAGTTCCAAACAAGACAAGGCAGGGTTAGGTGAGTCTCTTACATTACATAACACAGACAAGACGGCTGAAGCAGTAGTTACGTATGACGCGAAGCAATAATCCGACAAGGAATCTAGCAGAGCAAACACAAGAAAAAGGGAAGGCACTTAAGGGTGAAGTGAAAACAGGTGATCAAGTAAATCAGCGCAATCGCTGATTGCAATGATGAACAGGTGCATGAAGAAAGAGAGCGAGAAAGTGAGATACTAGACAGCTAAAAAGTGGTGTGTGAATAAGAGAAAGGGAAGAGAAACCTGACTCATGACACAAACAGGGCTAGTTGTATTTAGCTGGCTCTTTCTCTACTGCTTATGTGTGCTCCACTGTAGCTCTCTTTTGGAGAGCACTAAGACAAGTCACCATCGATCATGAAAACTATTTTATTAGAATACAAATGATCATGCCGCATTCGGTGGGGACAGAATTTATTTATATGGGTTCTAGTCTTTAATTTGCACGGAGTGAGGAGCAGGGCAAGCGTTTTAATCCATTGACATCAAAGTTAAGCTTCACACTTTCGGAGCATTCAAAGCTCAATTTCATAGGAATGGTTAAAAATGCTTGATCTTGCGCTTTTGCACCAGTATAAAACAAACTTTATATTGGGACACAAATTGTCCGGTGAGACCACTACTATCAGACTTTACTGTCATCCTTGATTTAATTATTTCCAAAATCTTGTCATAATTTTATCAATATACATTTTCGTAACAGTGTTGTAATTATAATCTCTTCATAATTGCTATGCGCTCATGCCCCGCCCCAGAGAACCTGTCCAGTACTCAAAATGAAATATGATCAAAAATGCCCATCCCTACTCTCCATTCACCTTATTTTTCATACAATGAAATGGCGCTGCCATTTTTGAACTCATGCAAATAGGGGTCTTCACAGGTCAAAATGTTTTTACCCAAACCCAAAGAGACCCGATCCCGACCCAGACCCATCCAATATTTTAAAAGTTGGCCCCGACGCAGACCCGCATATAATTTAAAGGCAGGGTAAGCATTGTTTTAACACGCTTTCAGTCGGTATCAAAACAAACTTGGAGCCAATCAGCAGTAAAGTGCCCTCTAGAGTGTGCTCAGTGCACATGACGGACATTAGCCGAGCCGAGCAATGACAAACAAAAGAAGAAGACGTCTGCGAAATAAAAGGCGGCTTACCATCGGGCAAGCACTGGAGAGAACTAAGGGAGCAGGAAGACCTGAGATTGGACGCTGACGTTGCTTTGATTCTTTTCGATAGGTGAGTAACATTATTTTTGCTTTGTTTCACAGAACTAATACAGTATATGCTGGCATTTGCTTGAATATGCTGTTGTGTCATGTTCGCTTGTTTGTAAAATAATGCGATATCGCTGGGGTGGGCGATATGGACAAAAAATTATATCTAGATATTTGTGTCGATTTTAACGATAACGATAATTAGACGATATCCATTAAAAAATTGTTTTTAAAAGTCTGAGTTACTTAATCACTGATGATAATAATGTGCACAATGTTGAATGAAAACAGTGCTTATTTATTTTCTTTAACATGTAAGTATTCAAGTAAAAACAATTCAAAGACATACAAAATACTAATTGAATTAGTGTAAGAACATCGAGTAAACATTCAGTTGTACACCTCTGCTGTAATGTAAATTGTACAGCATACGAGCAAGATGAAATTATAATATATGATAGAAGTTGGGGAGGGCAGTTGAGCTTGGCACTTTCCCCACCTACTGAATCGGCAGCATTTATTTAGCTATAAACTTGGTGATAGCATTTGTAATGTCTTGCCACTGTTGCTTTTCTTATCGTAAGGCACATTTCCGCTAAACGACTCCGCTAAAGTTTGTTGCGTATGTTGTGCAGCAGGTCCCTTAGCCGATGTCGGCTTTTCTCGGGCAGCGGAGTCTCTGAACTTTTCATACTCTTGGTATTCCTTACTATGGTTGGTAATTTTAACAGCAACATGTTTCCTACACACTTTGCAGAGTGCCGTCTTTTGCGCACATCAGTTTTCTCAAAACCGAACCACTTCGATGAAAGTGAGTTTGAGCCACGTTTAGCTGAAGTAGATTGCGAAGCTCTGGGTGTCTGTCTCCTTCTGTCAACTGTGTAGCATAACCACATTCGTTAACCGGTGTTGAACATGTGTGCAGCCATGCGCTAACCTGTGAGAGAGATGACGACGTGTATGCATACAACAGCAATCACGTGACGCCCTGCTGCAGCCTCTGAATGTGTGGAGTTTTAATGCGTGTTTTGGAGTGTTTTTTCGGAGTAATTAAAATACTCGTTAATGAGAATTTGCACATCGTTAACACAACAATCCCGATATTATCGCAGACGATATATATCGCCCAGCCCTAGATATCGCTCGAGTAGGAGTATGGTAGTGCTCTCATATCAGCATGGCTGTAAATAGGCAAGAGGCCGTGTGCTGGATGAAGGTATCCCAGATGAAGCAAACATGCCTTGATGCCTCCCTGCCTTGAAATACTGCCTCTGAAGGCAGCATTATATAGCTTTTGGACAAAGCCGCCAACATGTTTCTTATTATATTACAGCTTTTGCCCGTTGCTTGAACACTATAGACCCATACCTTACACAAAAGCGCTGCTTTGCACTCTAGTTGCAATTCTGCACACTTACTCCTCTATGCAACACACTTAGTCCTGCATATTACACTCTATTTCATACATAAGACACTTCGTTGAAAAATGAAATCTCAGGGTGCCATTTGGAAAACACATGCATCCAAAATACAAAACACATCTGGTAATTGCAACCACTCAAATAAACACCTTAAGGCACTTAAGCAAAACTGAACACCAATCAGCCAGCTACAAAAAGCCCTCAGTTTAGCCATTTCAAGAACTTTGCAAGCATCGATAGAGAGCAAGAGGCCGAGGTAGAGCAAGAGGAGGACAAGGTCGAAGGAAGCCATGCACGGACCCCTATTTCTGATGACATAAGAGCAACTTTGGTGGACCATGTCATCAACCATGGCCTGACTATGAGGGAAGCTGGGCAGAGAGTCCACCCACAACGAAGCTACTTCACAGTGGCATCTGTAATAAGAACATTCCGACTAGAAAACAGGTATTCACCTCTCTACCTTCTACTCTACTCAGATGGTATTTACAGCACTTTACTACAGTATATCACATAATCACATCACCTGTACAGGGTATTGCAGGGTGCTAATACTCCTTTTGCAGCCAAAGTGGTAGTTTTTGTGAAACATACCATGATTACTTTTATTGAGATGTTTCAGTACAGTGGATGATACAGTATATACAGTAAAGTACTGTAAGAAAAAGAAGCAAACCGATGACAATTTGTGGTTGTATTTCTCTAGATTGACTAGAAGACCTTCTGCGATGTCGATGAGGTCCTGTGGCCAGACCCCAACAGACGGCAGGATCCATGAGCCCACGTATGCACAATTGCCATGATTTTCTGTGTTTATAGTATAGTGTTTTTTCTAGAATTTTTTTGCTTTATCTGAATTCATGTTACTGCAATGTACAATATTGAGTAGGCCTATTTGCTTTTTTGGTTGTTTGAAAATGTGCCTCCTGAAAATATGCCTTCTGAATAAACGGTGAAAATCAAAGACTGCAGTGTTTTATGTAAAGTAGACTAGTGTGTACCCGCTAATCTGAAAATGTATGCTTATGATGCAAGTATGTCTCATCAGAGTTATATTTTGACAAAGGAATGTTAGGTTTTGATTGTAGAGTTTCAAATTACACAGATGTGAATGTTATATTTCCCAGTGTTGTGTCACGTTAACTTGTGTGTAGAGTTTTGGCACAATGAGAGAAGTCAAATGTGTTGCAAAAAGTGTTCAAGCAACGGGCAAAAACTGTAACAAATGTTAGGAAAAATTTAACTTTATGACATCTGCTAATCGATTTAGAATGGTCCTAATAATACAATTTTCCACACCCATAACAGTAGAGGTCTTCACGGTGGACCCGAGGCTCGACACGAGACCCATATGGGTTCGGGTCGGATCCCAATCCTATTACTTTGGGTCTCGAGTCTGTGTCTACCTTCCAATCTGAAGTAAACACACCTACCTGCAAAACTTTGAATTCAATTAAAACGTTACAGCAAAGCCACTTAGGGATGCTCCGATCCGATATTCGTATCGGGTATCGGCATCGATACGTAATAAAATTCTAGATCGGGTATCGGTGCAATTTGTCACCGATACCCGATCTGACATAAAATTTGTGCTAGACGATGTAAAAGTTCATGGAGACACCGGCGCTTAAACTCTCTCGTGGGCGGCTGCGCATTGCGCAACGTGCGACATCATACGCTAGCAACGTGTGACATCATACGCTAGCAACGTGCGACATCATACGCTAGCAACGTGAACAAGTGAACATATAGCAGCGAACAGCATGGAGCGAGCCAAAATATCTGTCATTTGGAGTTATTTTACAACAGCTACGCCAATAAGTTCCACCGCTTTCATTGTTATGGATGGGCAACCGCTGTCCGTCGTTGCGAATAATGGCTTCAGACTCCTTATAAACCACCTGGAGCCGCAGTACGACACGCCGAAGCGTAAATATTTAACTCTACCTTGAACTGTACCGAAAAGTCTGCAAACACAAATAAAAGATGTCAATGCGGTGAGTTTTACAACAGATATCTGGAGCTGCGACGTGTCCCCCGTGTCGCTTTTAAGTTTAACCGCACACTGGTTGGATGAGAATTTTGTGCCACAAAATGCCACGTTAAATGCAACAAACATGTGCAGTTTTACTCAGCTAGGGAAGCTAGTGTTTTATTCATCTGTTTCTGTGTTGGATGTTAAATTTTATTTTCTCTAAACTTTAGTTTAGTTAAGTGGACTTTGCTTTAGTGACTAAAGCATTAAAAAGATCTGATTCATGTTATTTTGAATATCTAAAGCAGTAAAGCTATTACTTTTTTGCTCAATTTCAGCAGCTTTTTTGCGAATTGATTTTTTAATTATTTTTGCACTTTCTTAAAAATTATTAAGAGATTTTGTTTCCATTTATTTATACCCGTTTATCAAGCTAGTGAAGCTGTTGTTATATTCAGCTGCTTAATTTGCACTTTAATTTTGAATGTCTTTTGTCCAAAGATAGTGAACACTTTTGTGTTATTTTTCATTTGTTTTGCACCGGTGCTGGTTTAATAAACTATTTACTAAATTTGTGAATCATTAGTTTGTTATTTTGTTTTACGGGGTCAGGAAATTTATGTTAAGTCGAGCCTGATGTCTTGCACAGCAATGCACATAGTTTATCAAGTAATTGTGCACTTTAAAATTTTTACCTTAGTATCGGATCGGTACTCGGTATCGGCCGATACTGAATCTCAGGTATCGGAATCGGTATCGAAAGCAAAAAAGGTGGATCGGAGCATCCCTAAAGCCACTAGATGGATCAGCCCAAAAGACTTAACGGCTAATGCTAATGCCACACCTTCAGCAGAACACAGTACTGTATGTCAAAGGAAGAGAATATTCACTACACTAAATAAATCGCTTTTATGAGGATATAGCTATTTATTGAAGGAATCGACTGTCTGTCCATTAATGTTCAACATGTTTTACACCAAACAATACTTTTTTTGGGAACGATATGTAGATTTTACTACGAACATTTAATTTTATCTGTGAACTGTGAAACTGATAGCCTGAAGTGCTTCTCCTTTTTGGTTGTGTGAAGTGGTGTTTAGATAATTTGACTCATGTCGTTGACCGAAATCCAATGAGTGCCAAGAGCATCTGGATCTCTCTATCCTCTATCATGGACATAAACACCATACGCTGCATCCATCAAGCCACCAGCATCCTAGCTGACCCCTCTCAAGCACTTTTCACACTTCATGCAGGCTGTGTGATTTTGTCTTATGTATAGCACCTTGGTCCTGTGGGAACATTGTTTCGTTTCACTGTGTACTGTACAGACAATAAAAGCCTCTTGAAGAGACTGAGTGACAAACGCCATTGATTCCTATGGACGCTACGTGCGCCGGAAGTAGCAGAGCTGGCTGAGATTTTAGCGGATGAACGTCGTCGTTTCGTGTGTGTATATACTGAATATACAGTTTGGGAAATTATTTCAACCCGTAATTTTACTTTTTAGAGTAAAACTTTAAACGTTAAACGAAATACTATACTAGCGCTCACTTGTTTTCTTTGTAGATCAAATGACTTTTGTGAAAAGCTTTTAATTTAGTGTCGCTAGTGTAGTGTAGTGTAGTGTAGTGACGAGCTGTTGTTCTTACCTGCCGCCGCGAAACCCTTGACGAGCGCGTGAGCCAGCTGACCCGCTCCGATGAAACCCACACTCATGTTCACCTGCTAACACACGCACAACATCAACAAACACAACACAACACAACACAACACCTGACAGAACATCACAGAGCTCAGCACTGACGCACTGGATGCGATGTTGACGTGCGCGTGGTTGTTCTCCGTTTGTCAGTTACGTTAATGCAGCAGAAGCGCGATGACGAACACGGATGAAACTTACTGAAGTCTATTTCCTGATCGCGTTGAAAACACACAGTCAATATACTGTGACTGCTTAAGAAGAGAAGAGATCATAAACATGTATCTTGCTTTATTTGACGTTAGTTGCTTCCTCAGGAAGTTTACTCACACTGACACTGCCATTACGTTTGACGACTGAAAACATTCGACCAATAGTGAAGCAGTGCTCTACCACTAGCCAATGGTAGCGCATCCTGTTAAACCAGTTCTGTGGTTGCGTCATTTCTCATGCACGGATTGCTCTCTTGGGCAGGTGACAATAGAAGGGAAGGCAAGATGTTTTTTCAAAGAAACAATCCAAGTATGACACATTTCATATTCACCAATGTACATTGTTTTATCAAAAGGTCCTTATTTTAGACAATAGTAGTAACACGTGAGCCTGGAGTGCAGGGACCCCATTCAATAACACTGCAGTTAAAATAAGAACTCTGAGTTGATTTACTCAGATAATCGCTACTCTGAGTTTTCTGTTTCAGAACATCTGGGACCCGTTTCAGATAGCAGGGTAAGTGCAAACTCAGTGTAAGTTAACCCCAGAAAACGGGATACTCTGGGTTTTCAGTTTCAGAACATCTGGGACCCGTTTCAGATAGCAGGGTAAGTGCAAACTCAGTGTAAGTTAACCCCAGAAAACGGGATAGGCCTACTCAGTTTCAGAACGCGAGGTATATCAAACCCGCGACCCGGGGTAAGTCAAGCCAGTTTCAGAAATCAAGGTATCTTATACTTAGAGTGAGTAACCATAGTAACCTACTCTGTGAACCTAACCTGGTCAGGAGCAGGTTTTATTCCACTAACCCGAGGTTTGATACAATCTCCGCCCCCTTTTCCTTAATTGCGCACAAGTTCGCAACACAGACATTAAAATGGCATGTCCGTTTATTCAGGAAACCGTAGATGAGGAAGCTGCATTCATTCAGAGAGAGTTACATTTTCGTCGGGAGAGAATATATGGTGAAGCCCCGTTTGGATGTTTTTTCATATCCGGAGGATTTTTTATTTGAGCGATACTGTTTTTCTTTAAAGTCCATTAAATATATTCACAATCTGCTTCATCCTTACATCACAAACCTCACTCGTCGGGGCCGCGCTCTTACATCTGAGCAGATTCTTTGTATGGCCTTACGTTTCTTTGCTAATGGAAGCTTTCTTTATAACATCGGGGATGCAGAACACGTTAGCAAGGCAACTGTATGCAGAGCAGTAAGAAAAGTGTGCATCGCTCTCAAGCACTTTTTATACATTTGTGTTAAGTTTCCTGTGAGAGCCTTCAAAGAGGAGTTTCATAGGATTGCAGGTGAATGGTGAACGTCTTTCTGAATCAGGCTGATCAAATAAATGTGGTCTTGCTGCCACCTCTAATAATTCAAATACCCTTTAGGATTTCCCATTGTGATTGGGTGCACATTTAAAAGGTCCCACTTGCAGAAACGATTCGAAACGATTCTGAAACGAAAGCTGAGGAACCAAACGATTCCCATCCCTAGTAACTGTCAGCAGTTTTGAGAGGAGGATGATGATATTTTTCTGTCCATCAGGTGTAATAGCCACTCACAGGATAACAGCGAGCTCTCCAGATATACTTCTGTGTACTTTAGAAAATGGGAGCATACTTCACCACCAGTAATAAAGAGACTGTGAACAAGAGTGACGTTCTCTTTCTTGCTGTCAAGCCTCATATTATTCCATTTGTTTTGGATGAGATTGGACCGGACATTGAAGAACGACATCTCATTGTGTCTTGTGCGGCCGGGGTCACCATCAGCTCCATAGAAAAGGTCAGGATTAATGACAATGATGAGCATCATGACGAGATTTAGTGGAAGGCTGACACATAATGAGTCTTTTGATGACATGGTTCCCAATGAGGTCCGCCATGGTAAGCGAAGGTTTAAATTGGTTCTGGGCAGCGACTAAGAATTTGAATCGCATTACTTTTCTGTGATTAATAGTAATTAACTGCATTGTCAAGTGTAAAATTCAATAATCAATTTAAAAGTAGTGTATTGTGCACTTTTATTTTAAAAGTACTACTATAGGAACAAAGGTGTAATAATATTTGGTTTGCAAACACACATTTTTTACAACAGTATTTCCTTTACATAGTAGTAATAAACTCTCTTTCAACACAAAGTGTAATTAAAGTTTATTTAAAGCACATCTTTAAACAACAAAATGATAGCATGCTACTTTTTTGCATATAAGGAGAACACAATCATTTAATAAGAGTGAGTGTTTGGGCCCATCCTTTGTTGTATGATGAACATTATAAACAGATATCTTTATTATGCTGCTCCCCTTTTTAGAGCTAATATACTGTGACGTGTCTGTTTTGTTTCCCAGCTGTAAACGTTCATGAAATGGACTACTTTTTTACATGGACCCTGTCACAATAATATATATTGCTAATACGGGAATTAGTTTTTGTTTATTTGTCTGTTTCAGAGAAAGAAGAGGTGAAAGAGAACTCAGTTTAGTAGTTTGTGCTCTGACTCTCTAGGCGTGCATGTTCAAACATGTAATCTGCATTAGCCTCACACTGCATACAATACACGCAACACAATTTGTTATCGTTGCTGTTTTGTACCTTAGCCGGGTAATTGTTTGTATTCTGCAGGCTATTGATTTCCTTTCACTTTATCATCAATAGCATTAAGTATGTCTCTTACATCCGTCTTTGCGGGGCGAGGGCACTGATAAGATAATCGCATGGATGAAGGTGTAGAGACGAAATTGAGTGTTACGTACATGTTCATGTTAATTAATTAATGCGTTAACTTTCCCAGCCCTGGTTTAAATGGGGGATAGGCAACGTGCGTGTCGCTGTCCTCTAGTTTTAGCTTCAACCCAATTAAACATGGATTAGAGTTAGGGTTACTTGAAAATGACAATCAGGTGTGTTTGCTAAGAGTTTGAACTAAAATCTGCAGGACAGTGGCACAACAGAGCCAGCGTTACCTATCCCTGGTGTAAATAAATAGTGCAGAGCTATACTGCGCAATACTGTATGTCAACTTAACATCCGTGGGTGTTGTGCATCTCACCTGGTTTGATCCGTTGATTACAGAAGCTGCTTCAGTACCGGCCGGCGCCAAAAGTCATCCGCTGTATGACCAACACTCCAGTGGTGGTGCGAGAAGGAGCGACTGTGTACGCTACAGGAACTCATGCTGAGGTGGAGGACGGCAAACTCCTGGAACAGCTAATGGCCAGTGTGGGTTACTGTACGGAGGTGGAAGAGGACCTGATCGATGCCGTAACAGGTCTCAGTGGCAGCGGACCGGCTTATGTGAGCCACAGCCTAGCAATATAAAACATCTCTGAGTGTACAGGTAGAAATACTTGATGTGTTGTCTCGTTGTTGTGCAGGCATTCACAGCGGTTGATGCTCTCGCTGACGGGGGGGTGAAGATGGGATTGCCCCGAAGGCTTGCTGTGCGTCTGGGAGCTCAGGCTCTGCTGGTGAGTGGGTGACATTGATTGACACGTCGATGCTGTTTCTTTCATTGACACTCTAATGATGAGGAGGACTTTCGGCAGGGGGCGGCAAAAATGCTCCTGGAGTCCGAGGAACATCCCGGACAGTTGAAGGATAACGTGGCATCACCTGGAGGAGCAACGATCCACGCGCTACACGTGATGGAGAGCGGAGGCTTTCGTAGCCTCCTGATCAACGCCGTAGAGGCGTCATGTATAAGAACCAGGTACAGCATCACACGGGTGCTTTTCATCTGTCATGGTTTACACCTTAAGAGCACATGAAATGACTTTTTCTTCTCGTATTCGTTTCTATTCTCCTCCTAGAGAGACGCAGTCACCTCATGACGACAATGTCACACATAAAACAACACTTTTTTTGCATATAAGCATTTCTTTCTTATTGACTTATTTATGTAACGTTAACTGTGATTCATTTTAATTTACTGAAGCATCACTTACGTCATTTTATTAATGCAGTGTAGTGTCACTAAACGTATCCCTCTCACAGTCAATTTTGGGTAATATCCATGGATTCACACTTCTTATTTTTTTGGAAAATAGTAGACCATCTGAGTACTTTGTGAGTAGAACTTGACATAATATGATTTGGCACATTTTAATCTATATTTAGGACGGATAGTATTCTGATTGGGGAACGGCATTAGTAATCCTAAAGACACTGGTGATCTTGTTCAAGTGTGTTTGATTAGGGCTGTGGCTCTCTAGGACCGTGTTGACTACCTCTGATCCACACGGTGTCAGGTGATATTTATGCTGAGAAATTTGTTTGTAATTTCTCAAAACCTGTCTGCGACTGAAAATCGGGGCCAAAATAATGCAGTGTGAACTACGCATTAGTGAGAGGGACAGCCTCATTCTACAGTGGAAAAGTTTAATCAAGACTGATCATCATCTATATTTTAGGAAAGACTATTAAAATAAATATTAAATAAGTGTCTGCTCAATGTTGACAGAGAGCTTCAGCACTTGGCTGATCAGGAGAACATTTCTCGAGCTGCTATCAAAAAGACAACTCTGGATAAAGTTCTTCAGCAGCCTGGTGTGACAGCGGCAGGTGTCGGGGTCCGGACAAGTCTCAGTCTCTTGAACAACCCTCCCAAACACAAGAAACACTGAACAGATCACATAGAAAACATTACAATCAAACTCTTTTTAGATTGTGTAGAGCATGTTCAGTTGAAATGATGTTTACAGATCTGCAGTATATGCTGATCCTGTCAATGTGTCTGCTGTATTTTCTAAACACTATGTATTGGATTCTGAAGCAAATTAAAGTTTTTATGGATACACAAACTGGCGTATCTGTAACGAAAGAAGTAAGATAATTATTTTCAATAAATAACACTAAAAAAAGTGATACCACAGGACAGTTTTTTTAGGATATAGATGGGATAGAGTAGTGTCTATCCAATGCCCTCACAAATGTCAGTAGGCCATTCAGGTATTTCTCGCCTACTGCTTTTTGCATACTGAGGTTTCAGACATACTATTTGTGAATCATACTTATTTCCGCCTACTATATTGTATGGAAGTTGGCAATTTCGGGTGTGTTTTTCCAACCAAATGATAGACGAAGACTGGCTAAACGGACCACAGTTAAAACAAATCAATGATAACATTTATTTATCCCAAAATCTATAGACATCATTCTTTGAAAGTAAAACATTCTAACACATTCGTATTTATTAATGTATAATAGTGTTTCGCAGCCTTTTTGGTATCATGCTAGTTTTTGTGGTCGTAATGTTGAATCTTATTACACACCTTGTGCGCTGAGATAACCGAGGAAGAAAGAACAACATCATTTAAAATCTGACATTAAAAGATATGGTTTTACGATATACGGCTTGAATTCTAGCCTGTAGAGAAAGCAGACCATGGATTCCCAACAAACATGTGACATATGCCAGATGTGCAGATCATGTCTATATTGCGTCGGTTGGTCCAGGACCATATCTGGACATCTGACCTCTCTTGGATGTAGATATGAGGTTCAGTATTTATTACTTCTATCTAGGCGAGTTTTTTGGACGTCTGTCTAATATATAAACTCAACTAATTCAATACCCGTGTGTCAAAAGTATGCGTAACAAACTGACAACAAATCGGATGCCAGCTGCCGTGAAACACCAAAGAAGAAGCCCATGAAAAAAGCCATCACGCTCACAGACCGAGTGAATATTACTGAGGTAAGTTCTTTAAACATTAGCTTTTTATTCAAATTAATTTTAAAACACAAGCCCACTACAAAGTAAACATTATTTGAAAAAACTAATCAAGACCATCAGGGGAACTGTTGGCTTTTCTCTTTCATTCTGAGGGGAACACGTTCTGTCTTCACCGGCAATAAACAGCCAGGTGAAACTAAATAAACATTAAACGTTTTTCTTACATTCACTGTAAAGTCAAGCTAAAAGTCATCCTGCGTTTCTGATTTGACATGTTCATAAAACATACTGTTTAGTCAATAATGATTAATGAAAACTGAATGCATATTCATTTACAAAGACATTTGCTATACAACTGACTACTATTCATGTTTCTTCTTTTTCTCCTTACTGCTTGTGTCGACAGAAGCTACATAAGGTTACACCCCAAAGGCTCTCTTAAGAGCCACACCAAGCGTCTTTGCCCTTGTAAGTATATTTGACTTGCGGTCAGACCCTCTCTCAGTATTTAAGGTTAGATTACATAAAGCTACATTGTGCAGCAAGTCAGACTCTTCAATGTATTAATAAAGGCCATTAGAGGATAGTTCTTTTAAAATACAACCTAGCAACTTGCACCTTATTTGCTATGTTCATAAGCCTCAACAATGATTATGAATTACTAAAGTACACACACAACAAATCTGACCCCTTTTGCATATTAACTGCCAGGCACATTCTTGGATTTATCTTAGATATTCGTACTAACATAGTTCTCAACATTTGGTTAGGACTGGACTGTAATATATTGGTGAATGTCAACAATTGTGAGTATCATTAATATTCTTTAATTTATTCAATTTTCTTTGTCCATAACTGCCTCCAGAGTTCATTTCTTGTTTCAAGGTTAGTCATAGATAAAGAATTGCTGGTAAAACAGCTGGTAAATAAAAATTAAAACACAGTTTCAAGTGTGTTTTAACAAAATAATTGGAAAACAAGATGCATCAGAAATCATTTTATAATGCTATTGTTACCCTCTTTTCAGGTCTTTCCATTCTTACAGCTGCAGTAATGAAATGCAGTAAAGATGCAACAGAGGAGATAAGAAAACATAGTTCGGACCATCTAAAGCAGGGGTCACCAACCTTTTTGATACTGAGAGCTACTTCATGGGTACTGAGTCATACGAAGGGCTACCAGTTTGATTCACTCTTCTGAAATAACAAATTTGCTTAGTTTGCCTTATACATTATTAATTATGTGAAGACTCTGATCACGTTAATGATTTCTCACAATAATTACCAACAATGACAAGGTGGGAAACAGATATCAATATTCAGCACTTTATTTCTATTCATGTCAGTAATTGTAACATTTTCAGATGATCACTTACATTACATTTCTTAGGAAAAATGTCAAATTTTCACTAGCCACTGACAAACCTTTTAAACAAATCATGAACTATGTTGCACCATGTTTCAAAAAGTTATCAATTATGTACATTGTAATGTATTGAAAAAACGTAAATATTTTAAAAATAATTTTTGCCACATTTTGAACTAATGACCAAATCTGTTTTTAACAAAATTATAACTGTTACATGTCATGAACAGACATTTTAAATCGAACAATTCTTCAATATTTTAATTAAACTTTGCCATGGCACTGACATCTGGTATCATTTTCTTTGTTAGTGGGAAGACTGGCATTGCATGCTGCTTGCCATTGTATTGTAATCTGGTGTGTAGCTTGACACTGCATCTGTGAGTAACTCTTTCAGATGTGCATCAGTGAGGCGTTTTCTGTGTTTGTTCTTGATGAAGTTCATGTCAGAAAATGCTGATTCACATAGATAGGTAGAACCAAACAGGCTGGCAACCTCCATAGCTGCTGTACACACACCACTGTACTTCTCTGTGTCAACAAGGCACCAGAAGTTTGGTGCAGCCTGGTAGGCTTTGAGGTGGAGGTCATTTTGCAATGTTATGATTTCAATCTCCACTTGTCCAGCATCCAAGTTGAAATGCATTTAAAGCACTCATCATATTAACAACAGTCTTGCCTTTACCTTGCAGCTCGCAGTTCAAGTGGTTTAGTTTCCCAGTAATGTCCGTCAAAAATGCAAGGTCAAGTGTCCACTCTGTGTCCTCTAGCAGTGAGACGTCTTCGCCTTTGGACTGCATAAACTCTTTGATTTCACCCAAAAGTGACAAAAAACGATGTAAAACTCGTCCTCTGCTGAGCCATCTGATTTCTGTGTGTAGTAGCAGGTCACCATATTCAGCTGCCATCTCCTGCAATACCACTTTGAAAATCCCGTGCTGTTTTGCTTTGGAGCGGATATTGTTTATGATTTTCCCAACGGGAGTCATCACGTGCCCAAAGCCGATCACTTTGGCACACAGTGCCTGCTGTTGCATGATGCAGTGGTAATGTTGAAATTTTGGGAAGTCTGGGTCACCTTTACAGTGAGCGATGAAACCTGCATGTCGGCCAATCATAGCAGGAGCCCCATCTGTGTTCACCGCTACCAGCTTTTCTAATGGTACCTTTTTCTGCACGAAAAACTCCTTCACTGTATTATAAATGTCAACTCCTCTCATAGTTGTCTTTATGGGCAGTAGTGTCAGGAGTTCTTCTCTTGTGGAGAAATCTTCAAACATTTTTGTCTAGTTATTTTTGCATTAACTGTCCCGGGCAGCTCTGCCACTAGGTTGGTCCAAGTGCACTGGCTGGAGGTCATCAACAGGCTGCACCCCCACCACAGGGGTCCTCTCCTTTCTGATGGTGGCAATGTTATGCAATATGGCACATGCAACAGTTATGTCACAGGCCCTGTCAGGTGCAACCCTCAGACTTTTCAGACACTGAAATCTTCCCTTTAGTTGCCCAAAGGTCATTTCAATGCGTGCTCTTGTCCTGGCTAGAGCTGCATTGTAACAGGTTTGTGGTCCAAAGTTTTGCTCAGGGAAGGGCGTCATAAAATACTGCCTGCAGGCATAGCCCCTGTCAAAGGGTCCCGTCAAAATACCCCGTATAATGGAAAAACGCAGTTCTGTTAAATATTCTTATTAGTTAAATATAAAATACCTTTCATAATTGAACTGCCTGGTTGCACTACAAAGTAGCTTGTCGTTTTGGCATTTGTTTTGCAATCATGAATGAGACATTTGGCAGTTTTAATATTCTGTAACAATTTGGCCTAATCTTTGGCGTGTACGGCTGCTTGCTACCGTACACGGTGCGGGCAGCATGTCGGCCGCACGGTCACAGGTTTTGGTAAATCTCACGCGGCGCTATGGTGTTAAGGTGGCGTCTGCGGTGAGTGTGGAAGACTGTTGCTTAGCTGCAGGTGAGGTCGTGGGGCATGATCATATCAGGTCGGCCTCAAGAATGAATAATGCAACAGTTCTTTTTCTTAGTTCGATTGAAAAAGCAAACCAGCTAGTTGAAACTGGCATAGTGGTTGAAGGTCTTTTTACTCCGGTTCTCCCTCTTTCCATGCCCTCTAAGAAAGTTCTAATGTCAAATGTTCCGCCTTTTGTAAGTGAGGAAACTTTAGTGGGAATTATGTCCCGATATGGGAAAGTGGTGTCTCCAATAAAGATGATATCAATTGGCTGTAAATCCCCTCTTTTGAAACATGTGGTGTCGTTTAGGCGTTTTGTTTTCATGATCCTTAAAGAAGATGAAGAACTGAACTTGTCACTGCATCTTAAAATTGAAGATTGTGATTATGTCATTTATGCTACAACGGAGAAAATGAAATGTTTCAGTTGTGGGGAGGTGGGTCATGTAGTTCGCACATGTCCTAGAAAAGTTAACGGGGAAAAATCGGCGGTTGGTGTTGGTGAGTCGGCAGAGGCCGGACCATCTTTTACTGCTTCGCCTGAGACGGAGTCATGTAAAGCGAAGGAGGTAGATGACGAGCGTCCGTCTGCGAGAGCGAGTGAGACAGCTCAGGTAACTAACCTCAATATCGCTGTTGACAATAACAGTTCAGCTAACGCTGATACGCTGGTTTCTAAAACCTTTGTGGAGAGAGATGTACATGGTGGTGATGATGTGATTAAGGAAAATCAGAGCGATCGTAAAGTCTCTACTAAAAGGAAAAACACTATAAACTTGCAACATGATAAAGCAAAGAAAGTAGATGTGCAAGATGTTGAGGATGATGAAGATGGTGATTGTATGGAAAGCGATAGCGAGGCGTCTGATTCTAGCGTCAGTTTATCTCAGAATGATTTTTCCTCTCGCAGTTACGAGGTAGAGGATATAAGATTCTTTCTCAGGGCTACTAAAAACAAAACGGGAGTGCGTGTAAATCAGTATTTTCCTGAAACGAAACAGTTTGTTGGCAAAACTAGGCTTTTCATATCAAAGGGTTTATTTTCAAACAAAGAGACATACCGACTAAAAAAGATTGTGACAAAACTCACGTCTGAGAGCTTTTTTGGCAGCAGTCAAAAAGTTTAGTACTACAATGAACAGCTATGTAGAGGGTGTGTGTGCAGCTTTGTCTGTCTTGTTGTTGTTTTTTTTCTTTTTTCTTCCAAACATGGGTGAAGTAAACATTGCAACAATGAATGTTAACGGTTTACGAGAAATAAGAAAAAGAGCAGAAGTGTTTGAGACAGTCAAACAAAAACAAATTGATGTTGCCATGTTACAAGAGACCCACAGTGATTTAACAAACGCTGCCGATTGGGCGGAAGAGTGGGATGGGGTCGCAGTTTTGAGTCATAACACCACACTGAGTGGAGGGGTTGCCATTCTTTTTGCTAAAAGTTTTACTCCACAAGATTATCAGGTGGAGGAAGTTGTTAAGGGTAGGATTTTAAAAGTAAGAGCCACTTTTGAAAAATATACTTTTGTATTGATTTGCGTGTATGCTCCAACTTCAGCTGTGGAAAGAATGGTGTTTTTAAATGCTCTTTCTTCTGTTTTGCAAAAATGTTGTGAGGAAGAATTTTTATTTTTGGGTGGCGATTTTAACTGCACAGTTTCAGATCTGGATAGGAACCATTTTGAACCCCATTTGCCCTCAAGGAATCTCTTAATCCAGCTTGTTAAGACACAAGAACTATGTGACATATGGAGACAGTTTAACGGGACACAAAGGCAATACACCTGGACCCATTTTCGTGATAATGCTATCTCCCTGGCTAGACTAGATAGGTTTTATGTTTAAAAAACACCATTGCAACATTGTTAGAAAGGTTTTAATCACCCCGTTGGGTTTTTCTGATGACAGTATGGTACATTGTTTTGTGTTTTTAAACTCCTGTAAACCAAAAAGTGCATACTGGCAACTAAATACAAATCTGTTAAGTGACAAGTATTTTAATAATATGTTTAAGATGTTTTGGGGTGATTTCAAAACTACAAAAGAATCTTTTAACTCCTTACGTCAATGGTGGGACTTTGGGAAAGTCCAAATGTCTGTATACAGTATACTCAAAACGTCACTAAGGAGGCTACTTTAGTTATGAGCAGCTTGGAGGCCGATATTCTAAAACTTCAAAAATTGTCTGAGTCAACTGGTGCCCAGAGTTATTTTAACTCTTTGGTAAACAAAAAGACACAGTTGGCTGATTTGCTGGGTTTTAGAACACAGGGGGCTCTGGTCAGATCACGGTTCCAGAGGATAAACCAGATGGATGCTCCTTCCAGGTTTTTTTTTCAGCTTGGAAAAGAAGAATGGTCAGAGGCGGACTATTCATGCTTTGCGCTCTGAATCTGGTAAATTATTGACAGACCCTGTGGAAATCCGAAGGAGAGCGGTAATTTTTTACGAAAACCTGTACAAAAACGAACTTGGAGCAGGATACGATGGTGAAAGTGAGTTTTTTTGAAGACCTACCCCAGGTTTCTGAGAAAGCAAATGCTGGAATCTCAGGTGACTTAAGCACAGCGGAGCTGTATGAAGCCCTTCAAGGGATGGAGTCCGGAAAGGCACCAGGAATCGACGGTCTCCCAGTTGATTTTTATAAGTCATTCTGGACTGTTCTAAAAGAGGACCTGTTGGAGGTATTGAATGAAAGCTTGGCTGAAGGCCAGCTGCCTCTGAGCTGCCGTAGAGCAGTCTTAACCCTCTTGCCTAAGAAAGGCGACCTTACTGACATCAAGTTTTGGCGACCAGTATCACTGCTCTGTAGTGATTACAAACTGCTCTCAAAAACATTGGCTAATCGTTTAGCAGGGGTGATGAGCACCGTGATCCATCCTGATCAGACCTACTGTGTTCCCGGCAGATCGATATTTGACAATGTTTCTCTAATCCGTGATGTTTTTGAGGTCTCCAAGATGTTTAATATAGATTGTGGTTTAATTTCCCTAGACCAGGAAAAAGCATTCGATCGTGTGGAACATTGTTACCTTTGTAGAGTTTTAGAATCTTTTGGTTTTTGCCAGAATTTTACTGACTTTATTAAAGTACTTTATAGTGACGTTGAGAGTCTTCTTAAAATCAATGGTGGTTTATGTGCTCCGTTTAAAATGTATAGAGGGATTAGGCAGGGGTGTGCATTATCTGGTATGCTTTATTCTTTAGCGATTGAACCACTTTTACAGCAAATAAGGGTTAAATTGCATGGTATAAGTCTGCTAAATTGTAAAGATAACCTCATATTGTCAGCTTATGCTGACGATGTGGTAGTTATGATTAGTAGACAAATGGACATACAGGTTTTGTCAAAACTACTTTCAACCTTTAAAGGCTTATCTTCGGCTAGTATAAATTGGAGGAAAAGTGAAGCCTTATTGTTGGGTACATGGTTGGGAGGAAAACCGAAACTTCCTGAGGGCTTGGTGTGGGGAACTTCAGGTTTCAAATATTTATGAGTTTTCCTGGGTGATGATTCAACAGTGCAAAAAAATTGGGATGGTCTAATTGAGAAAATTGAAGGACGTCTGGAAAAATGGTTTAACTGTTAGTTAAAATCCAGGCTATTTTAGTCAATTTCTTTTGGGATAAGCTGCACTGGGTGCCACAGAGTGTATTATTTTTACCCAAAGAGGAGGGTGGACAAGACTTAATTCACCTACAAAGCAGAATAGCATCCTTTCGGTTGCAGCGCATCCAAAAACTGCTAGTTGGTTCAGTGGATTTTAAATGGTGTGCGGTTGCATATTTGATTTTAAACAAGCTCGAGAATCTGGGGCTTGATAAAACTCTTTTTTTGATGGACTCTATGAAACTGAACACTTCTGGCTTGCCTGTGTTTTATAAGAACATTTTTAAGGTTTGGTGTCTTTTTGTTTTTAAACAAGCAGAGGACCCACAATCCCTTTATTGGCTGTTGGAAGAACCTTTAATTCATGGAGCACGGATGGACTTATCTGCCAGTGGATTTTTCCCAGGACTTAACAGGACACTAGTTGAAAGTAGAGTCGTCACCTTGGGACAGTTACTAGAATCAACAGGATATGATTTTAAGAATAATGAAGCGACTGTTCAGCGGCTAGGTTTGAGATCTACTCGTCTTGCTACACAGCTATTATTAAAATGGAAAAACACCCTTAAGTCAACAGAATGGTCTTTGCTGTCTAGTTTTCGTGACGGCCGCAGCAAGCCCAATTCCACAGACTGTTTTTCTCTGTGAATGTAGAAGGCTTTTCTGGAATTTTTTTTGGGGACTGTTGAATCCTTGCATGAAGAGTTTTTGTCTTGCATTGGAAAAACACTCTATAAGTATTGTGTGATCTGTTTTAACAAGAAAATGCTAGATAGAAAGATCGACACCCCATGGCGTGGTTTTTTCAAACTAGATGTAGAAAGAAAACCCGAATGGAGGGCATTGTATAAACCACCATTGGTTAAAAGAACAGGTGACTTGCAGTGGAGGATCATTCACGGGGCCATTGCTGTCAATTCTTTCATTTCAATCTTGAACCCAGAGATTGGTGTTGAATGCCCTTTTTGCAATGAGAGAGAAACAATCTTTCATGCTTTTGCTAACTGTGCCAGGTTGGAACTGTTGTTTTCATTAATAAGTAATATCTTTGCAACTTGTGGTGAAATGTTTTCCTCGGAAGTGTTCATTCTTGGTTGTAAATATGTAAGGAAAAGAAGTTTTTCATGTCAATTGTTGAATTTTGTTTTAGGTCAAGCTGGCAATTTATATTAGCAGGAAGATGAAAGTTGAACACAAAGCAGTTGATATAGTTGTTTTATTTTCAAATATGGTACAAGCAAGGATATTGACTGATTATAATTACTATAAGTATATGGATGATCTCGATACGTTTGAAGATATTTGGTGCTATAATGGTGTTTTGTGTTCTTTGTTTGCAGCCGATCTGGTGTTTACTTTCATGTGATTCGTTTCTTTTTTCTATTTTCTTTTAATATTTCCCTGTTTTTTTGTCTTTAGAATTTGTGAATGTTAAACTGTATTGTGTTTTTGTATTAAAAGTTTTGTAAAAATTCAAAAAAAAAAAATCTCTCTCTCTCTCTCAAGATTCAAGATTCAAGATTCAAAAAAGCTTTATTGGCATGATAAAAAGTGTTTTACATTGCCAAAGCAAGAAGATTAAATATAAACATTCTGTATAAAATAATGTAAACTCTCTCTCTCTCTGTCTCTCTCTCTCTCTCTCTCTCTCTCTCTCGATCTCTCTAAGGATGTTTATGAGTGAGGGATGTTTCACAAACAGAGAGGTTTACAGGTTGAGAAAAATTGTGACAAAACTACAAAACGAGCTGACAAGTTAATGATAGTAAGCTGGCTTAAAACTTTAGCCCTCATTGGCTGCTTTTTTCTTTCTGGTTTAAGTTTAGTTTTTTATTTTCAAATGGGGGATATTCGCATTGCATCCTTAAATGTGAATGGAGCTAGAGATAGGTTAAAGCGCACAGTGATATATGAGACTATGTATCATAAACAAATTGATGTCTTACTTGTACAAGAAACACATAGTGATGCAACCAATGCTGTTGAATGGGAAAAATAATTTAAAGGTCTTTCTATTTTAAGTCATAAATCTTCACTTAGTGGAGGGGTAGCTGTTTTATTTGCTAATAGCTTTACTCCCTGTTCCATTGAGATGGAAGAGGTTGTGGAAGGCAGATTGTTAAAGGTTCGAGCTCAGTTTGAGAATCACACTTTTGTTTTTATCTGTGCGTATGCTCCAACTCTACCAACAGAACGAATGGTGTTTTTATATGTTCTGGCTGAAACCTTAGAAAAATGTAATAGCGAAGAGTTTTTATTTTTAGGAGGAGATTTTAACTGTGTGGAAAGTAACATAGACAGGAATCATGTAGAACCACATATGCCTTCTCGTAATCGACTTACTCGGATGATTGAAGCAAATGACTTAAGTGATGTATGGAGAGTTTTAAATGGGAATTTAAAACAGTATACATGGGCACATGCCCGTGATAACAGGTTGTCATTAGCGAGATTAGACATTAGACTCGCAATGTCACAAAGGATATAATTAAATCTACTTAAGCCTTAGAAGATGAAATTCTGAAATTTCAAGAAGTGGCACAGTCAAGTGGAAACCAAGCGCACATTGAAGCCCTTTTTCTAAAAAAATCTGTGTTGTCGGACATGCAAAGAGTGAAAGCACAGGGGGCGCTAGTTCGTTCACGTTTTAAAGATGTAGACCAGATGGATATGCCTTCAAAATTCTTTTTTAGCCTGGAGAAAAAGAACGGTCAAAAGCGTGTCATACACTCTTTATTTTCTGAGACTGGTTCTTTGATATCAGACCCTACTGAAATTCGAAAAAGAGCAAATGCTTTTTTTGAAAAGCTGTATAGTTGTGAACACAGGGAAGATCAGGTTGTTGAAAAGTGTTTCTTTGAAGAATTACCAAAAGTCTCTGAAGACGCTAATGCAGCACTCAAAAAGGCTATAAGCCTAAGTGAACTGTATGAAGCTCTCCAAAGTTTGGAGAATGGTAAGGCCCCTGGGATAGACGGAATCCCTTTTGAGTTTTATAAAGCTTTTTGGCCTGTAATAGGGGAGGATCTGCTGGCAGTTCTCAGCGACAGTTTAGTGAAAGGACTTCTGCCGCTGAGCTGTAGAAGAGCGGTCCTTACCCTCTTGCCAAAAAAAGGTGATGTGAGAGACATAAAAAACTGGAGACCTGTATCTTTGTTGTGCTGCGACTACAAATTGCTCTCAAAAGTGTTAGCTACTAGGCTGGGAAAGGTTTTGGAGGAAGTAATTCATTCTGGTCAGTCCTACTGTGTCCCTGGACGATCAATTTTCGACAATATTCATTTAATAAGAGATATTTTTGACGTTTCTAAAATTCTGAATTTAGATATGGGTTTGATTTCATTAGACCAAGAGAAAGCATTTGATAGTGTAGAATATGAATATTTGTGGAAGACTTTACAAGCATTTGGTTTTAGTTCTGATTTTATTAGATATATAAAAGTTTTATATAATGACATTGAGAGTGTATTGAGAGTTAACGGTGGCTTGTGTGCTCCTTTTAAAGTGTGTCGAGGGGTTAGACAGGGATGTTCTCTGTCTGGTATACTTTACACATTGGCAATTGAACCACTTTTAATTAAATTGAGAAGTGTTTTAGAAGGGGTATCTGTACAAGCATGTAAAAGTAATTTATGTTTATCAGCATATGCTGATGATGTTGTCATAATACTTAATAAGCAAAATGATGTGGTCACGTTATTAAAAACATTGAGGGATTTTGAAATCATCTCTTCGGCTAGAATTAACTGGGGCAAAAGCGAAGCAGTGTTGGTAGGAAAATGGGAAAATGGGGTACCAACACTCCCATTGGGGTTAACCTGGAAAAAAGATGGTTTAAAATACTTTTTATGTTTTTAGGAAATGAAATTATGGTTCAAAAAAATTGGGAGGGAGTAGTTGAAAAACTTGAAGGTCGTTTAATGAAATGGAAATGGATTGTAAAGAGTTTATCATATAGAGGACGTGCCCTCATTATTAATAACCTGGTCGCCTCTTTCTTATGGCACCGACTGGCCTGTATTGATCCACCTGCTTATTTACTTGGGAAAATCCAATCCATTTTAATTAATTTTTTTTGGCATAAAATGCATTGGGTGCCCCATAATGTATTATATTTATCAAAGGAAGAAGGAGGACAAGGACTTATACATCTACAAAGTAGGACTGCAGCTTTTCGATTACAGTTTATACAGCGATTCCTTACTGGCCCAGAGAACTTAAGTTGGAGGCCAGTGGCCAACATGATTTTAAAGACTGCCACAGGACTATGCTTGGACAAGTCTTTGTTCCTGTTGGATCCTGCTAAAGTCATCACATCAAGGATGCCGGAGTTTTACACTAATCTTTTTAAAGTATGGAACCTCTTTAAAGTGGAAAGAACTTATATGACATCTTTATTCTGGCTGTTGAAGGAACCATTGATCTATGGATCACGTTTGGACAGTTTAGGTCAATATGGGACAATGACTGCAGCTTTTATTAAGTCTAAGATTTTAACTGTTGGGTGTTTGTTCAAAGTGGCTGGTCCAAGTTTTGGAAAAGCTGAAAAGGTAGCAGTTATTTTAGGAGTGAGATCCAGTCGAATTATTTCACAAGTACTTAAGAATTTACAATCTGCTTTTACAACAGAGGAATTAAAAATGCTTCAAGGTTACAATGAAGGAGAACTCATCCCTAATGAGAAGGACCAGTTTCCTAATCTGGTTCTGTCCCCAAATTTAGGTGATTGTACAGGTTTTTTTTTGGAATCTGAAAAGGTGACGGATATCAATTTGGATGAGAGTAATGGGAAAACGCTGTATAAAGCTTGAGTAAAATCTTTTAATAAAAAGGGATTACATGAAAGAGTTGACACACCGTGGCGTACTGTTTTCAAATTGAGTAATAATATCAGACCGGAGTGGAGAGCACTATACAAGCCACCGTTGACTAAAAGAGCTGGAGATCTTCAATGGCGAATTCTGCATGGTATTATCGCTGTTAATGCTTTTATTTCAGTTTTAAATCCAGATGTCAGCAATGAATGTCCTTTTTGTTTAGAAAGAGAGACAGTTTTTCATACCTTTTTATATTGTTCAAGACTTAGGCCTTTATTTGATGGTTTGCAAAACCTTTTTAAATGTTTTAACAAAGACTTTTCTATGCAAACTTTTATTTTGGGTTTTAAATATGTTCAAAATCGAAAGGATGTATGTCAGTTGCTTAATTTTATTTTGGGAAAAGCCAAAATGGCCATCTACATTAGTAGAAGGGATAAGATTGAGCGAGGAATTGTTTATAATGTTGAAATGGTGTTCGCAGCTATGATTAAATCAAGGCTTCTAATTGATTTTAGTTTTTACAAAGCTATGGATTCCTTAGATATCTTTGAAAGAAAATGGTGTCATAGTGGAGTTCTGTGCTCTGTTATTGAAAGAGAATTTTATTTTACGATTTTTTTATAATTTGGCTTGAAATGTTGTGGAAATGTTATGTGATTTGATCGGAATTCTTTCTGTTAAATAAAGAGGTCTCTCAGAGTTGAACCCTACTACAGCCATTCTGTCTGTGGAGCAACTGGGGGAAGAGGGGGTCTTTTTGGTGCTTTTGCTCTAGCACAATATTTTGTTCTTGCACAAATAATTTTGTTCTTTCATATAATATAAATAAATACATTTATTTAAATTTATTGTTTAAAGAATGTTATACATTTTAATTTAATTTAACCTCTGATGCATTTTGAATGAAAACACATTTGATAAAATAATAATAAAAATACTCATGAGATTAAATGTCTTTCGAACTACATGTTTTCGTGAATAACCACCGGGGTCTTATAACTGCGGTCCTGAAACTGCAACCGTTGCTATATCATCCAAAACTAAGGCCGTATAACCGGGGTTCTATATGCACCCTCCAATTGTGCAGGAATATACTATTGGTCTATCACGCAATACGCAATTAATTCGAAAAGCTCTGCGAATTATTCTTGCACCTTCCGCAACAGGTTGCTATCGTAAAAATGGACAAGACATGGCTGCGACAGACTTACCCATCTCCTCCGCTTATAAAGCCGCAATCTAATCCTGTTTACATGAAGTAAGCCTGCTCCCGAGCAGGTTTAATCTTACGGACCTGTTGCTACGACAGCAAGTCCAGGATGAGTGTCCAAGAACCAAACAATCCAGGATCATGCCAAATCGTCAACAATCACATCCAGCTAACTGAGTTGGAGACGTTCTTGGCAGTATTATTGCCTGTTGGATTATAGTGTAATTCATTGGATTGTATGTTTTGTCCTTTGAACCTTTGGTGTTTCAGCTTTGTTACAAAGGGACGTCTTTTCGACGTACTTTTGCTCAGTGGGTTACCATATCCAGACATTTCTGCATGATGAGCTCATGTTCGGATTCGTGCTGTGGTGTATTGCCAAATAAGCAATAAACTATTATATCCTGAACGTTTTATATTTGATATATATTTTATTAGGGACAAAACATCTAGCAAAATGTCTGCTTGCAATGTGAGGAAACGCATTTCAGTGTCCGTGATCAGCTGATTCCTTTGTGAGTCACAGGCAAGCCGAAAGGATCACAGTCGAGTTCAGCTGTTTGTCATTTCAGCAAATAATTCTGCGTGTTTTAGTCCCGGTTTCTCCTTTTCTCCTCAGCCGTTTTGCTGCGTGTTTTACACTAAGGGGGGCGAGTCCTAGCGCTCAAGGGGGGCGTGTCCCGAGGTTTTCAAGTGGGAAAGTGACGTCTGTCAGTACACGATCCGTTCCACCTGCACGATCCGTTCTGAGCATGCGCGTAATTACGTATTAGAAAACGTCATGGTTTTCCTACACTATTGGTACCGTGACGCAGACGAAGAAACATTTGACGGCAGTCGGCACAACTGACGGCATATTTTTTGTTTTGTAGAGTTTAACCGTTCACGGCGAGTCGGTTTTTATGTTTTTAAATGTTGCTTACGTTACCATGATTACGATGTGTTTATGTGGTTGTCAATCCAAAGTAATAGAGTTGTTACATGAACATGGATGATTTTGGTTACATGTGGAATAAAGTATTTTTATCGACTGCAAATCTTCAGTTTCCTCCAAACTCCATTTTGCGATTTATTGCTGTATGGCATGTCTATTTACCTTACAGTGTTTCGATCTGAGGTCAGTAGTATTGTCAAAGACGGTTTTTGTCGTTTTTTATTAAATTCTGATAATACTATTTAACTTTAAATGTAGTAATTTATTAGTATGGGTCTATATAGGCTAATATATCTATCTATTTACCCAGCCGGCATATGACCGACCTTCAACGTTGAAATATGGTTGAAATAATGTCAGTTGTTATTTCAACGTTGAAACAACGTTGAAACAAGATTAAATGCTTAACGTTGAAAAAAGTGAACAGAAACGCTCATAAATCAACGTTGAAATTAGATCAAGATCTAAACTTTATATCAACATCATGTCTTCCATGCATCTTCAACAATCACAACTTTCGGTAAGTCTCGTCTTATTGTATTTAATATATATACACACAACACACACATATATATTAATAAGCAATAAAAGCTTATTTAGCTGTTTCGTGTGTTTTTTCTTTTACCTTAGTAGTGTCGCGAGATTGCACGAGGTTACGGTTCACGTCACGTCAGTCAGTGAGGCGGGAAAGCGCGGAGTGACGTGACGAGGACGACGACTACAATTTACTGAAGTAAGTCGATATTATAACAAAAATAATTTAAGACTACCCATTATGTCAATTTATGGAGAATTTTAAAGCCACTGTTTAAGGTTAACGTGATGGGTTAGAAAATGTTTGGATCTACGTCACTGAGGCTTTTGCCACTTGCTTTACGTTTGTTCTGGTGATGTTTTGAGAGAAAAGTATGTAACTTACAACAATTATACGTTATATGAACGTTTATTTCTGACACCCAGTGAGGTTGTTCCATGAGATGTAGCGTTGTACACAAGCCTAAAACAGCTCACAGAAATATTTCGACCAACACATTAACTAACAGCAGCGCGGCCGCCATTTTAAAGTGAAAATGTGAACTAGATAAGACGGAACCCGACAAAATGCAACATAAGATATAGGAAAATAGCTAAAGGAATGTTTGTAAATCCACTCCAAAAAATGCTTTTTTGATAAGTGTACAGTGCGACCGCCATTTGGGGTGAAAATGTGAATAGCCTGCGGTAAATATGAAGCGGTGAAATGTTGTTTATTGGTCCATATGTTAATTCTGCTAGAATTTGATAGTCTCATTTAAATTAACTCTGCATATAGGAATTTATTGTGTGTCTGATATTTGACCTGTGTTTTGAATTCCACAACCTTTTATGTTTTACTTATAGTCATTTTGTTTTCTTGTACAGCTGCTTTGGAACAATGAAAATTGTAAAAAGCGCTATATAAATAAAGCTGACTTGACTTGACTTGACTTAATTATTAAATACACAATTTCACTATATTATCAATCACACTGATTAATTTTAACAATGCTAGGCCTTTATTTAAATTTACAAATCTTGATAAGAAATTTTTTGTGCCATACATTGCATTATGTGTCAAAAAAAAAAGCATCTGCTTAATGAATAAATGTCAATGTCAATATGCATGTTTTGTGTGCTGCTTTAATTAACTGTCTTAACTTTCTTTATTGTTTAACACTTTCTAAAAGTTTTGTACATTCATGTTTGTTTTTCAGAACTCTTTCCAATGTTGTGATTTCACAGATGAATTTAAAGGGGAAAATGCGGGAAGCTGCCATTTTCAGAGTCTCTGCTATGCCAGATAAATGCCAGTGGTAGGTAAAAATAAATGAAATTGCATGCATAAAATATACTGTGTGCTTATGCTAATGAGTGCTTATCCAAATGACAATTTAGGAAATGTTTCAAGTTAAAACAACAAAGTAGTGTTTTGGCTTCACAAGTCAAATGTTTGCACATATTTCTTAAGACACAGGGCAACCTATATGTGATCCCAATTGATCGATTTCGGTACATTTTTGTCAACAACAGGGTTTTTTAAGGCTGAAATATACATGAAACTATGTTTTGTTTTTCTCTTTAGATGCTGTCATCTACACACACAACACAAGACGGACAAAAAATATTACAGACTTAAGATATGCTCCAGAGAGGATAGGCGGTGGTGGCTGTAAAAAGACACTTCACTGATGACCCACTCCAGTTAAAAATAATTTGATGAAAATGAATTTGTTTTGTGTGCCTGAGTGTGTGCGCATGCGCGTGTGATTTTAATTTTGTTGAATGAGAAAAAATAAAGTGGGTGTAAAAATATTACTGTTTATTTTTATTCTGTCTTATCTGTATGTATACAAGTGGACTCTCAAACCTGCACTTAAGAGCATCCAAGGTAATTAATTAAAAATATTCTACAGTTGTTAGAGAGATAAAACATAATTTTTTAGGCCAATGTAAAATTGTTAGAATTACTTTCAACAAGAAGTATCTCCACAGAAAATCACACTACACGTTAATTATTCATTTAATATTGAAAAACCATTGAAACTGTAGCAATTTCAATGCTTTACTATGGAGATAAAAACAATAAAGCAATTATTATACAACGTCGATTTCTGACCGCAATTCAACTACGTTGAAAGGTAAGACGGTGAAACAACGTTGCTATTTCAACGTTGATTCAATTTGCAAAACCGAAACGTAATTCAACGTTGATTCAACCTTGGTCCTTGACGTTGATTCAACGGTGAATCAACGTTGAATTGTCAGCTGGGTAATCTAAATTAGTAAAATAATCCCTTCAATGGCGTTTCCAGAAGCCAATAAGGAACATAACACATATGTCTAACTAGACTATCATTTACATGAAGAACTACAAAGTCAGGGGAAACATTACAGTATTTCAAACTGACTTGACAGAACGTAAAGTGAAATGATACGAGGTGGACAGCAGCGAAGTAAATTGAGTATTATATTTAATTTAACAGTAAAAAATAGAAACAAAGTAAAACAAAGCTGCGCAAGCGTGGAACAGATCGTGCAGTGTCGTAAATCATCGCACAACTAAATCATCATTTGCGCATGAGCGGTTTCTACAACGTCGAGGTGCGCATGCGCGAACGGATCGTGCAGGTGGAACGGATCGTGTACTGACAACGTCTATGCGTACCCTCTATTACCACAGTCCATACCGTAACTTCCTTAGTTACCGTCGCTAAGTGACTGAAAACAAACTACTGTGTGCGGAGGTTACGGTCAGTTCTGCTCAGGTGAGAAAACAAACAATGTCTGGAGATCAGCGTTTATGTAATGTTTCAAAAATCCCACGAACACCGACATCTGCTTTAAATGTTGCTCGAGATTAACTGGGAGAATTGTGAAGTTATCAAACTAAAAGTAGCTACATGATTTTGCAGACATGATGACGTGTGGCTGTGCAGAAGACGTACACCTCAAACGCAGTATGTTTACACGTAAAGCGTCGTTTATGTTTGACACTTCCGTATGGCGGAAAGTTTCATTCAGAATTGTGTTTGTCTCTGTGTTTTGATGAAGGGTGTGTAAGACATTATTTGGAAGAATCTGTGTTTGCTGTGCTGTTACCTGCACTGGACGTCATGATGACGGAGGCACTGAAGCACCGCTGCACGCAGGTTTCTTTCGGCTTCACATTAAATGTCGTTATTAGGGATTGCGAGGACGCGCACGCACACGCGCACGCACACGCGCACGCACACGCGCACGCACACGCGCACGCACACGCGCACGCACACGCGCACGCACACGCGCACGCACACGCGCACGCACACGCGCACGCACACGCGCACGCACACGCACGCACACGCACACACACACACCTCTCGTGAGGAAATGTTTGTAACATAAGGGTCCGAATAAAAGAAGTCCCTTACAAGAAAGATTCTTGTTGACATATCTGTATCAATTGACAGAGCTATATTCTCTTTTTCACATTTTGCTTGATTCAGAGGGAACAGATAGCATTTAATGGATGTGACTTCTTGACTGGATGGCTATACAAGTGAGTAGGCCTACAGGTATTGTTAGCATGCAGCAGTAAACATGATTATTAACACGTTTTATTTATTTGTGTGTGCTTCAGTAAAAACCCTCGTCGGAAAGAACGCGTGCCTCTTGATTTTCACCATATTCCCTTCGTGCAGGACTGGCTTCTTGTTCAGTAAGTACACGATGCAGTTTGAGAAACATTCCCATTTTCCTCTTCTCGCGATAAGTCATTCTGGCCATACTTCTTCGCTCGCATCATTAACCGGCGATGACTGACATTAATATTTGATTTATTTATTTATGTTCTTTCTTTAATTACATCTTGCAGACGTGAGAGTAAACATTACCTGTATTTTAGTGATTTCTGATCGATTGGAGAAATTTAAATAAATGGTGGAAAACGGACATCCTGCTAAACGTAGCTAAAACGAGAATATAATGTTAAACCTAAAGAATGTTTATTAATCTGCCGATAAATAGCGTATTTAAATCCTCTATATTGTTTTTGAAATCTTTGGTTATTTATGTCATTTACTCAAGTATCTGATGCTGATGTATAGTGCAGTTTTATTTAGTTATACTGTTTCATTTATAGAAAAATACCTCAGCTATGGAAAAGGACCAAAAGGATGAAAGTAAATAGGCTTTAAGATAGTTTTATTTTAATTCGAGTTGTGTTGCACTACTTAAATTTAAACAAAGATTAACAAATCGTGGATTAAAACTTTAACCTGTATTTAAAACGTCATCTGTGATTCATTTGATCAACCATGATAGATTTGCTGGTGAATGTAAAAAGGAAATAAACAGTTCCTGCATGTAAAAGAAACATAATTTTGCTATTTGAAACCTCTCTTTGGATAATTCAAGTGCAGGCGGCAGATCCTTTTCTTATCTAGCGCCTAAACTTTGGAGCAGTCTTCCCTGCACTGTCCGGGAGGTGGACACACTCTGCCAGTTTAAATCTAGACTAAAGACGCATCTTTTTAATCTTGCATACACTACACTATCATAATATATATATTTCAAAGATCTAGGCTGCACTAGTTAGATCAACCGGAACCAGGGACACTTCCAATAACAACTGATGCATTTGTTGCATCAAAGAGTGCAGAACAGTACTCTACTCTCAGCCAGTCTTGTCTCATTGTTCCAAGGTAACCGGAGCGGGCAGGATGCAGTCAATGCCCAGACCTGACAAATGCTGAGACAAAAGGAGGTTGCGACTCTACAAAATTATTAATGATAATCTTCAATCGAATTATTTTTTATTTTGTCTTGTTGTGCAAGCACTGTCGAGCTTGTGCAGATGCTGCAGGCTGCTAGAATTTTATAGTTTTATTTCATTAACACTGCATATAGGAATTTATAGTCTGTCTGATATTTGACGTGTGTTTTGACTTCCATAACCTTTTATGTTTAAATGTTTTCTTGTACAGCTGCTTTGTAACAATGAAAATTGTCAAAAGCGCTATATAAATAAAGCTGACTTGACTTGTTCATAAACACATTTCACGACGCGTCCACTTGACTACTAAAAACACAAAATAATTTGTTAAATTATCACGCTAATTTAAATGACATTTATAAATGGTCAACTGCTCCAAAACTTTTGTGCTCCCCATAGATTATTTTTCACTCCCTTCTGCAATGTGCTCTGACTTTGATGAGTCTTTCTGCTTCACCCAAAGAAATGACATTTACAGTTTTTCTTAACCTGAATTGGTTCATATGGATGATCTATATTATAGATTGTGTGCTCTTCCTCACTTGTTCCAACTTTTGTTTTTATTAATATTCCCACCAAGGAAACAGCACTGCATTACAATAAAATAAAGAACGAGAATCAAAGGACAGGAAAATAAATAAATAATAAAAGGAAAATCTCAATTAGTGAGAAAATATTCAAAATATTGAATGATTAATAAAAAACATGTTATTCTTATTGATAACAATAAGTTTAAGAGGTTTTACATTAAGTGACATTTTTTAAAAAGAAAGACATCAAACCAAGGCAAAAAAAATGTACAATGAAAAATAAAAAACTAACTGCGAAAACATAAATAAATATATATTTAAATCTCGCCCTGGTGTGGATCTCTTTTAATGGATTATTAAGATTTTAAGGACATTTATGCGTGTGATGTGGTCAAATTACTGTGATCAAAAATATCATGTGATTAATGTTTGTACTAGCAGGGTTTTTTTTAAGTGCTGGTTAGGGGATCCCAAGAGCTTTGACACAATTCAAACACTGTCAGAAACATAATTTGATAAGTTGTTGTGACGAATTTGGTCCAGTCCAGGTACATTTTAGGAGTTTATCACCATGTCCCAACAATGTCCAATGTTACGTTGTCATGATGGTACGTAGTTCGGAAGGATAATTGTGCAGTCCAGATATGTCCTCACAACATAACTGTGTTAACTGGGATGTGACATGCAATTATCTCAATTCTTAAACATTTGTTGTTGCTTTGTCAGTCCTAGGAAAAGCATTCCAATGTATCTGCTGCTGACAGATGAGCAGGCAGCACTGATCATACAGGCGTTCTGGAGGGGATACAAGGTAACAGTAGTTACAACGACAAAAGTAACTGGAACCGGTGCAGACATGTCACTCTGCATTTGATGATTTTATCACATAAACTCATCTTTAAGCATTAAAGTGATAGTTTGCGACAAAAAAAACTGTCATAATTTAATCACCATTTTGTCATTTCAAACCTATATGTCTTTCTTTCTTCTGCAGAACGATATTTTAAAAAAATGTTGGTAACGGGCCCCCATTCACTTGCATTGGTTTTGTGTTCATACAATAGAAGTGTATGGGGTCCAGTGCTGTTCGGTTACCAACATTCTTCAGAATATCTTCTTTTGTGTTCTGTGTAAGATAGAAAGTCATACAAGTTTGACATGACAAGCTGGTGAGTAAATGATGAACTATTTCTTTAAAACTGCATATTTAAAGGTTTTATAACCTGTAAAAATAATTTCCTAATACCTTAAAATGACTTGAATGCCTCCATTCAATCACGTGAGCGCTGAACATTGATTATAGGAACACAGATGGATCATTTGACCTGTGATCACAACACGCTCGTGTTGCATAAGCAGAGCTGAAACAGCAGCGATCGTTTCAGTGCCGAGTCTATGTGCCATCCTATCTATGTGCTATCCTATCCTATATGGCTTTACTCTGGTTACAGGCTTATGATGTCGTAAACAATCACATTAACAGAGGCAGTTTCAGACTGCACTTTTTAAACTGTCTTTGGTAAACTGCAGTTTTATGAATAAAATACTCTGCAGTGGTTTAAAATGATAAAATTGCACATTGTTTATCATTTAATCATTATTTTAATGTGCTCTGCTCTTTTACTTGGTCTTAGTCTATTTAACATTTGAAACTCGTGTCCGTAGTTTAGAAAAATAGAAATGGAAAATACAGAACTACAAACGTTGACTGAACAAACCGCGGGGTTTTAGATTTTTACATTTTGGAAACCTTGAATGCTGTATTTACTAAATCAGAATGTATTGTGTCCAGAGCTTAATTTGTGCCGTTGTTGTACAGAACATGACTACTAAATGATGACTCCCCCATTCATCAATAACATGAGATGTCTGAATTTGGTGTGAGGGGGGTTAGGATTAGCTAACCAGTTTACCCCCAGCAAAATCAACGAGGGGAGTCGTAATCTGGCAGGAAGTAAAAATTTGGCACAACACTAGAACCGGCACCTCCAAAATACGATCCGGCGCCTCATTCGATAGATCCCGCTCCTCAAGTGTTAATTGTAAACGTAATTCACGCTGGCCTGATGCGTGCACATATTTAATTAAAAAGCACCTATAAAAGTTATAATAGCAAAACCAATTTATTTTGATAATGAAAATGCTATACATGTTACTTATAACAGCAGAAACAACTTAAAAAAACTCTGTGATGCTTTATGGTCAAACAGATATGGCTATGAGTACGTCATTATATACTTCAAAGTTCTTTGGCGCCAAGACACCAATCTCAGTGTCATGAACTGCTCCGAGACATATGAAGGTGAGATCCAGATGCAGCTTTATTTGTGGGCAATCCAAAGGCGTAATCCAAATAACAGGCAAGGGTCATACACAGACAGGCAGTCCAAACAAAGAAACAAACCAACAAAGAAACAAACAAAACAGGCAGGGACCAGAGGCAAAAGAGTAATCAGGGAACAAGGCAAGAAATCCCTAAAAACCAAACGACAACCCTAACGCTCGGAAATGCAGTGAAACACGAAAAAACACTTCGCAGTGTGTGAATAAGTGAACATGGTATAAATAGACTGAGACTAACAGGGTGATGAGACACAGGGGAATGCAATCAGTGATAATGAGTGCGGGCAGTGAGTTATGGGAAATGTAGTTTGTGAGTGAGTGATAATAGTCTGATGTGGAGTGCCCTCTGGTGGTTCTCAAGGGCCCTCCAGTTGGTGACCGTTACACTCAGCAGCATATTGTCACCATTTTCCCTTTCGTTTTGTCAATCTGTTACTTGTTAAATATTCTCCATATTTTTATTTTTGTTTTGCATTATATATTGAAGGAAACTTGTCGAGATGGACATTTCAGAGAGAGATATTTTTGTTGTTGGACAAATGCTGATCGCAGTTAACGAATTGATTAAATGCTTAAACCCTCAAGATTTTGAACACCTGTATGAGCCTGTGTGGTCAGAACACGCATGTGTCTAGGGATGCTGACACCATTGAGATTTTTGGCATGGCTGTTTCCATTTAGGCTTTTTCATGCGCATTTCAAACATCTAAATAGTTGGATAGAAAACCCCTCCCATATTGCCCATTCCGTTACATCTCCCCGCCCCACTAACTTGCCGGAGTTGACGCACCCCCTTGCTCCGTCACCTCGGAATGGACAAATTAAGCACTGGTTGTGTCATATGTATCAATAATTTTGTACAACTGTGTTTTATTGCAGGCTACATGAGCTCACTATGGGTTTTATTTTCAGGTGCGCGTGCGTCCAGATGTACAGGAGTTGAGACAGTGGCAGAGAGAACTGAGAGAGGAGAACCGTAACATCAACAAAACTGTTCAGGAGTTTTGGGCACGGCAGGAAAACAGAGGTGTCAATGTTAAAATATCGCTCTAAAAATAAAACCCTCTAATGCAGTGAATATTTAAAGTTTAGTGTGACATTCAATATACTTCTATACACCATATCTGCTTGGGTATACTAAATAACAGTTCCCTTTCTGTCAGTCTCGAGAACCTATCATCTCCGATTATACTTTTGAAAAGGCCAATGAACTTGGCAAATGGGACGGCAAACCAGAATCCGCCCCAGCACGACCCGATCAGCAGATTCCTAAGGGGTATGCAGGGGGCTAATCCCCAAGTTCGTTATCCATACCCCCCTGTGACCTTAACGTCGTCCTGGTGCGCCTGGGTAAAGCCCTGTTCGAGCCCCTGGATAACCCGATCTGTCGGTGCTCGACTCCATCAGGAGGGTAGGGGATCAGCACACACTCTCCGTGTCCAGCGGGTGCCTAGAGTTGGGGCACCCCACGTCGGCTAGACTCCACCTGGCCACATGCCGCCGCGGACTAGGTGGTGTGGAACCTGCAGGAAGTCCCAACCCTTTCCCTGTCGTGTCCAGTACGCGCCCTGCTCCTCTATTCAGACAAAGAGTTGCTCAGAGCGAGAGCTCGGTGTTCAGTCCGTGTCAGCGGACAGCAGGGAGGCTGTCTCCAAACAGAGACCGGTGGCAACTCCACTGCTTCTGTGCACTCCTGGTTGGGGCCCCGCACTACTACTCCCATGAGTTTTCCCCACTGGTTACACCGTGTAGGTATTCCACGTATTATCTTCCTTCGGCAGATGTGGTCTCCGACAGGAACCCCATACTGTCAGTCTCGACACAACGTTGTGTCCGTCATGCCACAAGCGCTGTGCTGGCCCACTGCAGCGAACGAGGGTGCCTCTCAAGTTCCTCAGCGCGAAAAGGTGAATGAAAATCCCATTCGCCAAGTTAATTAGCCTTTTCAAAGTATAATCGGAGATGGTAGGTTCTTAAGTAAAAACCTGGTAACTGAGGTTACATCCGTAACCGTGACGATATGTAGACTGCGAGTCTTTGCTTTGTGTCTCATACAGTTTATTTCAGCCACAATAGGTCGTCTAAACTGAGCGTTGTTGCACCTGGACGTAGTTTTAGATGGTGCAACAGGTGTAAATATGTATGACAGTCTTGTTTACAAAATTAGAGCATGGGTTACTGAATAAAAACTCACTATTAGTTAAAATAGTTTTAAAATTATTTTTGAAATTCACAATGCAACATGTGAACAAGTGGTATCTGAAATTTTATTATTTCACTTCAAAGGACATACACATGGACTTAAAATTTAAACTCTTACCAGACACTCTTGCACCTTTTCTCAGAAAGGATCTTGATTATTGGAAGATTGATCTTACGGAGACCACATCTGCCGAAGGGAGATCATATGTGGAATACCTACACGTCTCACGAGTGGGGAGAACTCATGGGAGTAGTAGTGCGGGCCCAACCCAGGGGTGCACACAAGCGGTGGAGACCACCGAGGGGAGGTCACAGGTTCGCCGACAGGGGAACCAAGAGTGAGAAAGTGTCAGACGGGACTACCCAAGGGAGGGAGTCACTACGTGTGGAGCACTAGCCCAGGTACAAGGGTTAACCTTGTGAGGGAAACTCACATATACTGGGCGTGAATACGAGCTGCCTCGCCACGCTCGTACTCCCTATTGCTTGGTGAAGGAAGGAATGTCTATATTTCGTCTAATGGAAGAAGTAGGGAGGCTCGAATAGCGCGCTTACTTGCCTGAAGAGGGGAGAAGGCGCTTCGCAGGCGTACGCCCTGCCACCGTCCGTCTCACTCAAGACCTGGTCCGACACAGGTTCGATGCCCGTGAGAAAAAAAACATCTGGACGCAACCCAACCCGCAGCTCTGCTGAAGTCTGCCAGAGGGGCGCTCTGAGCCCATGCCCACGAGGAGGCTGCACCCCGGAGGAGTGAGTATCACTACAGTGGGCAGGGGCCTGAGATCGGCAAGCCAAGGGATGGCGTCCATGATCGAGTGTGCCAGTCATTGTGTGGAGACAGCCCCCCGCTGTCCCCTGACACAGACATAGAGCTGCTCAGAGCGAGAACTCTGTGAGCAGAGCGTGCACTGGGCACGACAGGGAAAGGGTTGGGACTTCCTCCCAGGGGGAGCGCCTGCAGGTTCCCCACCACCTTGTCTGCGTGGGGGTGGTGGATACTCTGGGCATGTGGCCAGGTTGGGGTCTAGCCCACGTGGGGAGCTGACGTCCTCCGTTGAACCGACATAGCCTGAAGGGGGTGTTTCTGGTTTTCGTAAGCTCGTCGTGCACTGCCGGGAAACTGGCACTGAGGTGGAACGCAGATCCACCGTGTTCCGTGTCCAGGTACCAGGATCCGCTATGAGACTGTCTGCCGACGCCCATAGGTGACAGGATATGGAACAGGGAATCCCATATCACCACCGCTGCTCGCCTCCGCAGCTGACTTTTTAGCCGCTGTCGGGCAGGAAGTAAACGGTGAACACGGCCAGCCGTGACAGCAATACCGTTGCCACAAGCACTACTTTAGCACGACGAAGCATGTGAGGTAGTTATCGTGCCTGTCTGTCTCGAGGATGGTGCGGTCGCACCCAAGACTACAGCGGCGAAACATGCCTGGCAACATGTGCACGCTGCAGGAGAAATTGCTCTTTTAGAAATATGCTCTTTTAGACACCTCCGACCAGCTACTGAAATGCCCAGGGGAATCACAAACGCCAGGACGAGTTCCGCTGCTCTGCGTTGTAGATCCAGTAGGAAGAATCGAAGATCGCTCAGCATAAGCCTTGCAGGTTCCGAAGAACAAAAAGGTGAATGAATGGGCACGGTATCTTCCCTTTTATACCCGTATGTACGGGGCGGAGTCTGGCGTGCCGCCCCATTCACCAAGTTCATTGGCCTTTTCAAAGGGTTCTCAAGTCAAACCCCATTCTGTCAGTTTCGACACAACATCAAGAGACCGACAGAAAGGGAACGTGACCTCTGTCATCTGAATGATCTGTTCAGTTCATCAGCTCAATGATAGAACAGCTTTATGAAATTTGGTTTATTCGATTGTTTCAGTGTGGTCAGAGCTGGTTGATCTGTGCGATGATCTCGATCCGGAGGCGGGTGTTTTGATCGAGGTCGTCCCCCCCACACCACAGAGCAGAGTGCAGCTGTATACACCCGCTGTAGAGAGAAAAGAGCTTCTGACGGCAAACATGTGAATCCCAACAGAGCTTCAGCGTCATGTTAATACTACTGCTGAGTGAAGATGTCTCGCTGGGACTGCAATACTGCATCACATGCTCAGTTTCTTAATGACAGAATATAATTATCATAATATCATAGTTTTATTAATCTTGCACTTTACCCAATGCACATCATTTGTTCACATTTGCTCACATGACATTTAAACACATTTGAATCCCCATATCACTTGATGTGTGTCTAAGACAACATGTAAACCTCTTAAAACTCTTAATATACATTATATGCCACATTTTAATACACCCTTTATTATAATGAGACTTTTTTCAGTGAAAGCATAATAAAGAAAGTTGCAGTAGATGATGTGTAATTAAAGCATGAATCATGACCTCCGTTGTAACCATAGAGCAAAGAAACTGAAACCTATCAGAGAGCAAACGTGGTTGTCTGCTCAAAAACAAATGCTGCACATGAGGAGCCAGAAAAAGGTTTACTTCCATCTTGTTTTTCTCTTACCAATGTAGTGTATCTCGGGGAAACTATGAAGTTAACCACAGTAAGATATGTATAATTAACGGTGATTAACCATACCTATCTTTTACACTTTACCTGATGCAGCAGAATCAATAATAGCGACAACTAAATACACTCAGCAGACCGTCTATTAACTCTAAGAAATATCACCTTCCTGGCCTTGGAAAACAATACTCTTACTGTAATACAGTACCACTTCAGATTCGTAACGAAATCAAACAGTTTCAAGTGACGTTAGGATGTGATCAATAAACACAGAAACAATTCTAGCGTGGCATACAAATTGGGGTTTATTGACTAGCTAAAAGGGGAAAACAAACCAATTAACTAAACAATGACGAACACAAAGACAAACACACATGAAACGTAAAAGCTGTAAAGAATGAAAGTAATAGACAAAGTAAGAGTGGCAGTATTACATCAGCAATTCACATCTGCATAAACCATCGCGGACAATCTCCTTATTAAAAAGGGGCAAAGCTTAAGCGCAGCTTTATAGAAATAGATCAGATACTTGCATTGGCTTTTGGTGTGCTGTGTTTACGCTGATGGAAGTTTAGAGTCCTGGTGCGTTTAAAGCGAGCGGTGAGTCCGTTGGATTCTCCCTGAGAACCGTATTGGCTGACGAAGGAAGAGCGAACTTAGCCGAAGCAAACTGCCGGAAAAAAGCTGTCTCCAGGGAGGAGACAAGTCTCGAGAGATTGAAGGAACAGCAACGAGCGCCGTTCCTTCCGTGCACACATATTTTAACCCTGAGGGCGTCACGCCCCTCCAGAGTGGGTCCAATGCAGTGAGCTGATTTTGAGCGGGAAACATGTTTCTTTGTCCGGCTTAATAGATCATTTACATTTATGGTCGCCTGGAAGTTTTGGCGCTGTAATATTCTTAGACGAAGATAAAAGGAGTATGGTATAAAATACATTACTGTGCTATACACCATCATTTAAAGAAGGAAAAGGGGAACATTTATATATTTAACATGATAGGGTTATTAGTACATTGACCTATAGTTTGTACAAGGACAATAATTATGAGCCTAGCTACGGCGAAATACCTATGCATCTGAGATTATGGTTCAGGTAGCATACCATGCAGCCCTGGCGGTCTTTTAGGTCTGGGCCCGCCCATTTTCACCCAGGCCGAGGAAAGCTTTCAGCAGCTAAGAGAACCTTCTACCCCACGTGTGGACTCTTAAGCCCGCCCACAGGCTGCATCGTCACCAGCTAGTGATCCAATGAAATCACGCAAGAGGATCACGCAAGAGGAAGTTGCCGGCCAGGTTAGACAACATGCACGTTGATTCTACTCTGGGCAAATCATCACCTGTACAGCAAAACTCGGACTTACAGCAATTATGGAATGACATACTGGACAAGCAGATGATGGAGCTGAACACTCGTTTCAAGCCCGACACATACGGCTTTATGAGAGCCGCTGCTGCCTGATTGCCACGGTCAGACACCTTTGGTGACAAGGCTCTCATCCGGCCCGCCTGCGCGCACTTTTCCATTCCCGTGGAAGATGCAGAGCACACTGTGTTTGTGCAGCAGCTTACAAGAAAGGCAAAGGCCAACAAGACCACAAACGAGAAAAAAGAAACACTCGTAGAAGTGCTCGACGCATGCCCCCGTGATATTTTCCCCAACATGAACAGTCTCATGCGGGCCCTCCTCACATTGCCCATGACGACATGTACTGTGGAGAGACTCTTTTCAGCTGTCAAACGGATAAAAACAGGCACCAGGGCAACAATGTTGAAAGATAGACTGAACTCTTTGTCCCTGATTTCATTTGAAAGGGCCATGACTGATTCACTGGAATATCAAGACATTCTTGCTGTGTTCAGCATGAAACCCCGCCGTCTCCTGCTCTAACAAGCCCCAAGTCCCACAAGTTAGTTTGAATTGAATTGTGTGCATGTGTTATTATTTATCAGCTATCTCGGATTGTTATGATGTTGTTTAGTTGTTTGTTTAATCCTATATGGTTAGATATGCTATTCACTTAATTATTCTGAAGAAATAATACAGGAGAAATAATTTTTGATCGTTTTCCTGCTGTTTGTGTTTAGCAGCTGTGTCAGATTCAATGCTGCTGTTATTTCATGTCGATACAGTTCTTCTGTCATTCTGAATTCATAAGAAACAGTTCAATCATTTTGGACAGTTCCCTTCCCGCCGTGCTGGGTGAATAAATGGAGAGAGAAACAGACCCTCCAAAGATATAATTCCGTTTCAGTCTTTTTGTGTATTGAACGTTCAAAAGAGATATGAAGTTAGGCTTACTGCCAAGGTGTACGTCTCTGTCCGCTTCAGCACTGAGCTGAGGACAGCGACACAAGAGTCAAGTCAAGTCAGCTTTATTTATATAGCGCTTTTTACAATTTTCATTGTTACAAAGCAGCTGTACAAGAAAAAATGACTATAAGTAAAACATAAAAGGTTATGGAATTCAAAACACAGGTCAAATATCAGACACACAATAAATTACTATATGCAGAGTTAATTAAATAAGACTATCAAATTCTAGCAGCCCCCCCGGCCAGGCAAAACAGTGCAAAACAGTATGCAAACGGTGGCGAGGAACCCAAAACTCCATTGGAGGAGGAAAAAAAACCTCGGAGGGAAACCAGGCCTAACCAGGGGATTCCAGTTCCCCTCTGGCAAAAACTGCAGCCTCTGCACAAGCTCAACAGTGCTTGCACAACAAGGCGAAAATAAAAAAAAATAGATTTAAAATTATCATTAATAATCTAATAGTGGCTGAAGTTTTGTAGGGACGTCACTTCCTTCGTCCAGCATTTGTCAGGTCTAGGAATGGATTGCGCCCTGCCCGCTCCGCTCTTGTAACCTTGGAACAATGAGACAAGACTGGCTGAGAGTAGAGTACTGTTCTGCACTCTTTGATGCAACAAATGCATCAGTTGTTATTGGAAGTGTCCCTGGTTCCGGTTGATCTAACTAGTGCAGCCTAGATCTTTGAAATACATATATTATGATAATCTAGTGTATGCAAGATTAAAAAGATGCGTCTTTAGTCTAGATTTAAACTGACAGAGTGTGTCCGCCTCCCGGATATTGCAGGGAAGACTGTTCCAAAGTTTAGGCGCTAGATAGGAAAAGGATCTGCCGCCTGCACTTGATTTTGAAATTCTAGGTATTACCAACTGACCTGACGCCTGAGAGCGTAGTGCACGTGATGGACTATAATACGTAAGAAGTTCTCTCAAGTAGTGAGGAGCTAAACCATGCAAGGCTTTATAGGTAATAAGCAAGATTTTAAAATTTATGCGATGCTTTATAGGTAACCAGTGCAAGGTTGACAGAACCGGGCTAATATGCTCATACTTTTTTGTACGTGTAAGAACTCGAGCTGCCGCATTTTGGACCAGTTGGAGTTTTTGTAATAGGCCTGCAGGGCAACCACCTAATAGTGCATTACAGTAATCTAGTCTTGATGTCATAAAGGCATGTATAAGCTTCTCCGCATCTGATGATGACAGCATATGACGTAATTTAGATATATTTTTAAGATGGAAAAACGCAATCTTACAGGTTTTGGCGACCTGGTTCTCAAATGAAGAGCCACACAGGTCGGCTACTGAGTCGCTGTCCTCTGTCCAAAGCGCTGAAAGGAGATAAAGGGGAACCCGTTTTTTGGGCATATTTTAACTGGCCCATCCAGTTTTCTGGAGGCCCACCTACAATCGAAATCCTGGCGCCGCTACTGATACCATGGGAACAAACATACACGGTAGAGATAAGCCGTTCTCAGGTGGCGAGAGGGGAGAGACATTCTTTGGTAGAATTTGGCACCACATCGCCACATTCGATACCCCCCCCCCCAAGAATGCCTTTGAAGCTCAGGGGAGGGTATCGGAATGTGCCCTGGTCAATCCAAAAAGGTGATAACTCGGGCCGTTGACGTTTTACGATCCCAGGTGGTAACCACTGGTCCGACCCTTACTCTACACCAAAAACTCTCTTTTTAAACTGCATTTAAAAAGAGAAAGGCAAGATTTCCCCTAATCCTAACAAGGTAACAAGACTGTCAATATTTAATAATAATAAATGCTTGTGTGTCAGATCTGCCAGAATTGAAATAAATGTGGTCTTGTTATCATGCTTTTTTTTAGAGGCTCTTCAGGAATGCAGTTTGGGGAGATTTTCATAAGGTTTTTAGGTTTACAAAATTGAGAAAATGTTTAGGTTTACAAAGGTTTACAAAATTCCTTTCAGGATGGAACCAGAAGCCATGTTTTGGCCGGCCGAATACCAGCTGGGGCTTGTTGAATAATTCTTCAATGTTCTGCGTGTTCAGAATTGGAGAGAGGCCAGTCAAAGTAAAATCTTGAAGTTTATTGATCAGAAGATTCAAAAATACAACAGCTGCTGGGTGGGTTGCCTCAGACGCACACGTCTCACACAAAGAACCAACGTCTTACAAAGGACCCACACCGAAGAACAATTTTTACATGGTATTTATAATTCTCCTGGTGTCTTTTCTTATTAAATATAAAAGCATGTTTAAACCACAATAAAAATCCTTCAGGCTTAAGGAGTGGTTAAGCACAAAGACGGAGATTATGCGAGTCAGAGGAACTGCGGTTCTTAATGGTCACATTCTGTAATGCTTTTCCGCAACCCACCTTTAGTTAAATGCTAATAAGGTCCTTTTCTGCTATCAGACAGCTATTGGTATTGTGTGCTTTTACTGATGAGCATATTATTTTAATAGCTGTCTAACAGGAAACTTTTTTTTTCTAAGATGCAAATGCCATACTTCTGGATCGCTAACAGAATTGTACCAGTTTTTTAGGGACAGGCATTACAATGGTTCAGATCGTATCTATCTGACTGATGTCAAATAAGTAGCCAGTAAACTACAGATTATCTCAAGGATCTGTTTTAGGGCCTCTGTTATTTTCTATAGACAATGTTGCCCCTTGATAACATTATTAGAAAACATAAAATCAGCTTCCATTGCTATTCAGATGATACTCGTTATCCATTTCATCTAGACCGGACAAAACCTCAAAATGATCAAAACAGGCAGAATGCGTTCAGCCCATAAACAATGGATGACTTGTAATCAGGAATCTGATGATAAGGTCCTTCTGACCGATACTTACCTGTGACCAGTATGTGATGTGTGGCGATGGCGGCAACATACACCTTAAGGGTAGAAGGGGAGAGATTGCTCTCAAAGCGTTCCTGACTGCACGACTCTTCGGGTCTTCCCAGCGGGAAGCGCACCCGGATGAGAAGAGGCAATACTTGTAGGCTGAATCCCTGGCCTGAGTAATAGTTATACCGACCTAGGGGCAGGTCACTCAGGATCTCCTCGTCCTGTCCAGGAGCCAGACGTGAAGGCTCCAGAGGTCTGGTCCCAGGCGCCAAAGCAAGCCCTTCCCCTGAGAAAGCAGGTTCTCCATCAGGGGAATAGACCACGGGGGACGTAGTCAGAAGCGTCAGCTCTGAGACGAAAGTCTGGTTGGGCCAGTAGGGCGCAACTAGCAGTAATTGATGTCCCTCCTCCCTCACCTTGTACAGAACCTGTGCTGGGAGGCTCACGGAGGGAACTTACTTCTGCTTTGGCCAGCTGTGCACTAAGGTGTCCGTGACGAGGGGGACCTTGGTCAGGGCTGACAAAGCAGGCGATGGGCCTGTGCCTGCGACCAAACGAGCCGGACAGCGCGGGTTGGAATCGCCACTCTCCGTGGAGTGTAACCTGCCAAGAGAGCACATAGGGTGTCCGGTTGAGGTCGCTCACGATAAGCCTATACCTGCCCAAGCGGGACTTCAGCCAGAGGAAAGGACAAGTCTGTCCTAGGGGCCAGGGTGTGACAGCAGAGAGGCGTGATAGGAACACACTTTGTGCTGGTGTGCTAGACTCTCCAAGGAACTGGACTCTGGAACCAATGCTGATGCAGTCTCATATGCATCAACCCGAGCTGAACACTGCCACCGAGGACGCCATATGCCCTGGAGCCGCTGATTGCCACCTGAGAAATAACAGGCGGCACAGCCTGTTCCGCAGTGTCATGGTGACAGACTCTAGTTCCACACCGAGAGAAGAGGTGCTTTCACAGGGGAGAGCTTCTCCTGTCCCAGCTGACACTCAGGCCCAATCGGTCAAGGTGCCGAAGCACAGGGAGAAGTACACTGAAGCCCTGGGGTTGTCCCCGTCAGGTTCACTTTTCTTAGGATTCAATGCCCTCCTCAATGCTCCTACCACAGGGGGGCGCCCTTAAGAGGGAAACCAGGCCCAACCAGAGGATTCCAGTTCCCCTCGGGCAAAAGCTGCAGCCTCTGCACAAGCTCGACAGTGCTTGCACAACAAGGCAAAATAAAAAAAAGATTAGATTTAAGATTATTATTAATAATTTTGTAGAGTCGCCACGTCCTTTGTCCAGCTCTATTATCACAGCCTTTGTTAGGTCTGGGTATGGACTGCATCCTGCCCGCTCTAGTAACCTTGGACTGTGTCCTGCCCCCCTAGTAATCTTGGAATAATGAGACTATAGTGGCTGAGAGTAGAGTACTGTTCTGCACTCTTTGATGCAAAAAATGCATCAGTTGTTATTGGAATTGTTCCTGGTTCTGGTTGATTTAACTAGTGCAGCCTAAATTTTTAGAATATATATATATTATGATAGTGTAGTATATAAAAGATTAAAAAGATGTGGCTTTAATCTAGATTTAAACTAGATTAAGACAGAGTGTGTCTGCCTCCCGGACAGTGCGGGGAAGACTGTTCCAAAGCTTACTGCACTTGATATTACCATCTGACCGGACACCTGAGAGCGTAGTGCACGTGAAGGACTGTAATACAAGAGAAGTTCACTCTTGTAGTGAGGAAGTAGTGAGGAGCTAAACCATGCAAGATTTAAAAGTTAACGCGATGCTTTTTAGGTAACCAGTGCAAGGTTGACCGAACGGGGCTAATGTGCTCATACTTTTTTGTATATGTAAGAACTCGAGCTGCCACATTTTGGACCAGTTGGAGTTTCTGTAATAGGCCTGCAGGGCAACCACCTAATAGTGCATTACAGTAATCTAGTCTTGATGTCATAAAGGCATGTATAAGCTTCTCTGCATCTGATGGTTACAGCATATGACGTAGTTTAGATATATTTTTAAGATGGAAAAACACAATTTTACAGGTGTTGGCAACATGGTTCTCAAATGACAGAGTACTAACGGATAAAACAACAAGATCATTTGCTGAAGATGAGGATTTTATGGAACATCCATCAAAAGTTAAGCATTATTCTTGTTTGTTACGTAGGGCAGTTTTCGGTCCAATAAGTAACACTTCAGTTTTGTCCGAGTTCAGTAATTAGAAATTGTTATTCATCTACTTTTTTATATTGACTAAGCAATTCCATTGAATAATGGGATGGAGTGTTTCATGAGGCTTCGAGAAAATATAAAGTTGTGAATCATCAGCATAACAGTAAAAAGGTTAACTCCGTGTCGCTTTATTATATCGCCAAGAGGTAGCATGTATAATGCGAAGAGCATAGGCTGAATTATAGGTGTCCCTCTTGGACCACCGGAATGGACATCGGCCAACCCAGCATGCGCAGTCACCTATTCGGCCGAAGCGCAAAGTCAGCGGTAGCTTAATCGTGTTTTACCTCGAGCAGGGGCAGCTTAAACCGCAGCAGTGCAGGCGTTCGGCGCTAGTGTCAAACAACTTACACGCTTTGGAAGGGTTGGTCAATCCCTCCCGGTGGCGGCTGTCTGCGGGCACAGGTGTGCCGCGACTGTACTTTCGACCTGGGGTAAATTGAAATATCCCTAGCTGCCAATGTCAAGGAAAGTCAAGGCAACAGAGCTTGAAAAGGGGGCGTTTCTTGTCTTCGTTATGCACATCCGGAAGAGTGGTACAGGGTACCAATCCAGCCACAAATGTTTCAGGAAGGCAGTGCACTGCATAGTCCAGCGGTGAGACATGTCAGGGATATGCCCATGCTGTAGGAATTTTTCAGCTCTTTTAGAACATTTGCTCTTTTAGACACCTAGGTCTTCCACCGAAACGCCCAAGGGGAGTCATATACAGGAGGCAATTTACGCTGATATGCGTTGTATGGTCCAGTCGGTAAGTACAGAGCGATAAATTGCTTAGCATAAAGATGTTGCTTCGTAGGTTCCAAAGAAAAAAAGGTGAATGAATGGGCATCCATTCGCCATTGGCCAATTTTATTGGCCTTTTAAAAAGTACAATCAAATCAAGTCAAGTCAGCTTTATTTATATAGCGCTTTTTACAATTTTCATTGTTACAAGGCAGCTGTACAAGAAAACATTGACTATGTAAAACATAAAAGGTTATGGAAGTCAAAACACAGGTCAAATATCAGATACACAATAAATTCCTATATGCATTGTTAATTAAATAAGACTATCAAATTCTAGCAGCCCCCCCAGCCAGGCAAACAGTGCAAAACAGTATGCAAACTGTGTTGAGGAACCCAAAACTCCATTGGAGGAGAAAAAAACCTCAGAGGGAAACCAGGCCTAACCAGGGGATTCCAGTTCCCCTCTGGCAAAAGCTGCAGCCTCTGCACAAGCTCGACAGTGCTTGCACAACAAGGCAAAATAAAAAAGTTAGATTTAAAATTATCATTAATAATCTAATAGCGACTGAAGATTTGTAGTGTCGCCACGTCCTTCGTCCAGCATTTGTCAGGTCTGGCAATGGATTGCGCCCTGCCCGCTCCGGTAACCTTGGACAGCATCCTGCCCGCTGTAGTAACCTTGGAACAATGAGACAAGAGTGGCTGAGAGTAGAGTACTGTTCTGCACTCTTTGATGCAACAAATGTATCAGTTGTTATTGGAAGTGTCCCTGGTTCCGGTTGATCTAACTAGTGCAGCCTAGATCTGATGTCCTGATGTCAGAGATGAGTTAATAATGCTAAGTAGAGGATCTATAATTTCTGGGAGCATCTCTTTCAGTAGATTTGTAGGTATAGGGTCTAGCATGCATGTAGTCGATTTAGATAGTTCATCGTGATCTATAGTAGAAAATAAACGTAATTTCTCCTTACAGGCGCTGTAGTTAGTCGTTTGTTCAGCGGGATTCACTTCTGGTTGCATAGTTCGATTTTTTCTTGAATATCTTGGATTTTATTTGTGAAATAGTTCATAAAATCATCACTGCTATTCTGGTTTACAGAATCAGAAGTCGCTGATGATTTATTTTTGGTTAATTTAGCCACTGTATCAAATAAAAACCTAGGGTTATGCTGGTTTTCTTCTATTAGTGATGAAAGGTAGGCAGATCTAGACGTTTTTAGGGCTTTCCTGTATTTTTTAATACTATCCTTCCAGGCAGTACGAAATACCTCTAATTTAGTTTTCTTAAAGTGGCGCTCCATTTTTCGTGCCGCTTTCTTTAGAGCCTGAGTGCGTTCATTATTCCACGGTGTGGTCCTTTCATTTTTAATCTTCTTTAAGCGCAAGGGAGCTACTATGTCTAGCGTTTCCGAGAAGGTGGCATTAATATTTTCAATGGTAAAGTCAAGATCTTCAACGTTATTACTCATGCTAGAGATTTGAGACAATTCAGGCAAATTATCAAGAAACGCACCTTTTGTAGTCGAAGTTATTGTTCTACAATATTTGTAACTCAGAGTTTGATTTGCCACCATTGGGTAGTGAAGCAAGCATGATACCAGATAATGATCCGAAATGTCTTCGCTCTGCTGAAGGATTTTTACGTCGCACACGTTTATACCGTAAGACAATATTAAATCTAAAGTATGATTAAGAAGGTGAGTGGGTCCTGACACATGTTGACTAATGCCCATGGAGTTAAGAGTGTCTTTAAAAGCCATTCCTAAAGCATCTGTATCATTATCTACATGAATCTTAAAGTCACCAACAACAAGGACTCTGTCTGCAGCCAGTACTAGTTCTGATAAGAACCCACCAAATTCTTTAATAAAATCTGTGTGGTGCCCTGGAGGCCTATATACAATAGCCAGAATACATTTTGAAGATGTTTTGTCCTTAGTATTAGGTATTGATGCATGAAGTACCATGACTTCAAAAGAATTGTATTTAGGATTAGACTTCTTAGAAATGCTAAAAGAGTTACGAAAAAGTGCAGCAACACCTCCCCCTCTGCCTTTTAGACGAGGCTTGTGTTTATAATAATAATCTTGGGGGACAGACTCATTTAACGCAATATAATCATCTGGCTTTAGCCATGTTTCTGTGAGACAGAGCATGTCTATTTTATGATCTGTTATCATATCGTTAACAAAAAGTGCTTTATTAGAGAGAGATCTAATATTTAGCAATCCGAGTCGTAACAGTTGATTTAACGAACAGTAAGTTTAACGTTTATTAAATTACCTTTGAGAGGTTTACGCATTATTTTATGTTTGCTAATCTGGGGGACAGACACAGTCTCTATTTTATGATGTTTAGGAGAAAGTATTATCGCATGTTGTGTATTTAGTGTGTTCTGCAACGTCAGACGGCAAGCAGACCGTTGGTTAAGCCATTCTGTCTGCTCCCTGACCTGGGCCCCAGTGAGTCAAGTTTTAGCATTAAGACTATGTGCCATATTTCTAGACAGTAGAAAAACTCCAGCCCAGGAGGGGTGGAGACCATCACTTTTCAACAGGTCAGGTCTGCCCTCAAAACTCTTCCAGTTATTTATAAAAACTATATCATTCTGCAGGCACCACTCAGACAACCAGCCATTTAGATATGATAATCTGCTATGTATCTCATCACCACGATAAGCAGGGAGGGGGCCAGAGAATATTACAGTGTCTGACATCGTGCTTGCGAGCTCACACAACTCTTTAATATTATCTCTTGTGATCTCCGATTGACGGAGTCGAACATCATTTGTGCCGACGTGAATAACAATCTTACTAAATTTACGATTAGCCTTAGCCAGCACATTTAAATTTGACTTGATGTCAGGCGCTCTGGCTCCCGGTAAACATTTGACTATGGTGGCTGGTGCCTCTATGTTAACGTTCCGAACAATAGAATCACCGATAACTAGGGCACTTTCAGCAGGTTTCTCAGTAGGTGCGTCACTGAGCGGGGCAAACCTGTTCGAGACTGTAGTCGGAACAGTTTGTGATGTTTTGACCTGCGACTACGCCGTCTTACAGTTACAAAGTTTCCCAGCTGCAGGGGTTGTTCAACCGGAACCGAACTGTGCGCGCTAATATTGCTTGCATCCAAAGTGTTTTCTAAGCTCCTTACATTCTTACTATCCTCAGATAAAGATTGGATGCGAGACTCTAATTCTGAGATCTTCTCTGTCAGCCTAGCTATTTCCCTGCATTTATCGCATGTAAAGCCCTCGCCGCTGACAGAGAAGGCTAAGCTAAACATTTGACATGAGGTGCAAGTGACAATAATAAGAGAAGAAGCCATAACTCACCGGGTTTGAAGAGTAATTCCAATTTACCAAGGCTGCTCTGTGATTCTTAGTATATACGCTTAAGAGAGAAACCGTTAGCACACAAGAAAACTAGAAGTCGAGATGATATTTAGCAGTGTAAACAGAAAGCCCGCTAGCACGCTTGTGCCATGCTAACGGTGCTGAGTGTTTTGGTTTAAGATCTTCAAGTAAATAACCAGGAGATGGTTATTGAGATATCAGGATAAGTTAGCAACAACAGTGATAAGTAACAATGTATGCTATGAATAAAATACACTAATATGAAAGAAAGCACAAGTGCAAAGTACAAGTGCAGTGATACAACCAATCGATTCCGCCGCAGTGAGGTGCGAAGTTTTTCAGAGTTGATAGGTTTTCAATATCAAATCCCATCTTTCAGTTTGACACAATGTCGAGAGACCGACAGAAAGGGAACAGCCTTTTCCCATCATATAGAATATTCTGCAGTTCGGTAATGTTTCTGTGGCAGAAAAGCAAAGTTGTGCATTTATGACTTCAATATTCGACTATGCAATGCACTACGTGGCGCCTCTTCTCGCTCTGCTGCGCTTGCTGCAGCACAGAGTTCCTTTATCTGTGTCGTGATGGGAAGCATGAACTGATCAGCAGATTCCTAAGGGGCACATGGGGCTAATCAATAAACAACCAACAGTTAGTTGCTGCTAAAATTCAGCTGCTAGAGTTCTTAACATGTCTAGAAAATATGATCGCATAACCCAAATTTATCATCTCTACACTGGCAAATGTTGGACTACAAATTGTAAAATTATAATATTCACTGTGTAAATTTCTATTAAATCTACAAAAGTTAAGGAGAAACAGCAGGGGAGCACATGTGTTATAAAAACATATGCAGCTCCAGTTAGGATTTAGGCAGTTATTTCCCACCTTTCCTTTTATTCCACACAGTGGTGGTTCTACATTGAATTGCACCCCGGGCAAGACCACCTTTGAGCACATTGGTGAGGTGACACATAGTCGTTTTGTATTACTTTTTTTAGCCATTGCACACAATTCAGAAAAACCAAAATGTGCAGGAACTATAGGCCTGTATTCATTACATTATGAATAAATTGTGCGTTATTTGGAAGAAAGTTGAGGTGATGTGTCCAATAATTGACTTGAGTCCAATAATTGAATTCGCGTAATTGGAGGGGCTTCTTCTGCTCTCTATGTCATAATCACGGCCCTACTAGAGCAAGCTCCTGATGGGTTGTCATGAAGTGCTTTGAGCGGTTGGTCCTGGCACACCTAAAGGACTCTCTACCACCCACACTGGACCCATACCAATTTGCCTATCGAAACAATAGGAGCACGGATGATGCAGTGTCCATGGCGCTGCACTCCGTGCTCACACATCTGGACAATAAGGACACTTATGCACGTATGCTGTTTGTAGACTTCAGCTCTGCTTTCAATACCGTCATCCCTTCCAAGCTAATCATCAAACTTGGAAACCTAGGCATCAACAACCCTACCTGCAATTGGATTATGGATTTCCTGACGAACAGGCCTCAGCTTGTTAGGTTAGGCCCCATCTGCTCCACCACCACCACCCTCAACACTGGTGTACCACAGGGCTGCGTACTGAGCCCCTTTCTCTACTCCCTTTTCACACTCGACTGCATGCCTGTGAACGGATCTAACTCCTTCATCAAGTTTGCAGACGATACAACGGTAATTGGTCTCATCAGCAACAACGATGAGACTGCATACAGGGAGGAGGTCCGGCACCTGGCCACATGGTGCACAGACAACAACCTGCTCCTTAACACCTCCAAGACAAAGGAGATCATCGTGGACTTCAGGAAGGCGAAAGGAGACACACACGACCCCATCCACATTAATGGAATGGCTGTTGAACGTGTTTCCAGTTTTAAGTTCCTGGGGACTCACATTTCGGAGGACCTGTCCTGGACCACCAACACCTCATGCCTGGTCAAAAAGGCTCACCAGCGTCTCTTCTTTCTGAGGACACTGAAGAAGAACCAACTCAAGGACTCCTCTCACCCCGCTCATAGACTGTTTACTCTCCTGCCTTCCCGTAGGCGCTTCCGGTGCCTCCGGACAAGAACCAGCAGACTAAGAAACAGCTTTTTTCCCAGAGCTGTTTCATTATTGAACTCTGCCCCCCACTGATTCCAGTACCTCTCATACCCTTAACTCCAATGCTGCTATAACATTGTTTACATTGCACTACAGGGCTGCATGCATGACTGAACTGTACACACCAGTACTTCATGTATCTGCTCTACCGGACTGTTTACACACACACAGCATCATTTGCACTCTATACTGCTCACTTGCACACCAGGAATATTTAACTGAATGCTCATTTGCACTAATGGACCACTTCCATAACTGCATTAACCTATCTACTGCACTGTAATTCTATTAATTGCATCTACTCATCTATTGCACTGTAACTTCAATAACTGCATTAACTAACCAACTGCACGGTAACTCTATTAACTGCATCTACTCATCAATTGCACTATAACTTCAATAACTGCATTAACTAATCAACTGCACTGTAACTCTATTAACTGCATCTACTCATCAATTGCACTGTAACTTCAGTAACTGCATTAACTAATCTACTGCTCTGTAACCTTATTAACTGCATTAACTCATCTTCTGGACTGCAACCTATTAACTGCATTAACTCATATACTGCACCGTAACTTTAATAACTGCATTAACTCATATACTGCCCCGTAACTTTAATAACTGCATCAACTTCAACAACTGCATTAACTCACCTATTGCACTGCAACTTTAATAGGTATGCATAAATTATTGACATTGGCTAAGTCTAAATTATTATCTGTTCATATCCACCTGTACATTAATGTTCATAGTATATAGTCATCTGTATATATTGTTCATAGTATATACCTACTGTCATATTTTCATAGAACATTCCTACTGCAAAATATTTTTATAGTCCATGCCCACTGTATTATATTCTCAATATTGTATTCTGTATTTATTCTAACTGTATATCCTGCACTTGCTAACTGCACTTCTGGTTAGACCTAAACTACATTTCGTTACACTGTACTTGTATATGTGTAATGACAATAAAGTTGAATCTAATCTGAATCTAATCAAAAAAGTTCTGATTTTTCTACTTTTCAATCGCACAATTCGCACCGCAAGTAGGTCATCACGTCTTTGCATTGACTTAACATGTGTAGCGGTTTTAGCTGCATGTTAAAATAATGATGAGCTTAGCTCACCAAGTAAATATCTCCACCAGATCTGTCAAGATCAAAATCGTAAATACCCCACAGAGAAGCAAAAGGCTTTGCCCTTTGATGGTGGCAGCTAGAAACCAGACCCAAAAGGGAGTTGGGGGTTTTATGGCTGTTTTTCAATGATCTAATAGTCTACACATGTAAATTATTCGCGCTTAACGCTTCATTCGCGTTCAGTGTGAACTATTTCCCAGAGGTGAACTATCTCCTGCACGCCCCCTCCCTTTTCCCCCTCTCACACACGGCTCCTTCTCAGCATGCAGGGGCGCCAATTTGCGAATTCCCCACACAATGAATGAATAATAGATAATAGAATACTGCTTCGCTGCGGCCCAGAGTTTTCCTTTTTTACTGCTCGTGCCGGTGCCGCCCCCAATGTGACATGAAAAAAATGCCGCCCTGGTCGACTGCCCGGATCGCCCGTGCCTAAAACCGCTACTGATTCAAACAATTATGGATACGGCCCTGCGTGAGCGAAAATGGATGTGTGCCATGAGAGAGAACAGAGTCAATTGCGTGAAAGTTGGCAGCCCTGATGAGTTAGTTCTTGTCTATCATATTTGTATTGTTTAATTGCTTGATTTTCCTTTTCAATGACATTAACATGTAAAGCTCAGAACTTCGTTATAAAGCAACAAGAGCTCCGAGTTATGTACTCAAACTGATCTATGATCCCCGGATTCAGATAAATAGGCCCAACACCATAGTATGAGAAACATCCCCATATCATGATGCTTGCGCCATCATGCTTTACTAAATTCATGCCACAGTACACTATGAAGACAGTGTTTGGGGGTTATCTGACAAACTGTCTGCGACCCCTCAACCCAAAAATAATCAGTCCACAAAATATTGCGCCATTTTTCTTTAGGCCAGTCAGAACATATTGTTTTTTCAACAATAGGACTTTGCGGGTACATTTTGCCGATAGCTTGGCTTCACATAGGGGTCTTCAAATTGTTCTCACAGGTAACATCAGACATTAGTGATGGATGGAATGCCTATACTTCGTCCAATGGAGGAAATAGGGAGGCTGGAATAGCGCCTGAAGAGGAGAGAGGGTGCTTCGCAGGCGTGCGCCCAGCCACCGTCAGTCTCACTCAAGACCCGGTCCGACACAGGTTTGACGCCCATGCGGAAAAAGGCTGGATGCAGCCCAACCCGCAGCTCTGCAGATGTCTGCCAGAGAGGCGCTCTAAGCCCGTGCCCACGAGGAGGCTGAACCCCAGCGGAGTGAGCGTCACTACAGTGGTCAGGGGCCTGAGATCGGCAAGCCAAGGGATGGCGTCCACAATCCAGTGCGCCAGTCTCTGTTTGGACACAGCCTCCCTGCTGTCCCCTGACTCAGACAAAGAGCTGCTCAGAGCGAGAGCTCTGTGTTCAGTCTGAGAACCCCAACTCAAGGCACCCACTGGACACGGAGAGTGCATGCTGATTTCCTACCCTCCTGATGGAGCACCCACAGGAGAAGCTTCTTCATCATTAGAGAAAGATTGGGTTCTCCGGGGGCTCCAACGTGGCCTTACGCAGGCCCACCAGGACCATGTCAAGGTCCAAGGAGGGTACGGATAACGACAGGGGGGTATTAGCCCTGTGTCCCCCTTAGAACCTACCGATCGAGTCATGCTTCCCAGCACGACACAGATCAAGGCACTTTGTGCTGCAGGAAGCGCAGCAGGGCGAGAAGAAGCGCCACTTAAAGCGACAGTCGCTCTTGTCCAGGGTCCAGACATGGGGTTCCAGAGGTCTGGTCTCGGGTGCCAGACTGTGCCCTTCTCGCCAAGGGGGAGTGGCCATCAGACTGTGTGCTCCGAGAGCCAAGTCTGGTTGAGCCAATCGGGCTCTTACTTTGAAGCTCCTCTACCCTGGCTCCGCACAGTACCTGTTTGGGGAGGCTCACTGGGGGGGAAGATGTACTCCCACTTGCCCCGCGGTCAGCTGTGCGTGACGGCAACTGAGGAGGTCTCATTAGGGTGTACCCAAGCAGTCAAGGGGGGGAACAGGACCCCCTGTGCCTGCCTGCACTGCTCCCAATGCGCTGAACCGCAGGGATTGACAACTTTCGCGGAGCGACCTGCCAAGAGAGCACGTCGGCTGTCTGATCAAGGTCGTCCGGGATATGAATGGCCCGCAGGGATACCACCCACTGCTGACTCCAGAGGAGGTGTCGGGCGATTTGCTCCCACTTGCTCTAACGGGACTCCAGCCCGGAGTGGGACATGTCTGTCCGAGGGGTCAGGGTGCACCAGCAGATAAACGTGATGGGAACACGCCTTGTGCCTGTGTGCTACGCTCTCCAGGGAACCCGACTCTGAAGCCCATGCTAAAGTGGTTACATATGCATCAACCTGAACGGCATGACTGCCGACAAGGACGCTATATTCCCCAGGAGCATCTGAGTGTTTCAGGGCGACCACTGACTGTTGCCTGACAAGGGCCAGGCAGCACAGCATTGACTGGGCACGCTCTCATGAGACATGCTGTATGGTAACGGAGTCTGGGGAGAGCATGCTCTTGTCCTGGTTGACCCGTAGGCCCAATCGGTCAAGGTGCTAGGCACATGGTCCCTGTGCGTAGGCCACAGATCCCACGAGTGCCAAGATAGGTCAGTCGTCAAGATAGTTAGCATTTGCACACCATGCTCCCAGGGGGAGTGAGGGCAGCCTCTGTGACCTTCGTGAAGGCACAGGAAGGAAGGGCCAGACTGAGGGGAGGAGGCTCTACTTGTAAACTCGACCCTTGAGAGCAAAACCAAGGAAATGGTCTGCTGGAGAATCGAGGCACGAAGTACGCGTCCTTTAGGTCCATAACCGCAAACCAATCCTGATGTCAGACGGACTCCAGGATGCGCCTCCGCGTCAACCGCGCAGGATGGGGCACAGCCCCCCACCTTACTCAGGGGCAATGAAGTAGGGGTTGTCACCCCTAAAACATCTCGGCCAGAGGGACGGGCTCGATTGCACCCTTCTCCACCTTGAGCCGAAGCACGGGAGCGATCTCGCCTCTGTTGAGGTTAGAGAATTTCCCAAGACTTGGGCGAGTGCCTGGCAACCGATCGCGACGCCGAGACGTATCATCCCCACTAGGCAACGTGACGTGCTGGGTAGCTATGACCAGGCCCCCAGACGTTGTGAAGGAGGAACTAGCGGGGAGATCTGCTTCATTGCCCCCGTGGGGGGTAGGTTCTGTGGTGGCAGCACGGCTGTCCCGCCAGGGTCAGGGCCCTGGGGGGGCGAGCAGGTCTGCTGATTTACCTGCCTTAAGTCTTTGCTGCCAAACGCACCGTCACATGGAGAGTGCGGAGGGCTGCTGAAGTGGCATGTCACAACGTCAAATTGAGGCTTTTGCATGCTGTGGGCACCCAAAGAGAAGGACGCTCTCCTGGAGACCAAGTGGGCACCAGGCCCTGTGAAGGGCCCAGCTTGATGTGGGACGTGTTAAGGACCATCCCATGCGGCTCGACACTGATCGTGTGGCCAGAGCTGCGCCCGATGTCCTTGGTCTCCCCAGCTGGCTCCTGCCAGCCGCTTCCTGGCATTGAGTTGATGTCCTCCGTTGAAACCACCATCCTCGGGGGCACCTGAGGAGGGGTGAAGGTACGGAGGGCCGGTGCTGCTGGGATGCAGACGCCAACCCTAGTGGGAGTCTAGTCGCGGCAGAGAGGCTGATGCCCTCCGTCTGCTATTTAGTCGAAAGACTCATAAGTCTTCGGCGGTGTCACCAAGCGGGATCAAAAAAGCGGGACACTCTCAACGCCTCCCATCTACGCAGAATTGAGCCTGAGTGGTCTCTCTTGGACCAAAAGAGTGGACATCATCGGACCCAGTGTGCGCGCTGTCACAGCAAAGCAGCCCCAAAACAGAACCAAGCCTTGTCCATGTTTCACTGTAGGTACAGTGTTCACTCCTTTGAAAGCTTGATTCTTTTCGTCTGTGAACATAGAGCTTATGTGACTTGCCAAAAAGCTCCAGTTTTGACTCATCTGTGCAAAAATCAATCTTCCGGATGGATTGTGGCTTGTCAATATGTATTCTAGCAAGTTTTAAATGTGGAGTCCTCCTGAGTCTTCTTCCATGGAGCCAGTGTTAAGTTCAACAAACCTTTTTTTAGGGACAAAAATTTAGTAAAACAAAAAAAAGTCAGATATGATGACGAAGATATAACTGACACTTCAGTCAACAAATAAAATTCAGACGACATGTCAGGGAGGGACGATTGGAGAAGAGATCCAATCAGAACTACTCTTTTTGTGGGACAAGTTGTGAAGAAATCCAATCAGAGCGAATCTTTGAGGGTAGGTTTGTCTATGCAGAAGCAGCAGAGCATTTTCAAAAAGCCGCGGCAAATGCAGGCGCACCAGCTAAACAAACGCAGCAGCAGTAACACATAAGGGGAGATCAAAGATGAGCTCTTTCGAGAACTTTGCGCAGTTTCGAGGACGTTTTCACAACAGTCAGGCTGTTTACACAGCTTTTGGCAGATGAAGAATTGGCATCTGGTCACACTTCACATATGACAACAAGACCGTATTTAAACCCTGTGGAAATAAAATCGCTTGGAAAAACGCCACCAACTTGAAGCGACATTTACAGACGACTCATCCAGAAATACACGCAAAGGTTGTTTTATCAGATAAACCAAGACGTTTCCACTAAACTTGGAATAAAATAGAAGTTAAAGGAAACCATCTCTAAACTGTATTGTTAGACGATTGTCTCGCTGAATTAATATGAGTATATTAACAGAAGTGAATTTTCTTTATTTAGATACCTAGATACTAATATTTTTATTACTTTTGAGAATTGCACTATTTTTCTTAATGTTTTTGAACTTACTGTCTTCTGCTGTCTGTGCAAAATCAGAGTTAGGTGGTTATCTATTTCAATAATATTGTACTTCATCTTGAAAGAATAGCATTTGCATTCTCCCTGAATGATATACAATGCATATCTTATCTTTTCAGGGAAAGCAGGCCTTATGCTTATTTTATGTGAGATTATCTTTTGTGAAAAAGCCACTGTCAGACATTAACAGACATTGACATTAAGAATAAAATAAAATACATGTTTTGTATTACAACTGTTAAATCTGTGTATGTTTTGCATATTCAAACCTTAATACCATTCCATAAGAGACTGACGGCTACTTCCAACTTGCGACGGAAGGTGCGATCAGAAACTGACGCACCTTCACCTTGGAGTTCAGCTTGTATCTGTTTGGTAGTTATCCTTGTTTTTTTTCTCTCATTCGTACTATCCTTCTGTTTATGGAGGGATTTTTCAGTCAGAATATAAACTAAAAGTCTAAAACTGAAAGTTTTAAACCAAAACTTAAAGTCTAAATTTGAAACTAAAAGTACAAGTTGAAAATGAATTTGGTATAGGATTGGGCATTTGGTATATATGATTGGGCATTTGGTATATAGGATTGGGTATTTTGTATGTAGGATTGGGCATTTAATCATTTAGCCATTTAGGACTGAGGATTTGGGGATTTAGGATTGGGCATTTGAGGTTTGAGGAGTGTATGCAAATTAGGAGGCGTGGCCCAAATACTGGAGGATGGGTTTGAAATGGCTGGTGCGCAGAGGCACCTTATGGACAGCAGAGGGAGCTCCCAGTGCTAAGGAGCACACTGTAATGAAACCAAACAGAGCGAGTGAGTGGCTGGAGCGACGATATGAGGCGCCATATAGGGTTTATATCAAACTGCGCTTATGAATACATATATAAAAGCGTGCATACACACATATACATTGCTCACATATACATGTATAGTATTGGATGTTCAAGCAAACACATATAAAAAACATGTGCGCACTAATGTGAAATCCTACCAATACATATTATGTAAGTAATGCATACATGTACACTTTTTCTCGCATACATTTACACTCGATGCGTGTAAACAAACCTAAACAACACTTGCACATACATACAAACTCTGCACACACACATCTATAAAACACTCGCACATACATACAAACTCTGCACACACACATCTATAAAACACTCGCACATACATACAAACTCTGCACACACACACACATCTATAAAACACTCGCACATACATACAAACTCTGCACACACACATCTATAAAACACTCGCACATACATACAAACTCTGCACACACACATCTATAAAACACTCGCACATACATACAAACTCTGCACACACACATCTATAAAACACTCGCACATTCATACAAACTCTGCTCACACACATCTATAAAACACTCGCACATACATACAAACTCTGCACACACACACACATCTATAAAACACTAGCACATACATACAAACTCTGCACACACACATCTATAAAACACTCGCACATACATACAAACTCTGCACACACACATCTATAAAACACTCGCACATACATACAAACTCTGCACACACACACATCTATAAAACACTCGCACATACATACAAACTCTGCACACACACACATCTATAAAACACTCGCACATACATACAAACTCTGCACACACACATCTATAAAACACTCGCACATACATACAAACTCTGCTCACACATCTATAAAACACTCGCACATACATACAAACTCTGCACACACATCTATAAAACACTCGCACATACATACAAACTCTGCACACACACACATCTATAAAACACTCGCACATACATACAAACTCTGCACACACACATCTATAAAACACTCGCACATACATACAAACTCTGCACACACACACACATCTATAAAACACTCGCACATACATACAAACTCTGCACACACACACATCTATAAAACACTCGCACATACATACAAACTCTGCACACACACACATCTATAAAACACTCGCACATACATACAAACTCTGCACACACACATCTATAAAACACTCGCACATACATACAAACTCTGCACACACACACATCTATAAAACACTCGCACATACATACAAACTCTGCACACACACATCTATAAAACACTCGCACATACATACAAACTCTGCACACACACACACATCTATAAAACACTCGCACATTCATACAAACTCTGCTCACACACATCTATAAAACACTCGCACATACATACAAACTCTGCACACACACACACATCTATAAAACACTCGCACATACATACAAACTCTGCACACACACATCTATAAAACACTCGCACATACATACAAACTCTGCACACACACATCTATAAAACACTCGCACATACATACAAACTCTGCACACACACACATCTATAAAACACTCGCACATACATACAAACTCTGCACACACACACATCTATAAAACACTCGCACATACATACAAACTCTGCACACACACATCTATAAAACACTCGCACATACATACAAACTCTGCTCACACATCTATAAAACACTCGCACATACATACAAACTCTGCACACACATCTATAAAACACTCGCACATACATACAAACTCTGCACACACACACATCTATAAAACACTCGCACATACATACAAACTCTGCACACACACATCTATAAAACACTCGCACATACATACAAACTCTGCACACACACACACATCTATAAAACACTCGCACATACATACAAACTCTGCACACACACACATCTATAAAACACTCGCACATACATACAAACTCTGCACACACACACATCTATAAAACACTCGCACATACATACAAACTCTGCACACACACATCTATAAAACACTCGCACATACATACAAACTCTGCTCACACACACATCTATAAAACACTCGCACATACATACAAACTCTGCACACACACATCTATAAAACACTCGCACATACATACAAACTCTGCACACACACACATCTATAAAACACTCGCACATTCATACAAACTCTGCTCACACACATCTATAAAACACTCGCACATACATACAAACTCTGCACACACACATCTATAAAACACTCGCACATACATACAAACTCTGCACACACACACATCTATAAAACACTCGCACATACATAAAAACTCTGCACACACACATCTATAAAACACTCGCACATCCATACAAACTCTGCACACACACATCTATAAAACACTCGCACATCCATACAAACTCTGCACACACACACATCTATAAAACACTCGCACATACATACAAACTCTTTACACACACACATCTATAAAACACTCGCACATACATACAAACTCTGCACACACACATCTATAAAACACTCGCACATACATACAAACTCTGCACACACACACATCTATAAAACACTCGCACATACATACAAACTCTGCACACACACATCTATAAAACACTCGCACATACATACAAACTCTGCACACACACACATCTATAAAACACTCGCACATTCATACAAACTCTGCTCACACACATCTATAAAACACTCGCACATACATACAAACTCTGCACACACACATCTATAAAACACTCGCACATACATACAAACTCTGCACACACACACATCTATAAAACACTCGCACATACATAAAAACTCTGCACACACACATCTATAAAACACTCGCACATCCATACAAACTCTGCACACACACATCTATAAAACACTCGCACATCCATACAAACTCTGCACACACACACATCTATAAAACACTCGCACATACATACAAACTCTGCACACACACACATCTATAAAACACTCGCACATACATACAAACTCTGCTCACACATCTATAAAACACTCGCACATACATACAAACTCTGCACACACACACATCTATAAAACACTCGCACATACATACAAACTCTGCACACACATCTATAAAACACTCGCACATACATACAAACTCTGCACACACACATCTATAAAACACTCGCACATACATACAAACTCTGCACACACACATCTAAAAAACACTCGCACATACATACAAACTCTGAACACACACACATCTATAAAACACTCGCACATACATACAAACTCTGCTTACACACATCTATAAAACACTCGCACATACATACAAACTCTGCACACACACATCTATAAAACACTCGCACATCCATACAAACTCTGCACACACACATCTATAAAACACTCGCACATACATACAAACTCTGGGTACACACACATCTATAAAACACTCGCACATACATACAAACTCTGCACACACATCTATAAAACACTCGCACATACATACAAACTCTGCACACACACACATCTATAAAACACTCGCACATACATAAAAACTCTGCACACACACATCTATAAAACACTCGCACATACATACAAACTCTGCTCACACACACATGTATATAAAACACTCGCACATACATACAAACTCTGCAAACACACGTCTATAAAACACTCGCACATACATACAAACTCTGCACACACACATCTATAAAACACTCGCACATACATACAAACTCTGCACACACACACACATCTATAAAACACTCGCACATACATACAAACTCTGCACACACACACATCTATAAAACACTCGCACATACATACAAACTCTGAACACACACACATCTATAAAACACTCGCACATACATACAAACTCTGCTCACACACATCTATAAAACACTCGCACATACATACAAACTCTGCACACACACATCTATAAAACACTCGCACATCCATACAAACTCTGCACACACACATCTATAAAACACTCGCACATACATACAAACTCTGGGTACACACACATCTATAAAACACTCGCACATACATACAAACTCTGCACACACATCTATAAAACACTCGCACATAAACATACAAACTCTGCACACACACACATCTATAAAACACTCGCACATACATACAAACTCTGCACACACACATCTATAAAACACTCGCACATACATACAAACTCTGCTCACACACACATCTATAAAACACTTGCACATACATACAAACTCTGCACACACACACATCTATAAAACACTCGCACATACATACAAACTCTGCACACACACATCTATAAAACACTCGCACATACATACAAACTCTGCACACACACACACATCTATAAAACACTCGCACATACATACAAACTCTGCACACACACACACACATCTATAAAACACTCGCACATACATACAAACTCTGCACACACACACATCTATAAAACACTCGCACATACATACAAACTCTGCACACACACATCTATAAAACACTCGCACATACATATAAACTCTGCACACACACACACATCTATAAAACACTCGCACATACATACAAACTCTGCTCACACACATCTATAAAACACTCGCACATACATACAAACTCTGCAAACACACGTCTATAAAACACTCGCACATACATACAAACTCTGCACACACACACACATCTATAAAACACTCGCACATACATACAAACTCTGCACACACACATCTATAAAACACTCGCACATACATACAAACTCTGCACACACACATCTATAAAACACTCGCACATACATACAAACTCTGCACAAACACATCTATAAAACACTCGCACATACATACAAACTCTGCACACACACATCTATAAAACACTCGCACATACATACAAACTCTGCACACACACATCTATAAAACACTCGCACATACATACAAACTCTGCACACACACATCTATAAAACACTCGCACATACATACAAACTCTGCTCACACACATCTATAAAACACTCGCACATACATACAAACTCTGCACACACACATCTATAAAACACTCGCACATACATACAAACTCTGCACACACACACACATCTATAAAACACTCGCACATACATACAAACTCTGCACACACACATCTATAAAACACTCGCACATACATACAAACTCTGCTCACACACATCTACAAAACACTCGCACATACATACAAACTCTGCACACACACACATCTATAAAACACTCGCACATACATACAAACTCTGCACACACACACATCTATAAAACACTCGCACATACATACAAACTCTGCACACACACATCTATAAAACACTCGCACATACATACAAACTCTGCTCACACACATCTATAAAACACTCGCACATCCATACAAACTCTGCACACACACATCTATAAAACACTCGCACATACATACAAACTCTGCTCACACACATCTATAAAACACTCGCACATACATACAAACTCTGCACACACACGTCTATAAAACACTCGCACATACATACAAACTCTACACACACACATCTATAAAACACTCGCACATACATACAAACTCTGCACACACACATCTATAAAACACTCGCACATACATACAAACTCTGCACACACACACACATCTATAAAACACTCGCACATACATACAAACTCTGCACACACACATCTATAAAACACTCGCACATACATACAAACTCTGAACACACACATCTATAAAACACTCGCACATACATACAAACTCTGAACACACACATCTATAAAACACTCGCACATACATACAAACTCTGCACACACACACACATCTATAAAACACTCGCACATACATACAAACTCTGCACACACACACATCTATAAAACACTCGCACATACATACAAACTCTGCACACACACATCTATAAAACACTCGCACATACATACAAACTCTGAACACACACATCTATAAAACACTCGCACATACATACAAACTCTGCACACACATACAAACTCTGCACACACATACAAACTCTGCACACACACATCTACAAAACACTCGCACATACATACAAACTGTTTACACACACACATCTATAAAACCCTCGCACATACATACAAACTCTGCTCACACAAATCTATAAAACACTTGCACATACATACAAACTCTGCACACACACACATCTATAAAACACTCGCACATACATACAAACTCTGCACACACACATCTATAAAACACTCGCACATACATACAAACTCTGCACACACACATCTATAAAACACTCGCACATACATACAAACTCTGCACACACACATCTAAAAAACACTCGCACATACATACAAACTCTGCTCACACACATCTATAAAACACTCGCACATACATACAAACTCTGCACACACATCTACAAAACACTCGCACATACATACAAACTCTGCACACACACACATCTATAAAACACTCGCACATACATACAAACTCTGCTCACACACACATCTATAAAACACTCGCACATACATACAAACTCTGCTCACACACATCTATAAAACACTCGCACATACATACAAACTCTGCACACACACACATCTATAAAACACTCGCACATACATACAAACTCTGCACACACACATCTATAAAACACTCGCACATACATACAAACTCTGTTCACACACACATCTATAAAACACTCGCACATACATACAAACTCTGCACACACACATCTATAAAACACTCGCACATACATACAAACTCTGCTCACACACATCTATAAAACACTCGCACATACATACAAACTCTGCACACACACATCTATAAAACACTCGCACATACATACAAACTCTGCACACACACACATCTATAAAACACTCGCACATCCATACAAACTCTGCACACACACATCTATAAAACACTCGCACATACATACAAACTCTGCACACACACATCTATAAAACACTCGCACATACATACAAACTCTGCACACACACATATATAAAACACTCGCACATACATACAAACTCTGCACACACACATCTATAAAACACTCGCACATACATACAAACTCTGCACACACACACATCTATAAAACACTCGCACATTCATACAAACTCTGCTCACACACATCTATAAAACACTCGCACATCCATACAAACTCTGCACACACACATCTATAAAACACTCGCACATACATACAAACTCTGCACACACACATCTATAAAACACTCGCACATACATACAAACTCTGCCTACACACACATCTATAAAACACTCGCACATACATACAAACTCTTTACACACACACATCTATAAAACACTCGCACATACATACAAACTCTGCTCACACACATCTATAAAACACTCGCACATACATACAAACTCTGCACACACACATCTATAAAACACTCGCACATACATACAAACTCTGCACACACACATCTAAAAAACACTCGCACATACATACAAACTCTGCACGCACACACATCTATAAAACACTCGCACATACATACAAACTCTGCACGCACACACATCTATAAAACACTCACACATACATACACACTCTGCACACACATCTACAAAACACTCGCACATACATACAAACTCTGCACACACACACATCTATAAAACACTCGCACATACATACAAACTCTGCTCACACACACATCTATAAAACATTCGCACATACATACAAACTCTGCTCACACACATCTATAAAACACTCGCACATACATACAAACTCTGCACACACACACATCTATAAAACACTCGCACATACATACAAACTCTGCACACACACATCTATAAAACACTCGCACATACATACAAACTCTGTTCACACACACATCTATAAAACACTCGCACATACATACAAACTCTGCACACACACACATCTATAAAACACTCGCACATACATACAAACTCTGCTCACACACATCTATAAAACACTCGCACATACATACAAACTCTGCACACACACATCTATAAAACACTCGCACATACATACAAACTCTGTTCACACACACATCTATAAAACACTCGCACATACATACAAACTCTGCACACACACACATCTATAAAACACTCGCACATACATACAAACTCTGCTCACACACATCTATAAAACACTCGCACATACATACAAACTCTGCACACACACACATCTATAAAACACTCGCACATACATACAAACTCTGCACACACACATCTATAAAACACTCGCACATACATACAAACTCTGCGCACACACACATCTAAAAAACACTCGCACATACATACAAACTCTGCACGCACACACATCTATAAGACACTCGCACATACATACAAACTCTGCACGCACACACATCTATAAAACACTCACACATACATACACACTCTGCACACACATCTACAAAACACTCGCACATACATACAAACTCTGCACACACACACATCTATAAAACACTCGCACATACATACAAACTCTGCACACACACACATCTATAAAACACTCGCACATACATACAAACTCTGCTCACACACATCTATAAAACACTCGCACATACATACAAACTCTGCACACACACACATCTATAAAACACTCGCACATACATACAAACTCTGCACACACACATCTATAAAACACTCGCACATACATACAAACTCTGTTCACACACATCTATAAAACATTTACACTTAGTCATTTAGCAGACGCTTTTATCCAAAGCGACTTATAGATGAGGAAACATTGGAAGCAATTTTAACAACATAGGCAACAAAATACATAAGTGCATCAAACTAGTACATTAAAGCCTAGCACAGCATAAAAAGCTAAGAATAGTGAGGTTAGTGAGGTCAGTAAGGTTTTTTTTATAAAGAAGGAAAGGGAAGAGAATTAGGAAAAATCAATCAGCGACGTGTTGACGGAAGAGATGCGTTTTTAGGCGTTTTTTAAACATGGCAACCGAGTCTGCTGATCTTGTAGCAGCTGGTAGATCATTCCACCAATGTGGAACAGATCCAGAGAAGGTACGGGAGAGTGACTTTCCTTTTTGGGATGGTACCACTAGTCGTTGTTCCTTTGCAGACCGCAGTGATCTGGCAGGAACATAGATCTGCATTAGCGAGTGGAGATACAATGGTGCAGATCCGGTGTTGGTCTTGTAGGCCAGGAGCATAGCTTTGAACTTTATGCGGGCGGCAACAAGAAGCCAGTGTAACCTGATGAAGAGCGGAGTTACATGCGCTCTCTTCGGTTCATTGAAGACAACTCTTGCCGCCGCATTCTGGATCATCTGGAGAGGTTTGATTGTGCAAGCAGGAAGTCCAGCCAGAAGCGCATTGCAATAATCCAGTTTGGACAAGACAAGAGCCTGGACTAGGACTTGCGTAGAGTGCTCCGATAGGAAAGGTCTAATTTTTCTAATGTTGTAGAGGATGAATCTACAGGACCGGGTGGTGCTGGCAACATGACTTATGAGGTTTAGCCGATCATCGATTACCACCCCCAGGTTTCTGGCTGTGCTGGACGGTGTAATCATTGATGAGCCTAGTTGAAAGGCAAGGTTGTGGTGAATCTTTGGGTTGGCTGGGATCACAAGCAGTTCCGTTTTTGCAAGGTTCAGCTGCAGGTGATGATCCTTCATCCAAACCGAGATGTCACTCAGGCATGCCGCGATGCGAGCAGCAACCGTCGGATCGTCCGGTTGAAATGACAAGTAGAGTTGTGTGTCGTCGGCATAGCAGTGATAGGAGAAGCCATGCTTCTGAATGACCGAACCGAGGGATGTCATGTAAATGGAGAAGAGTAGCGGTCCAAGCACTGAGCCCTGTGGCACCCCCGTGTTGAGCTGTTGGGACGCAGAGACCTCATCTCTCCAAGATACTCTGAATGACCTACCCGAGAGGTAGGACTCAAACCATTGCAACGCCATTCCAGAGACACCCATAGCACTGAGAGAAGCCAGGATGATGTAATGATTGACAGTGTCAAAGGCAGCAGACAGATCCAGTAGGATGAGCACAGATGACATGGATGATGCTTTTGCCAGTCTCAGGGCTTCGATGACTGAGAGCAGTGCAGTCTCTATGGAAAGACCGGTCTTGAACCCAGACTGATTGCTGTCCAGGAGGTTGTTTTGCATGTCAAAAGGAGGAGAGCTGGTCGATCTGGGATGGACACAACTCGCTCCAGGGCTTTGGCAATGAAGGGAAGAAGGGAGACAGGCCTGTCGTTTTCTAGCAGTGTAGAAAAGGTGGGGAGCACACACGTGTCAGGGATGTGGGCGGGTTCGACAGGTGGTGGCGTAGAGAACTGGCTGCTGATGGCTGTAATTTTCTTTACGAAGAACGATGCAAAATCAGCAGCTGTTAACTCCGATGAAGGTGCGGGAGCAGAGGAGAGCAGAGAAGGTTTTGAAGAGCGTTCGAGAGTCCGGAGAGTTGCAGATCCTCGAGTGGTAGTAATCTGTTTTTGCGGAGGTGACATCTACAGAGAAAGAAGAGAGAAGAGATTGGTAGAGAGAGAGGTCTGCAGGGTCTTTTGACTTGCGCCATTTTCTCTCAGCTGACCGGAGGCTGGCGCGATGCTCACGCAGTACATCCGATAACCAGGGAGCCGACGGGGATGCACGGGCTGGTCCAGATGCAAGAGGGCATAGGTTCCCTTTCTGTCGGTCTCTCGACGTTGTGTCGAAGCCGACAGATGGGGTTCGCCCTTGAGAACCAATCATCTCTGACTATTTTGAAAAGGCCAATGAAATTGGCGAATGAAATTTGCATGCCGGTCTCCGCCCCCGGATATCCGGGTATAAAAGGGGAGCCGGCGTGCTCATTCATTCACCTTTTGTTCTTCGGAGCCTTCGCATCTGATGACATTCTTCGAATTGCCGATTTCTACGACGCGGTGCAGCGGAGATTCCCCTGGGCATCCTGGCAGTTCCTGAGGTATTTTTCTAAAAGAGCAATTTCCTCAGCGTGGCATTGCCCGCTGATCTCTTGGCCCCCCGGAGGAAGACGTTCGAGAGAAGGACCACCTAGAGAGATTGAACCATCGGGCCCGACCCAGCCTTGGTTGCTGGATGGTCGGAATGGGGCGGTCCCTGCCGTGTCCCAAACACCTTCTGGGCCCCTTCGGGGGCCTAGTGCCCGCCTTCTCACAAGGAGAGGTCTCTCTCTGGGTCCCACTTGCAGCCGCTCTCACCCTCTGAAAGATGGTGTTCGGCAACTCGACGTTGCGTCGTTGCAGCACGCAATGACGAGTATAAAGCAGCCCTCAGCACTCTCGCTTCGACGGTGCGTCGAGCTGCGCCATCGCCTGGCAGGTGATTTAGCGGAGCCGTTTCCCCCGGGGGGAACAGCACTGCTAGTCATTGAACCAACCCCCGCGGGTTGATGAAGTAGATCGCAGCCCCCCCTGTGAGGTCTCTGGGTGCTTGGTTAGCATTTCAAACCATCACGGTGGCTGGGAGTGTGGTCCGTCTCGGCATTCGATCCAGCTCGCCAGACCTCCGCCGGACTTCAGGCATCCTCTTACCTCAGCAGAGGTAGGGATGTTCCTGTGCTCCAGGCCGGGGCTGCCACCCCTCTGGCGAAGGCGATCGAACCGTCCCCTCGGCCGAGATGTCCAGTGGCTTCGACAGCCGCACTTCATCATCCCCAAAACCAGGGGTCGCTGCATACCTTAAGCAGCACCTTGCAAGGGTGCCGTTCGGGAGGCGCAGAAGCGCGTCCTGGTGTCTGTCAGACGCCAGGCGTGGTTCATGACAACTGACCGCATACTCTCATGTACAGTTTCCCTCGGCACTGTCGAGGGGCTGGCATGTCAGTAACGGGTCAGCCGGGAAAAAGAAAGCAGCTCTCCCTGGCGCGGAGCTCCCCTTTTTCCTGGTAGAGAACTCAACACTGTCTCCATGACGGCGTGCTCGCTCACGAGCACGCACAGTCAGTGCTGAGCTGCTTGAACTTTCAGGCAGCAGCCAGCGGTCCCCTGAAATCAGTTTCAGAGGCTCCTGGGCATGGTGTCCTCGGGGGTGGCCTGTCCCCCTCGGGTTGACGCACATGGGACCGCGACAGCACTGACTACAGAGATGAGTTCCCTGGAGAGCGTGGCGCACTGGCAGTAGGCGTATCGTCATTACGCCTGCTGCCGTCGCATCCTAACCCCGAGCAGGTCTTGCAGCCGGTCGTGGAACGACAGACGCCTCCCTACGGGGTGCGGGTGCGGTGTGCAACGGGCGCGCAGTGTCGGGTCGCTGGACGGGCCCCCGCCTGCGTTGGCAGATCACTGCCTTCAAGTTGCTAGCTGTCCAGCTTGCACTGATGAGGCTCCGGCCTCTCGTGCAGAGCCAGCATACTGGCCCGGACAGCACGACCGGCGTAGCGTACTAAACCTCAGGGTGGCATTCGCTCGCTGCAGTCATCGCAACTCGCCCAAAACGCCTCCTCCCGTGGAGACAGCAGGTGGCAAGGCCCCTGCATTTCACACGGCCACCGGGTGTCCTGAACCAGACAGCCAAGCGCTCTCTCGTCAGTTGACACCTCGTGGGTAGTGACGACTCCACCACTGCGGCCGGCTTGGGTGTGGTTTGGGCGGGCACAGGTGGACCTGTTGCCTCCCTGAACACCACCCAGCGCCGCTGGGCACTCCCGGGTCGAGGCCCCCCCTCGACACGGAGGCCCTAGCGCGCAGCTGGCCGCGGAACAAGCGGAACTACGGTTCCCCCAGTGAGCTTCATTGCGCAGGTCCTGTGCAAGGTCTGGGTAGGGAGTACTAAGTGCTGCTAGTTGCGCCTTACGGGCCCAACTACACTTGGTCCTCGGAGCTAATACTCCTGACGACAACTCCCCCTGGCCAAATCCCCTGGCGAAGGGCCTACTCGCAGGGGATGGGCACGTTGTGGCATTTCAGCCGGATCTTTGGGTCTGGCTCCTGGATGGGACGAGGAGTTCCTGGATGACCTATCCCCCTCAGTGGTGGAGACTGTCACTCAGGCAAGGGCCATGCCCACAAGGCTGGATGCCTTTAAGTGGCGCCCCTTCTCGTCCTGGTGCTCTTCTCGAGGAGAAGACCCGCGGAATTGCTCGCTCAGGAACGTGCTGTCCTATTGCAGGAGAGGCTGGGGAGTAATCTCCCCTTCCACATTGGAACGTGGGTACCCGCTGTCGCGGTTATCACGTACCAGTTGCTGGTGAGCCTCTGGGGCGGCATGACCTGATTATTAGGTTCCTCTAGGGCGCGAGGGGCTAAGGCCTCGTCCGCGCCCCGTACCCTCTTGGGACCTTAAGGTGGACCTTTGGGTCCCCTTTTTTTGGGCCCTGCCGAGAGCCCCTTCCTCGTTCTGCGAGGGGGGTTGGCTCTCCTGCTGGGGCTCGAGTCCATCCAGAGGGTGAGGCACCTGCAAGCATTCCGTGTCCACCGATTGCCAAAATTCAGGCCCGGTGACTCTCACGTGATCCTGAGACCCCGGCCAACTTACGTGCCCAAAGTTCCGCCGCCCCCCTTTTGGGAACTAGGTGGTGAACTTGCAGGCGCTCCCACACCGGGAGAAAGACCCAACCTGTACGTGAGGTGTCCAGTAAGCGCATTGCGCCTCTACTCGAACCACACGGAGGGCTTCAAGGCCCTGAGCAGCTCTTGTCTGTTTTGGAGGTCAGCAACGGGAGTGCTGTCTCCGAGGAGAGTTGTTGCGCCGGATCGCACACGCCGTCACTATGGCGTGCCGATCCTAGCCCGTGCCCATTTGAGTGACGGTACACTCCGCTCGGGGTGTGGCCTCCTCGTGGGCATCGGCTCAGTGCGCCTCTCTGGCAGACATCTGTAGAGTTGCGGGTTGGGCTACGCTATACCTCGCAGAGGCTTGCAAACCTCCGTGGGGAGTCGGCAGCTCGAGTCTTGCCAACAGGTGAGACCAGCAGTCGTGGGGCGTACGCCTGCGCATAGCGCCTTTCCCCTTCTTAGGTGGATCAGTGCGCTATGGGCTGCCTCCCTTCTTTCCCCAAGAGTGAAGAATAGGCAGTCCGTCCTTCCATCAATAAGCACTCAGGGCGGCGGGCTCGGCGGAGCAGCCCTGCCGCCTATGGCCGGGTATCAAGCTGAGTTATTACATATAGCTCTAACCGGACCTAGTGCCCCACACGTAGTAACCCCCCACTAGGGTGGTTCCGTCTGAGATGTCGTCATGAGATGGTTCCCCACGTGGCAACCCATGACCTCCCCCAGGTGGACATCCACCTTGCGGCATTCCGCACATACCTCCCATGAGTTCTCCCCTATTTGGTGAGACCATGTTGGTGTCTCCACTGTATTCCCCCCTAGGGTGGGAAGTGGTCTCCGTAGCGCACGTCCTCATTGAAGGAACAGCGCTTACCCAGTAGCCCTACGACTGGATGGCCCTCGCCAATGGGGCCGTCTGAGTTGGCAGAGGGCAGGTGCTACTCATCTTTGCCAAAAGCTCTGGGAGCCCCTGCCTGCCCACTGGAAGGTTACAAATTTCGCGATAGCGCTCACGTGTGGCTCGCCCAGGCCGGTCAAGGTCGCTTCGCTAGAGATTGTGACGCGGCTAGTGCCGTGGCGTTTTCAATAGGAACCCCATCTGTCGGCTTCGACACAACGTCGAGAGACCGACAGAAAGGGAACGTCTCGGTTACGTATGTAACCTCTGTTCCCTGATGGAGGGAACAAGACGTTGTGTCCTTCTTGCCACGACAATAGCCGTCCGCTGCAGCAGTCACGAGATGCTCTCAGGCTCCTCAGCACAAAAGGTGAATGAATGAGCACGCCGACTCCCCTTTTATACCCGGATATCCGGGGGCGGAGCCCGGCATGCAAATTTCATTCGCCAATTTCATTGGCCTTTTCAAAATAGTCAGAGATGATTGGTTCTCAAGGGCGAACCCCATCTGTCAGCTTCGACACAACGTCTTGTTCCCTCCATCAGGGAACAGAGGTTACATACGTAACCGAGACGTTGTCCAAGCAGGATGAAAGCGTGGAACACAGAGTGTCTGTGGCATTGTCTGTATTCAAAAGAGAGAGCTCATCAGAGGGGGGGAGTGCAGAGAAGACAGCAGAGGAAAAACAGTTGGGAGGGAGGGACCGCAGGTTGCACCGAAAAGGTGACCATCGGTAAGACATCTGCGATATCCGGAGCAGTGAGGTCGAGGGTGACGAAGAAGTGATCAGACGTGTGCAGCGGGGTGACCTGAAAGTGATGAGTGGAGCAGTACCTTGTGAAGATCAGATCTAGATGGTTTCCAGACTTGTAGGTCAGAAATGATGCGGTCAGGTTGACGAATGTTTTATAGATGTGTGTGTGTGTGCAGAGTTTGTATGTATGTGCGAGTGTTTTATAGACGTGTGTGTGCAGAGTTTGTATGTATGTGCGAGTGTTTTATAGATGTGTGTGTGTGTGCAGAGTTTGTATGTATGTGCGAGTGTTTTATAGATGTGTGTGTTCAGAGTTTGTATGTATGTGCGAGTGTTTTATAGATGTGTGTGTGTGCAGAGTTTGTATGTATGTGCGAGTGTTTTATAGATGTGTGTGTGTGCAGAGTTTGTATGTATGTGCGAGTGTTTTATAGATGTGTGTGTTCAGAGTTTGTATGTATGTGCGAGTGTTTTATAGATGTGTGTGTGTGCAGAGTTTGTATGTATGTGCGAGTGTTTTATAGATGTGTGTGTGTGCAGAGTTTGTATGGATGTGCGAGTGTTTTATAGATGTGTGTGTGCAGAGTTTGTATGTATGTGCGAGTGTTTTTTAGATGTGTGTGTTCAGAGTTTGCATGTATGTGCGAGTGTTTTATAGATGTGTGTGTGCAGAGTTTGTATGTATGTGCGAGTGTTTTATAGATGTGTGTGTGTGCAGAGTTTGTATGTATGTGCGAGTGTTTTATAGATGTGTGTGTGCAGAGTTTGTATGTATGTGCGAGTGTTTTATAGATGTGTGTGTGTGCAGAGTTTGTATGTATGTGCGAGTGTTTTATAGACGTGTGTGTGCAGAGTTTGTATGGATGTGCGAGTGTTTTTTAGATGTGTGTGTTCAGAGTTTGTATGTATGTGCGAGTGTTTTATAGATGTGTGTGTGTGCAGAGTTTGTATGTATGTGCGAGTGTTTTATAGATGTGTGTGAGCAGAGTTTGTATGTATGTGCGAGTGTTTTATAGATGTGTGTGTTCAGAGTTGGTATGTATGTGCGAGTGTTTTTTAGATGTGTGTGTTCAGAGTTTGTATGTATGTGCGAGTGTTTTATAGATGTGTGTGTGCAGAGTTTGTATGTATGTGCGAGTGTTTTATAGATGTGTGTGTGTGCAGAGTTTGTATGTATGTGCGAGTGTTTTATAGATGTGTGTGTGCAGAGTTTGTATGTATGTGCGAGTGTTTTATAGATGTGTGTGTGTGCAGAGTTTGTATGTATGTGCGAGTGTTTTATAGATGTGTGTGTGCAGAGTTTGTATGTATGTGCGAGTGTTTTATATATGTGTGTGAGCAGAGTTTGTATGTATGTGCGAGTGTTTTATAGATGTGTGTGTGCAGAGTTTGTATGTATGTGCGAGTGTTTTATAGATGTGTGTGCAGAGTTTGTATGTATGTGCGAGTGTTTTATAGATGTGTGTGTGTTCAGAGTTTGTATGTATGTGCGAGTGTTTTATAGATGTGTGTGTGTTCAGAGTTTGTATGTATGTGCGAGTGTTTTGTAGATGTGTGTGTGCAGAGTTTGTATGTATGTGCAAGTGTTTTATAGATGTGTGTGTGTGCAGAGTTTGTATGTATGTGCGAGTGTTTTATAGATGTGTGTGTGCAGAGTTTGTATGTATGTGCGAGTGTTTTATAGATGTGTGTGTGCAGAATTTGTATGTATGTGCGAGTGTTTTATAGATGTGTGTGTGTGCAGAGTTTGTATGTGTGTGCAGAGTTTGTATGTATGTGCAAGTGTTTTATAGATGTGTGTGTGTGCAGAGTTTGTATGTATGTGCGAGTGTTTTATAGATGTGTGTGTGTGCAGAGTTTGTATGTATGTGCGAGTGTTTTATAGATGTGTGTGTGCAGAGTTTGTATGTATGTGCGAGTGTTTTATAGATGTGTGTGTGTGCAGAGTTTGTATGTATGTGCGAGTGTTTTATAGATGTGTGTGTGCAGAGTTTGTATGGATGTGCGAGTGTTTTTTAGATGTGTGTGTTCAGAGTTTGTATGTATGTGCGAGTGTTTTATAGATGTGTGTGTGTGCAGAGTTTGCATGGATGTGCGAGTGTTTTATAGATGTGTGTGTTCAGAGTTTGTATGCATGTGCGAGTGTTTTATAGATGTGTGTGTGTGCAGAGTTTGTATGGATGTGCGAGTGTTTTATAGATGTGTGTGTTCAGAGTTTGTATGTATGTGCGAGTGTTTTATAGATGTGTGTGTGCAGAGTTTGTATGTATGTGCGAGTGTTTTATAGATGTGTGTGTGTGCAGAGTTTGTATGTATGTGCGAGTGTTTTATAGATGTGTGTGTGCAGAGTTTGTATGTATGTGCGAGTGTTTTTTAGATGTGTGTGTTCAGAGTTTGTATGTATGTGCGAGTGTTTTATAGATGTGTGTGTGTGCAGAGTTTGTATGTATGTGCGAGTGTTTTATAGATGTGTGTGTGAACAGAGTTTGTATGTATGTGCGAGTGTTTTATAGATGTGTGTGCGTGCAGAGTTTGTATGTATGTGCGAGTGTTTTATAGATGTGTGTGAGCAGAGTTTGTATGTATGTGCGAGTGTTTTATAGATGTGTGTGTGCAGAGTTTGTATGTATGTGCGAGTGTTTTATAGATGTGTGTGCGTGCAGAGTTTGTATGTATGTGCGAGTGTTTTATAGATGTGTGTGTGTGTGCAGAGTTTGTATGTATGTGCGAGTGTTTTATAGATGTGTGTGTGAGCAGAGTTTGTATGTATGTGCGAGTGTTTTATAGATGTGTGTGTGTGCAGGGTTTGTATGTATGTGCGAGTGTTTTATAGATGTGTGTGTGCAGAGTTTGTATGTATGTGCGAGTGTTTTATAGATGTGTGTGTGCAGAGTTTGTATGTATGTGCGAGTGTTTTATAGATGTGTGTGTGAACAGAGTTTGTATGTATGTGCGAGTGTTTTATAGATGTGTGTGCGTGCAGAGTTTGTATGTATGTGCGAGTGTTTTATAGATGTGTGTGTGCAGAGTTTGTATGTATGTGCGAGTGTTTTATAGATGTGTGTGTGTTCAGAGTTTGTATGTATGTGCGAGTGTTTTGTAGATGTGTGTGAGCAGAGTTTGTATGTATGTGCGAGTGTTTTATAGATGTGTGTGTGCAGAGTTTGTATGTATGTGCGAGTGTTTTATAGATGTGTGTGTTCAGAGTTTGTATGTATGTGCGAGTGTTTTATAGATGTGTGTGTGTGCAGAGTTTGTATGTATGTGCGAGTGTTTTATAGATGTGTGTGTGTGCAGAGTTTGTATGTATGTGCGAGTGTTTTATAGATGTGTGTGTGCAGAGTTTGTATGTATGTGCGAGTGTTTTATAGATGCGTGTGTGTGCAGAGTTTGTATGTATGTGCGAGTGTTTTATAGATGTGTGTGTGCAGAGTTTGTATGTATGTGCGAGTGTTTTATAGACGTGTGTGTGCAGAGTTTGTATGTATGTGCGAGTGTTTTATAGACGTGTGTGTGCAGAGTTTGTATGTATGTGCGAGTGTTTTATAGACGTGTGTGAGCAGAGTTTGTATGTATGTGCGAGTGTTTTATAGATGTGTGTGTTCAGAGTTTGTATGTATGTGCGAGTGTTTTATAGATGTGTGTGTGCAGAGTTTGTATGTATGTGCGAGTGTTTTATAGATGTGTGTGTGCAGAGTTTGTACGTATGTGCGAGTGTTTTATAGATGTGTGTGTGCAGAGTTTGTATGTATGTGCGAGTGTTTTATAGATGTGTGTGTGTGCAGAGTTTGTATGTATGTGCGAGTGTTTTATAGATGTGTGTGTGTGTGCAGATTTTGTATGTATGTGCGAGTGTTTTATAGACGTGTGTGTGCAGAGTTTGTATGTATGTGCGAGTGTTTTATAGATGTGTGTGTGTGCAGAGTTTGTATGTATGTGCGAGTGTTTTATAGATGTGTGTGTGCAGAGTTTGTATGTATGTGCGAGTGTTTTATAGACGTGTGTGTGCAGAGTTTGTATGTATGTGCGAGTGTTTTATAGATGTGTGTGTGCAGAGTTTGTATGTATGTGCGAGTGTTTTATAGATGTGTGTGTGAGCAGAGTTTGTATGTATGTGCGAGTGTTTTATAGATGTGTGTGAGCAGAGTTTGTATGTATGTGCGAGTGTTTTATAGATGTGTGTGTGCAGAGTTTGTATGTATGTGCGAGTGTTTTATAGATGTGTGTGTGCAGAGTTTGTATGTATGTGCGAGTGTTTTATAGATGTGTGTGTGTGCAGAGTTTGTATGTATGTGCGAGTGTTTTATAGATGTGTGTGTGCAGAGTTTGTATGTATGTGCGAGTGTTTTATAGACGTGTGTGTGCAGAGTTTGTATGTATGTGCGAGTGTTTTATAGATGTGTGTGTGCAGAGTTTGTATGTATGTGCGAGTGTTTTATAGATGTGTGTGTGTGCAGAGTTTGTATGTATGTGCGAGTGTTTTCTAGATGTGTGTGCAGAGTTTGTATGTATGTGCGAGTGTTTTATAGATGTGTGTGAGCAGAGTTTGTATGTATGTGCGAGTGTTTTATAGATGTGTGTGTGTGCAGAGTTTGTATGTATGTGCGAGTGTTTTATAGATGTGTGTGTGCAGAGTTTGTATGTATGTGCGAGTGTTTTATAGATGTGTGTGTGAGCAGAGTTTGTATGTATGTGCGAGTGTTTTATAGATGTGTGTGAGCAGAGTTTGTATGTATGTGCGAGTGTTTTATAGATGTGTGTGTGAGCAGAGTTTGTATGAATGTGCGAGTGTTTTATAGACGTGTGTTTGCAGAGTTTGTATGTATGTGCGAGTGTTTTATAGATGTGTGTGTGAACAGAGTTTGTATGTATGTGTGAGAGTTGTTTAGGTGTGTGTGTGTGCAGAGTTTGTATGTATGTGCGAGTGTTTTATAGACGTGTGTGTGTTTTATAGATGTGAGCGTGCAGAGTTTGTATGTATGTGCGAGTGTTTTATAGATGTGTGTGTGCAGAGTTTGTATGTATGTGCGAGTGTTTTATAGATGTGTGTGTGCAGAGTTTGTATGTATGTGCGAGTGTTTTATAGATGTGTGTGTGCAGAGTTTGTATGTATGTGCGAGTGTTTTATAGATGTGTGTGTGTGCAGAGTTTGTATGTATGTGCGAGTGTTTTGTAGATGTGTGTGAGCAGAGTTTGTATGTATGTGCGAGTGTTTTATAGATGTGTGTGTGTGCAGAGTTTGTATGTATGTGCGAGTGTTTTATAGATGTGTGTGTGCAGAGTTTGTATGTATGTGCGAGTGTTTTATAGATGTGTGTGTGTGCAGAGTTTGTATGTATGTGCGAGTGTTTTATAGATGTGTGTGTGTGCAGAGTTTGTATGTATGTGCGAGTGTTTTATAGATGTGTGTGTGTTCAGAGTTTGTATGTATGTGCGAGTGTTTTATAGATGTGTGTGTGTTCAGAGTTTGTATGTATGTGCGAGTGTTTTGTAGATGTGTGTGAGCAGAGTTTGTATGTATGTGCGAGTGTTTTATAGATGTGTGTGTGCAGAGTTTGTATGTATGTGCAAGTGTTTTATAGATGTGTGTGTGTGCAGAGTTTGTATGTATGTGCGAGTGTTTTATAGATGTGTGTGTGCAGAGTTTGTATGTATGTGCGAGTGTTTTATAGATGTGTGTGTGCAGAATTTGTATGTATGTGCGAGTGTTTTATAGATGTGTGTGTGTGCAGAGTTTGTATGTGTGTGCAGAGTTTGTATGTATGTGCAAGTGTTTTATAGATGTGTGTGTGTGCAGAGTTTGTATGTATGTGCGAGTGTTTTATAGATGTGTGTGTGTGCAGAGTTTGTATGTATGTGCGAGTGTTTTATAGATGTGTGTGTGCAGAGTTTGTATGTATGTGCGAGTGTTTTATAGATGTGTGTGTGTGCAGAGTTTGTATGTATGTGCGAGTGTTTTATAGATGTGTGTGTGCAGAGTTTGTATGGATGTGCGAGTGTTTTTTAGATGTGTGTGTTCAGAGTTTGTATGTATGTGCGAGTGTTTTATAGATGTGTGTGTGTGCAGAGTTTGCATGGATGTGCGAGTGTTTTATAGATGTGTGTGTTCAGAGTTTGTATGCATGTGCGAGTGTTTTATAGATGTGTGTGTGTGCAGAGTTTGTATGGATGTGCGAGTGTTTTATAGATGTGTGTGTTCAGAGTTTGTATGTATGTGCGAGTGTTTTATAGATGTGTGTGTGCAGAGTTTGTATGTATGTGCGAGTGTTTTATAGATGTGTGTGTGTGCAGAGTTTGTATGTATGTGCGAGTGTTTTATAGATGTGTGTGTGCAGAGTTTGTATGTATGTGCGAGTGTTTTTTAGATGTGTGTGTTCAGAGTTTGTATGTATGTGCGAGTGTTTTATAGATGTGTGTGTGTGCAGAGTTTGTATGTATGTGCGAGTGTTTTATAGATGTGTGTGTGAACAGAGTTTGTATGTATGTGCGAGTGTTTTATAGATGTGTGTGCGTGCAGAGTTTGTATGTATGTGCGAGTGTTTTATAGATGTGTGTGAGCAGAGTTTGTATGTATGTGCGAGTGTTTTATAGATGTGTGTGTGCAGAGTTTGTATGTATGTGCGAGTGTTTTATAGATGTGTGTGCGTGCAGAGTTTGTATGTATGTGCGAGTGTTTTATAGATGTGTGTGTGTGTGCAGAGTTTGTATGTATGTGCGAGTGTTTTATAGATGTGTGTGTGAGCAGAGTTTGTATGTATGTGCGAGTGTTTTATAGATGTGTGTGTGTGCAGGGTTTGTATGTATGTGCGAGTGTTTTATAGATGTGTGTGTGCAGAGTTTGTATGTATGTGCGAGTGTTTTATAGATGTGTGTGTGCAGAGTTTGTATGTATGTGCGAGTGTTTTATAGATGTGTGTGTGAACAGAGTTTGTATGTATGTGCGAGTGTTTTATAGATGTGTGTGCGTGCAGAGTTTGTATGTATGTGCGAGTGTTTTATAGATGTGTGTGTGCAGAGTTTGTATGTATGTGCGAGTGTTTTATAGATGTGTGTGTGTGCAGAGTTTGTATGTATGTGCGAGTGTTTTGTAGATGTGTGTGAGCAGAGTTTGTATGTATGTGCGAGTGTTTTATAGATGTGTGTGTGCAGAGTTTGTATGTATGTGCGAGTGTTTTATAGATGTGTGTGTGTGCAGAGTTTGTATGTATGTGCGAGTGTTTTATAGATGTGTGTGTGCAGAGTTTGTATGTATGTGCGAGTGTTTTATAGATGCGTGTGTGTGCAGAGTTTGTATGTATGTGCGAGTGTTTTATAGATGTGTGTGTGCAGAGTTTGTATGTATGTGCGAGTGTTTTATAGACGTGTGTGTGCAGAGTTTGTATGTATGTGCGAGTGTTTTATAGACGTGTGTGTGCAGAGTTTGTATGTATGTGCGAGTGTTTTATAGACGTGTGTGAGCAGAGTTTGTATGTATGTGCGAGTGTTTTATAGATGTGTGTGTTCAGAGTTTGTATGTATGTGCGAGTGTTTTATAGATGTGTGTGTGCAGAGTTTGTATGTATGTGCGAGTGTTTTATAGATGTGTGTGTGCAGAGTTTGTACGTATGTGCGAGTGTTTTATAGATGTGTGTGTGCAGAGTTTGTATGTATGTGCGAGTGTTTTATAGATGTGTGTGTGTGCAGAGTTTGTATGTATGTGCGAGTGTTTTATAGATGTGTGTGTGTGTGCAGATTTTGTATGTATGTGCGAGTGTTTTATAGACGTGTGTGTGCAGAGTTTGTATGTATGTGCGAGTGTTTTATAGATGTGTGTGTGTGCAGAGTTTGTATGTATGTGCGAGTGTTTTATAGATGTGTGTGTGCAGAGTTTGTATGTATGTGCGAGTGTTTTATAGACGTGTGTGTGCAGAGTTTGTATGTATGTGCGAGTGTTTTATAGATGTGTGTGTGCAGAGTTTGTATGTATGTGCGAGTGTTTTATAGATGTGTGTGTGAGCAGAGTTTGTATGTATGTGCGAGTGTTTTATAGATGTGTGTGAGCAGAGTTTGTATGTATGTGCGAGTGTTTTATAGATGTGTGTGTGAGCAGAGTTTGTATGAATGTGCGAGTGTTTTATAGACGTGTGTTTGCAGAGTTTGTATGTATGTGCGAGTGTTTTATAGATGTGTGTGTGAACAGAGTTTGTATGTATGTGTGAGAGTTGTTTAGGTGTGTGTGTGTGCAGAGTTTGTATGTATGTGCGAGTGTTTTATAGACGTGTGTGTGTTTTATAGATGTGAGCGTGCAGAGTTTGTATGTATGTGCGAGTGTTTTATAGATGTGTGTGTGCAGAGTTTGTATGTATGTGCGAGTGTTTTATAGATGTGTGTGTGCAGAGTTTGTATGTATGTGCGAGTGTTTTATAGATGTGTGTGTGTGCAGAGTTTGTATGTATGTGCGAGTGTTTTATAGATGTGTGTGAGCAGAGTTTGTATGTATGTGCGAGTATTTATATAGATGTGTGTGTGTGCAGAGTTTGTATGTATGTGCGAGTGTTTTATAGATGTGTGTGTGCAGAGTTTGTATGTATGTGCGAGTGTTTTATAGATGTGTGTGTGCAGAGTTTGTATGTATGTGCGAGTGTTTTATAGATGTGTGTGTGTGCAGAGTTTGTATGTATGTGCGAGTGTTTTGTAGATGTGTGTGAGCAGAGTTTGTATGTATGTGCGAGTGTTTTATAGATGTGTGTGTGTGCAGAGTTTGTATGTATGTGCGAGTGTTTTATAGATGTGTGTGTGTGCAGAGTTTGTATGTATGTGCGAGTGTTTTATAGATGTGTGTGTGTGCAGAGTTTGTATGTATGTGCGAGTGTTTTCTAGATGTGTGTGCAGAGTTTGTATGTATGTGCGAGTGTTTTATAGATGTGTGTGAGCAGAGTTTGTATGTATGTGCGAGTGTTTTATAGATGTGTGTGTGTGCAGAGTTTGTATGTATGTGCGAGTGTTTTATAGATGTGTGTGTGCAGAGTTTGTATGTATGTGCGAGTGTTTTATAGATGTGTGTGTGTGCAGAGTTTGTATGTATGTGCGAGTGTTTTATAGATGTGTGTGTGCAGAGTTTGTATGTATGTGCGAGTGTTTTATAGACGTGTGTGTGCAGAGTTTGTATGTATGTGCGAGTGTTTTATAGATGTGTGTGTGCAGAGTTTGTATGTATGTGCGAGTGTTTTATAGATGTGTGTGTGAGCAGAGTTTGTATGTATGTGCGAGTGTTTTATAGATGTGTGTGAGCAGAGTTTGTATGTATGTGCGAGTGTTTTATAGATGTGTGTGTGAGCAGAGTTTGTATGAATGTGCGAGTGTTTTATAGACGTGTGTTTGCAGAGTTTGTATGTATGTGCGAGTGTTTTATAGATGTGTGTGTGAACAGAGTTTGTATGTATGTGTGAGAGTTGTTTAGGTGTGTGTGTGTGCAGAGTTTGTATGTATGTGCGAGTGTTTTATAGACGTGTGTGTGTTTTATAGATGTGAGCGTGCAGAGTTTGTATGTATGTGCGAGTGTTTTATAGATGTGTGTGTGCAGAGTTTGTATGTATGTGCGAGTGTTTTATAGATGTGTGTGTGCAGAGTTTGTATGTATGTGCGAGTGTTTTATAGATGTGTGTGTGTGCAGAGTTTGTATGTATGTGCGAGTGTTTTATAGATGTGTGTGAGCAGAGTTTGTATGTATGTGCGAGTATTTATATAGATGTGTGTGTGTGCAGAGTTTGTATGTATGTGCGAGTGTTTTATAGATGTGTGTGTGCAGAGTTTGTATGTATGTGCGAGTGTTTTATAGATGTGTGTGTGCAGAGTTTGTATGTATGTGCGAGTGTTTTATAGATGTGTGTGTGTGCAGAGTTTGTATGTATGTGCGAGTGTTTTGTAGATGTGTGTGAGCAGAGTTTGTATGTATGTGCGAGTGTTTTATAGATGTGTGTGTGTGCAGAGTTTGTATGTATGTGCGAGTGTTTTATAGATGTGTGTGTGTGCAGAGTTTGTATGTATGTGCGAGTGTTTTATAGATGTGTGTGTGTGCAGAGTTTGTATGTATGTGCGAGTGTTTTCTAGATGTGTGTGCAGAGTTTGTATGTATGTGCGAGTGTTTTATAGATGTGTGTGAGCAGAGTTTGTATGTATGTGCGAGTGTTTTATAGATGTGTGTGTGTGCAGAGTTTGTATGGATGTGCGAGTGTTTTTTAGATGTGTGTGTTCAGAGTTTGTATGTATGTGCGAGTGTTTTATAGATGTGTGTGTGTGCAGAGTTTGTATGTATGTGCGAGTGTTTTATAGATGTGTGTGCGTGCAGAGTTTGTATGTATGTGCGAGTGTTTTTTAGATGTGTGTGTTCAGAGTTTGTATATATGTGCGAGTGTTTTATAGATATGTGTGTGTGTGCAGAGTTTGTATGTATGTGCGAGTGTTTTATAGATGTGTGTGTTCAGAGTTTGTATGTATGTGCGAGTGTTTTTTAGATATGTGTGTTCAGAGTTTGTATGTATGTGCGAGTGTTTTATAGATGTGTGTGTGTGTGCAGAGTTTGTATGTATGTGCGAGTGTTTTATAGATGTGTGTGTTCAGAGTTTGTATGTATGTGCGAGTGTTTTTTAGATGTGTGTGTTCAGAGTTTGTATGTATGTGCGAGTGTTTTATAGATGTGTGTGTGCAGAGTTTGTATGTATGTGCGAGTGTTTTATAGATGTGTGTGTGTGCAGAGTTTGTATGTATGTGCGAGTGTTTTATAGATGTGTGTGTGTGCAGAGTTTGTATGTATGTGCGAATGTTTTATAGATGTGTGTGTGTGCAGAGTTTGTATGTATGTGCGAATGTTTTATAGATGTGTGTGTGCAGAGTTTGTATGTATGTGCGAGTGTTTTATAGATGTGTGTGTGCAGAGTTTGTATGTATGTGCGAATGTTTTATAGATGTGTGTGTGCAGAGTTTGTATGTATGTGCGAATGTTTTATAGATGTGTGTGTGTGCAGAGTTTGTATGTGTGTGCAGAGTTTGTATGTATGTGCGAGTGTTTTATAGATGTGTGTGTGTGCAGAGTTTGTACGTATGTGCGAGTGTTTTATAGATGTGTGTGTGTGCAGAGTTTGTATGTATGTGCGAGTGTTTTATAGATGTGTGTGTGTGCAGAGTTTGTATGTATGTGCGAGTGTTTTATAGATGTGTGTGTGTGCAGAGTTTGTATGTATGTGCGAGTGTTTTATAGATGTGTGTGTGTGCAGAGTTTGTATGTATGTGCGAGTGTTTTATAGATGTGTGTGTGTGTGCAGAGTTTGTATGTATGTGCGAGTGTTTTATAGATGTGTGTGTTCAGAGTTTGTATGTATGTGCGAGTGTTTTATAGATGTGTGTGTGTGTGCAGAGTTTGTATGTATGTGCGAGTGTTTTATAGACGTGTGTGTGCAGAGTTTGTATGTATGTGCGAGTGTTTTATAGATGTGTGTGTGTGCAGAGTTTGTATGTATGTGCGAGTGTTTTTTAGATGTGTGTGTTCTGAGTTTGTATGTATGTGCGAGTGTTTTATAGATGTGTGTGTGTGCAGAGTTTGTATGTATGTGCGAGTGTTTTATAGATGTGTGTGAGCAGAGTTTGTATGTATGTGCGAGTGTTTTATAGATGTGTGTGTGTGCAGAGTTTGTATGTATGTGCGAGTGTTTTATAGATGTGTGTGAGCAGAGTTTGTATGAATGTGCGAGTGTTTTATAGATGTGTGTGTGCAGAGTTTGTATGTATGTGCGAGTGTTTTATAGATGTGTGTGAGCAGAGTTTGTATGTATGTGCGAGTGTTTTATAGATGTGTGTGAGCAGAGTTTGTATGTATGTGCGAGTGTTTTATAGATGTGTGTGTGAGCAGAGTTTGTATGTATGTGCGAGTGTTTTATAGATGTGTGTGTGTGCAGAGTTTGTATGTATGTGCGAGTGTTTTATAGATGTGTGTGTGTGCAGAGTTTGTACGTATGTGGGAGTGTTTTATAGATGTGTGTGTTCAGAGTTTGTATGTATGTGCGAGTGTTTTATAGATGTGTGTGTGCAGAGTTTGTATGTATGTGCGAGTGTTTTATAGATGTGTGTGTGTGCAGAGTTTGTACGTATGTGGGAGTGTTTTATAGATGTGTGTGTTCAGAGTTTGTATGTATGTGCGAGTGTTTTATAGATGTGTGTGTGCAGAGTTTGTATGTATGTGCGAGTGTTTTATAGATGTGTGTGTGTGCAGAGTTTGTATGTATGTGCGAGTGTTTTATAGATGTGTGTGTGTGCAGAGTTTGTACGTATGTGGGAGTGTTTTATATATGTGTGTGTTCAGAGTTTGTATGTATGTGCGAGTGTTTTATAGATGTGTGTGTTCAGAGTTTGTATGTATGTGCGAGTGTTTTATAGATGTGTGTGTTCAGAGTTTGTATGTATGTGCGAGTGTTTTATAGATGTGTGTGTGCAGAGTTTGTATGTATGTGCGAGTGTTTTATAGATGTGTGTGTGTGCAGAGTTTGTATGTATGTGCGAGTGTTTTATAGATGTGTGTGTGTGCAGAGTTTGTACGTATGTGGGAGTGTTTTATAGATGTGTGTGTGCAGAGTTTGTACGTATGTGGGAGTGTTTTATAGATGTGTGTGTGTGCAGAGTTTGTATGTATGTGCGAGTGTTTTATAGATGTGTGTGTGTGCAGAGTTTGTATGTATGTGCGAGTGTTTTATAGATGTGTGTGTGCAGAGTTTGTATGTATGTGCGAGTGTTTTATAGACGTGTGTGTGCAGAGTTTGTATGTATGTGCGAGTGTTTTATAGATGTGTGTGAGCAGAGTTTGTATGTATGTGCGAGTGTTTTATAGATGTGTGTGTGCAGAGTTTGTATGTATGTGCGAGTGTTTTATAGATGTGTGTGTGTGCAGAGTTTGTATGTATGTGCGAGTGTTTTATAGATCTGTGTGTGCAGAGTTTGTATGTATGTGCGAGTGTTTTATAGATGTGTGTGCGCAGAGTTTGTATGTATGTGCGAGTGTTTTATAGATGTGTGTGCGCAGAGTTTGTATGTATGTGCGAGTGTTTTATAGATGTGTGTGCGCAGAGTTTGTATGTATGTGCGAGTGTTTTATAGAGGTGTGTGTGCAGAGTTTTTATGTATGTGCGAGTGTTTTATAAATGTGTGTGTTCAGAGTTTGTATGGATGTGCGAGTGTTTTATAGATGTGTGTGTGTGCAGAGTTTGTATGGATGTGCGAGTGTTTTTTAGATGTGTGTGTTCAGAGTTTGTATGTATGTGCGAGTGTTTTATAGATGTGTGTGTGTGCAGAGTTTGTATGTATGTGCGAATGTTTTATAGATGTGTGTGTGTGCAGAGTTTGTATGTATGTGCGAATGTTTTATAGATGTGTGTGTGCAGAGTTTGTATGTATGTGCGAGTGTTTTATAGATGTGTGTGTGTGCAGAGTTTCTATGTATGTGCGAGTGTTTTATAGATGTGTGTGTGTGCAGAGTTTGTACGTATGTGCGAGTGTTTTATAGATGTGTGTGTGCAGAGTTTGTATGTATGTGCGAGTGTTTTATAGATGTGTGTGTGTGCAGAGTTTGTATGTATGTGCGAGTGTTTTATAGATGTGTGTGTGCAGAGTTTGTATGTATGTGCGAGTGTTTTATAGATGTGTGTGCGCAGAGTTTGTATGTATGTGCGAGTGTTTTATAGATGTGTGTGTGCAGAGTTTGTATGTATGTGCGAGTGTTTTATAGATGTGTGTGTTCAGAGTTTGTATGTATGTGCGAGTGTTTTATAGATGTGTGTTAGTGCAGAGTTTGTATAAATGTGCGAGTGTTTTTTAGATGTGTGTGTTCAGAGTTTGTATGTATGTGCGAGTGTTTTATAGATGTGTGTGTGTGCAGAGTTTGTATGTATGTGCTAGTGTTTTATAGATGTGTGTGTGTGTGCAGAGTTTGTATGTATGTGCGAGTGTTTTATATATGTGTGTGTGTTCAGAGTTTGTATGTATGTGCGAGTGTTTTATAGATGTGTGTGAGCAGAGTTTGTATGTATGTGCGAGTGTTTTTTAGATGTGTGTGTGCAGAGTTTGTATGTATGTGCGAGTGTTTTATAGATGTGTGTGTGCAGAGTTTGTATGGATGTGCGAGTGTTTTTTAGATGTGTGTGTTCAGAGTTTGTATGTATGTGCGTGTGTTTTATAGATGTGTGTGTGTGCAGAGTTTGTATGGATGTGCGAGTGTTTTATAGATGTGTGTGTTCAGAGTTTGTATGTATGTGCGAGTGTTTTATAGATGTGTGTGAGCAGAGTTTGTATGTATGTGCGAGTGTTTTATAGATGTGTGTGTGTGCAGAGTTTGTATGTATGTGCGAGTGTTTTATAGATGTGTGTGTGTGCAGAGTTTGTATGTATGTGCGAGTGTTTTATAGATGTGTGTGTGTGCAGAGTTTGTATGTATGTGCGAGTGTTTTATAGATGTGTGTGTGTGCAGAGTTTGTGTATGTGCGAGTGTTTTATAGATGTGTGTGTTCAGAGTTTGTATGTATGTGCGAGTGTTTTATAGATGTGTGTGAGCAGAGTTTGTATGTATGTGCGAGTGTTTTTTAGATGTGTGTGTTCAGAGTTTGTATGTATGTGCGAGTGTTTTATAGATGTGTGTGTGCAGAGTTTGTTTGTATGTGCGAGTGTTTTATAGATGTGTGTGTGTGCAGAGTTTGTATGTATGTGCGAGTGTTTTTTAGATGTGTGTCTTCAGAGTTTGTATGTATGTGCGAGTGTTTTATAGATGTGTGTGTGTGCAGAGTTTGTATGTATGTGCAAGTGTTTTATAGATGTGTGTGTGTGCAGAGTTTGTATGTATGTGCGAGTGTTTTATAGATGTGTGTGTGCAGAGTTTGTATGTATGTGCGAGTGTTTTATAGATGTGTGTGTGTGTGCAGAGTTTGTATGTATGTGCGAGTGTTTTATAGATGTGTGTGTTCAGAGTTTGTATGTATGTGCGAGTGTTTTTTAGATGTGTGTGTTCAGAGTTTGCATGTATGTGCGAGTGTTTTATAGATGTGTGTGTGCAGAGTTTGTATGTATGTGCGAGTGTTTTATAGATGTGTGTGTGTGCAGAGTTTGTATGTATGTGCGAGTGTTTTATAGATGTGTGTGTGCAGAGTTTGTATGTATGTGCGAGTGTTTTATAGATGTGTGTGTGTGCAGAGTTTGTATGTATGTGCGAGTGTTTTATAGACGTGTGTGTGCAGAGTTTGTATGGATGTGCGAGTGTTTTTTAGATGTGTGTGTTCAGAGTTTGTATGTATGTGCGAGTGTTTTATAGATGTGTGTGTGTGCAGAGTTTGTATGTATGTGCGAGTGTTTTATAGATGTGTGTGAGCAGAGTTTGTATGTATGTGCGAGTGTTTTATAGATGTGTGTGTTCAGAGTTTGTATGTATGTGCGAGTGTTTTTTAGATGTGTGTGTTCAGAGTTTGTATGTATGTGCGAGTGTTTTATAGATGTGTGTGTGCAGAGTTTGTATGTATGTGCGAGTGTTTTATAGATGTGTGTGTGTGCAGAGTTTGTATGTATGTGCGAGTGTTTTATAGATGTGTGTGTGCAGAGTTTGTATGTATGTGCGAGTGTTTTATAGATGTGTGTGTGTGCAGAGTTTGTATGTATGTGCGAGTGTTTTATAGATGTGTGTGTGCAGAGTTTGTATGTATGTGCGAGTGTTTTATATATGTGTGTGAGCAGAGTTTGTATGTATGTGCGAGTGTTTTATAGATGTGTGTGTGCAGAGTTTGTATGTATGTGCGAGTGTTTTATAGATGTGTGTGCAGAGTTTGTATGTATGTGCGAGTGTTTTATAGATGTGTGTGTGTTCAGAGTTTGTATGTATGTGCGAGTGTTTTATAGATGTGTGTGTGTTCAGAGTTTGTATGTATGTGCGAGTGTTTTGTAGATGTGTGTGAGCAGAGTTTGTATGTATGTGCGAGTGTTTTATAGATGTGTGTGTGCAGAGTTTGTATGTATGTGCAAGTGTTTTATAGATGTGTGTGTGTGCAGAGTTTGTATGTATGTGCGAGTGTTTTATAGATGTGTGTGTGCAGAGTTTGTATGTATGTGCGAGTGTTTTATAGATGTGTGTGTGCAGAATTTGTATGTATGTGCGAGTGTTTTATAGATGTGTGTGTGTGCAGAGTTTGTATGTGTGTGCAGAGTTTGTATGTATGTGCGAGTGTTTTATAGATGTGTGTGTTCAGAGTTTGTATGTATGTGCGAGTGTTTTATAGACGTGTGTGTGCAGAGTTTGTATGTATGTGCGAGTGTTTTATAGATGTGTGTGTGTGCAGAGTTTGTATGTATGTGCGAGTGTTTTATAGATGTGTGTGTGCAGAGTTTGTATGTATGTGCGAGTGTTTTATAGACGTGTGTGTGCAGAGTTTGTATGTATGTGCGAGTGTTTTATAGATGTGTGTGTGCAGAGTTTGTATGTATGTGCGAGTGTTTTATAGATGTGTGTGTGAGCAGAGTTTGTATGTATGTGCGAGTGTTTTATAGATGTGTGTGTGTGCAGAGTTTGTACGTATGTGGGAGTGTTTTATAGATGTGTGTGTGCAGAGTTTGTACGTATGTGGGAGTGTTTTATAGATGTGTGTGTGTGCAGAGTTTGTATGTATGTGCGAGTGTTTTATAGATGTGTGTGTGCAGAGTTTGTATGTATGTGCGAGTGTTTTATAGATGTGTGTGTGTGCAGAGTTTGTATGTATGTGCGAGTGTTTTATAGATGTGTGTGTGTGCAGAGTTTGTACGTATGTGGGAGTGTTTTATAGATGTGTGTGTGCAGAGTTTGTACGTATGTGGGAGTGTTTTATAGATGTGTGTGTGTGCAGAGTTTGTATGTATGTGCGAGTGTTTTATAGATGTGTGTGTGTGCAGAGTTTGTATGTATGTGCGAGTGTTTTATAGATGTGTGTGTGCAGAGTTTGTATGTATGTGCGAGTGTTTTATAGACGTGTGTGTGCAGAGTTTGTATGTATGTGCGAGTGTTTTATAGATGTGTGTGAGCAGAGTTTGTATGTATGTGCGAGTGTTTTATAGATGTGTGTGTGCAGAGTTTGTATGTATGTGCGAGTGTTTTATAGATGTGTGTGTGTGCAGAGTTTGTATGTATGTGCGAGTGTTTTATAGATCTGTGTGTGCAGAGTTTGTATGTATGTGCGAGTGTTTTATAGATGTGTGTGCGCAGAGTTTGTATGTATGTGCGAGTGTTTTATAGATGTGTGTGCGCAGAGTTTGTATGTATGTGCGAGTGTTTTATAGATGTGTGTGCGCAGAGTTTGTATGTATGTGCGAGTGTTTTATAGAGGTGTGTGTGCAGAGTTTTTATGTATGTGCGAGTGTTTTATAAATGTGTGTGTTCAGAGTTTGTATGGATGTGCGAGTGTTTTATAGATGTGTGTGTGTGCAGAGTTTGTATGGATGTGCGAGTGTTTTTTAGATGTGTGTGTTCAGAGTTTGTATGTATGTGCGAGTGTTTTATAGATGTGTGTGTGTGCAGAGTTTGTATGTATGTGCGAATGTTTTATAGATGTGTGTGTGTGCAGAGTTTGTATGTATGTGCGAATGTTTTATAGATGTGTGTGTGCAGAGTTTGTATGTATGTGCGAGTGTTTTATAGATGTGTGTGTGTGCAGAGTTTCTATGTATGTGCGAGTGTTTTATAGATGTGTGTGTGTGCAGAGTTTGTACGTATGTGCGAGTGTTTTATAGATGTGTGTGTGCAGAGTTTGTATGTATGTGCGAGTGTTTTATAGATGTGTGTGTGTGCAGAGTTTGTATGTATGTGCGAGTGTTTTATAGATGTGTGTGTGCAGAGTTTGTATGTATGTGCGAGTGTTTTATAGATGTGTGTGCGCAGAGTTTGTATGTATGTGCGAGTGTTTTATAGATGTGTGTGTGCAGAGTTTGTATGTATGTGCGAGTGTTTTATAGATGTGTGTGTTCAGAGTTTGTATGTATGTGCGAGTGTTTTATAGATGTGTGTTAGTGCAGAGTTTGTATAAATGTGCGAGTGTTTTTTAGATGTGTGTGTTCAGAGTTTGTATGTATGTGCGAGTGTTTTATAGATGTGTGTGTGTGCAGAGTTTGTATGTATGTGCTAGTGTTTTATAGATGTGTGTGTGTGTGCAGAGTTTGTATGTATGTGCGAGTGTTTTATATATGTGTGTGTGTTCAGAGTTTGTATGTATGTGCGAGTGTTTTATAGATGTGTGTGAGCAGAGTTTGTATGTATGTGCGAGTGTTTTTTAGATGTGTGTGTGCAGAGTTTGTATGTATGTGCGAGTGTTTTATAGATGTGTGTGTGCAGAGTTTGTATGGATGTGCGAGTGTTTTTTAGATGTGTGTGTTCAGAGTTTGTATGTATGTGCGTGTGTTTTATAGATGTGTGTGTGTGCAGAGTTTGTATGGATGTGCGAGTGTTTTATAGATGTGTGTGTTCAGAGTTTGTATGTATGTGCGAGTGTTTTATAGATGTGTGTGAGCAGAGTTTGTATGTATGTGCGAGTGTTTTATAGATGTGTGTGTGTGCAGAGTTTGTATGTATGTGCGAGTGTTTTATAGATGTGTGTGTGTGCAGAGTTTGTATGTATGTGCGAGTGTTTTATAGATGTGTGTGTGTGCAGAGTTTGTATGTATGTGCGAGTGTTTTATAGATGTGTGTGTGTGCAGAGTTTGTGTATGTGCGAGTGTTTTATAGATGTGTGTGTTCAGAGTTTGTATGTATGTGCGAGTGTTTTATAGATGTGTGTGAGCAGAGTTTGTATGTATGTGCGAGTGTTTTTTAGATGTGTGTGTTCAGAGTTTGTATGTATGTGCGAGTGTTTTATAGATGTGTGTGTGCAGAGTTTGTTTGTATGTGCGAGTGTTTTATAGATGTGTGTGTGTGCAGAGTTTGTATGTATGTGCGAGTGTTTTTTAGATGTGTGTCTTCAGAGTTTGTATGTATGTGCGAGTGTTTTATAGATGTGTGTGTGTGCAGAGTTTGTATGTATGTGCAAGTGTTTTATAGATGTGTGTGTGTGCAGAGTTTGTATGTATGTGCGAGTGTTTTATAGATGTGTGTGTGCAGAGTTTGTATGTATGTGCGAGTGTTTTATAGATGTGTGTGTGTGTGCAGAGTTTGTATGTATGTGCGAGTGTTTTATAGATGTGTGTGTTCAGAGTTTGTATGTATGTGCGAGTGTTTTTTAGATGTGTGTGTTCAGAGTTTGCATGTATGTGCGAGTGTTTTATAGATGTGTGTGTGCAGAGTTTGTATGTATGTGCGAGTGTTTTATAGATGTGTGTGTGTGCAGAGTTTGTATGTATGTGCGAGTGTTTTATAGATGTGTGTGTGCAGAGTTTGTATGTATGTGCGAGTGTTTTATAGATGTGTGTGTGTGCAGAGTTTGTATGTATGTGCGAGTGTTTTATAGACGTGTGTGTGCAGAGTTTGTATGGATGTGTGAGTGTTTTTTAGATGTGTGTGTTCAGAGTTTGTATGTATGTGCGAGTGTTTTATAGATGTGTGTGTGTGCAGAGTTTGTATGTATGTGCGAGTGTTTTATAGATGTGTGTGAGCAGAGTTTGTATGTATGTGCGAGTGTTTTATAGATGTGTGTGTTCAGAGTTTGTATGTATGTGCGAGTGTTTTTTAGATGTGTGTGTTCAGAGTTTGTATGTATGTGCGAGTGTTTTATAGATGTGTGTGTGCAGAGTTTGTATGTATGTGCGAGTGTTTTATAGATGTGTGTGTGTGCAGAGTTTGTATGTATGTGCGAGTGTTTTATAGATGTGTGTGTGCAGAGTTTGTATGTATGTGCGAGTGTTTTATAGATGTGTGTGTGTGCAGAGTTTGTATGTATGTGCGAGTGTTTTATAGATGTGTGTGTGCAGAGTTTGTATGTATGTGCGAGTGTTTTATATATGTGTGTGAGCAGAGTTTGTATGTATGTGCGAGTGTTTTATAGATGTGTGTGTGCAGAGTTTGTATGTATGTGCGAGTGTTTTATAGATGTGTGTGCAGAGTTTGTATGTATGTGCGAGTGTTTTATAGATGTGTGTGTGTTCAGAGTTTGTATGTATGTGCGAGTGTTTTATAGATGTGTGTGTGTTCAGAGTTTGTATGTATGTGCGAGTGTTTTGTAGATGTGTGTGAGCAGAGTTTGTATGTATGTGCGAGTGTTTTATAGATGTGTGTGTGCAGAGTTTGTATGTATGTGCAAGTGTTTTATAGATGTGTGTGTGTGCAGAGTTTGTATGTATGTGCGAGTGTTTTATAGATGTGTGTGTGCAGAGTTTGTATGTATGTGCGAGTGTTTTATAGATGTGTGTGTGCAGAATTTGTATGTATGTGCGAGTGTTTTATAGATGTGTGTGTGTGCAGAGTTTGTATGTGTGTGCAGAGTTTGTATGTATGTGCGAGTGTTTTATAGATGTGTGTGTTCAGAGTTTGTATGTATGTGCGAGTGTTTTATAGACGTGTGTGTGCAGAGTTTGTATGTATGTGCGAGTGTTTTATAGATGTGTGTGTGTGCAGAGTTTGTATGTATGTGCGAGTGTTTTATAGATGTGTGTGTGCAGAGTTTGTATGTATGTGCGAGTGTTTTATAGACGTGTGTGTGCAGAGTTTGTATGTATGTGCGAGTGTTTTATAGATGTGTGTGTGCAGAGTTTGTATGTATGTGCGAGTGTTTTATAGATGTGTGTGTGAGCAGAGTTTGTATGTATGTGCGAGTGTTTTATAGATGTGTGTGAGCAGAGTTTGTATGTATGTGCGAGTGTTTTATAGATGTGTGTGTGCAGAGTTTGTATGTATGTGCGAGTGTTTTATAGATGTGTGTGTGCAGAGTTTGTATGTATGTGCGAGTGTTTTATAGATGTGTGTGTGTGCAGAGTTTGTATGTATGTGCGAGTGTTTTATAGATGTGTGTGTGCAGAGTTTGTATGTATGTGCGAGTGTTTTATAGACGTGTGTGTGCAGAGTTTGTATGTATGTGCGAGTGTTTTATAGATGTGTGTGTGCAGAGTTTGTATGTATGTGCGAGTGTTTTATAGATGTGTGTGTGTGCAGAGTTTGTATGTATGTGCGAGTGTTTTCTAGATGTGTGTGCAGAGTTTGTATGTATGTGCGAGTGTTTTATAGATGTGTGTGAGCAGAGTTTGTATGTATGTGCGAGTGTTTTATAGATGTGTGTGTGTGCAGAGTTTGTATGTATGTGCGAGTGTTTTATAGATGTGTGTGTGCAGAGTTTGTATGTATGTGCGAGTGTTTTATAGATGTGTGTGTGAGCAGAGTTTGTATGTATGTGCGAGTGTTTTATAGATGTGTGTGAGCAGAGTTTGTATGTATGTGCGAGTGTTTTATAGATGTGTGTGTGAGCAGAGTTTGTATGAATGTGCGAGTGTTTTATAGACGTGTGTTTGCAGAGTTTGTATGTATGTGCGAGTGTTTTATAGATGTGTGTGTGAACAGAGTTTGTATGTATGTGTGAGAGTTGTTTAGGTGTGTGTGTGTGCAGAGTTTGTATGTATGTGCGAGTGTTTTATAGACGTGTGTGTGTTTTATAGATGTGAGCGTGCAGAGTTTGTATGTATGTGCGAGTGTTTTATAGATGTGTGTGTGCAGAGTTTGTATGTATGTGCGAGTGTTTTATAGATGTGTGTGTGCAGAGTTTGTATGTATGTGCGAGTGTTTTATAGATGTGTGTGTGCAGAGTTTGTATGTATGTGCGAGTGTTTTATAGATGTGTGTGTGTGCAGAGTTTGTATGTATGTGCGAGTGTTTTGTAGATGTGTGTGAGCAGAGTTTGTATGTATGTGCGAGTGTTTTATAGATGTGTGTGTGTGCAGAGTTTGTATGTATGTGCGAGTGTTTTATAGATGTGTGTGTGCAGAGTTTGTATGTATGTGCGAGTGTTTTATAGATGTGTGTGTGTGCAGAGTTTGTATGTATGTGCGAGTGTTTTATAGATGTGTGTGTGTGCAGAGTTTGTATGTATGTGCGAGTGTTTTATAGATGTGTGTGTGTTCAGAGTTTGTATGTATGTGCGAGTGTTTTATAGATGTGTGTGTGTTCAGAGTTTGTATGTATGTGCGAGTGTTTTGTAGATGTGTGTGAGCAGAGTTTGTATGTATGTGCGAGTGTTTTATAGATGTGTGTGTGCAGAGTTTGTATGTATGTGCAAGTGTTTTATAGATGTGTGTGTGTGCAGAGTTTGTATGTATGTGCGAGTGTTTTATAGATGTGTGTGTGCAGAGTTTGTATGTATGTGCGAGTGTTTTATAGATGTGTGTGTGCAGAATTTGTATGTATGTGCGAGTGTTTTATAGATGTGTGTGTGTGCAGAGTTTGTATGTGTGTGCAGAGTTTGTATGTATGTGCAAGTGTTTTATAGATGTGTGTGTGTGCAGAGTTTGTATGTATGTGCGAGTGTTTTATAGATGTGTGTGTGTGCAGAGTTTGTATGTATGTGCGAGTGTTTTATAGATGTGTGTGTGCAGAGTTTGTATGTATGTGCGAGTGTTTTATAGATGTGTGTGTGTGCAGAGTTTGTATGTATGTGCGAGTGTTTTATAGATGTGTGTGTGCAGAGTTTGTATGGATGTGCGAGTGTTTTTTAGATGTGTGTGTTCAGAGTTTGTATGTATGTGCGAGTGTTTTATAGATGTGTGTGTGTGCAGAGTTTGCATGGATGTGCGAGTGTTTTATAGATGTGTGTGTTCAGAGTTTGTATGCATGTGCGAGTGTTTTATAGATGTGTGTGTGTGCAGAGTTTGTATGGATGTGCGAGTGTTTTATAGATGTGTGTGTTCAGAGTTTGTATGTATGTGCGAGTGTTTTATAGATGTGTGTGTGCAGAGTTTGTATGTATGTGCGAGTGTTTTATAGATGTGTGTGTGTGCAGAGTTTGTATGTATGTGCGAGTGTTTTATAGATGTGTGTGTGCAGAGTTTGTATGTATGTGCGAGTGTTTTTTAGATGTGTGTGTTCAGAGTTTGTATGTATGTGCGAGTGTTTTATAGATGTGTGTGTGTGCAGAGTTTGTATGTATGTGCGAGTGTTTTATAGATGTGTGTGTGAACAGAGTTTGTATGTATGTGCGAGTGTTTTATAGATGTGTGTGCGTGCAGAGTTTGTATGTATGTGCGAGTGTTTTATAGATGTGTGTGAGCAGAGTTTGTATGTATGTGCGAGTGTTTTATAGATGTGTGTGTGCAGAGTTTGTATGTATGTGCGAGTGTTTTATAGATGTGTGTGCGTGCAGAGTTTGTATGTATGTGCGAGTGTTTTATAGATGTGTGTGTGTGTGCAGAGTTTGTATGTATGTGCGAGTGTTTTATAGATGTGTGTGTGAGCAGAGTTTGTATGTATGTGCGAGTGTTTTATAGATGTGTGTGTGTGCAGGGTTTGTATGTATGTGCGAGTGTTTTATAGATGTGTGTGTGCAGAGTTTGTATGTATGTGCGAGTGTTTTATAGATGTGTGTGTGCAGAGTTTGTATGTATGTGCGAGTGTTTTATAGATGTGTGTGTGAACAGAGTTTGTATGTATGTGCGAGTGTTTTATAGATGTGTGTGCGTGCAGAGTTTGTATGTATGTGCGAGTGTTTTATAGATGTGTGTGTGCAGAGTTTGTATGTATGTGCGAGTGTTTTATAGATGTGTGTGTGTGCAGAGTTTGTATGTATGTGCGAGTGTTTTGTAGATGTGTGTGAGCAGAGTTTGTATGTATGTGCGAGTGTTTTATAGATGTGTGTGTGCAGAGTTTGTATGTATGTGCGAGTGTTTTATAGATGTGTGTGTGTGCAGAGTTTGTATGTATGTGCGAGTGTTTTATAGATGTGTGTGTGCAGAGTTTGTATGTATGTGCGAGTGTTTTATAGATGCGTGTGTGTGCAGAGTTTGTATGTATGTGCGAGTGTTTTATAGATGTGTGTGTGCAGAGTTTGTATGTATGTGCGAGTGTTTTATAGACGTGTGTGTGCAGAGTTTGTATGTATGTGCGAGTGTTTTATAGACGTGTGTGTGCAGAGTTTGTATGTATGTGCGAGTGTTTTATAGACGTGTGTGAGCAGAGTTTGTATGTATGTGCGAGTGTTTTATAGATGTGTGTGTTCAGAGTTTGTATGTATGTGCGAGTGTTTTATAGATGTGTGTGTGCAGAGTTTGTATGTATGTGCGAGTGTTTTATAGATGTGTGTGTGCAGAGTTTGTACGTATGTGCGAGTGTTTTATAGATGTGTGTGTGCAGAGTTTGTATGTATGTGCGAGTGTTTTATAGATGTGTGTGTGTGCAGAGTTTGTATGTATGTGCGAGTGTTTTATAGATGTGTGTGTGTGTGCAGATTTTGTATGTATGTGCGAGTGTTTTATAGACGTGTGTGTGCAGAGTTTGTATGTATGTGCGAGTGTTTTATAGATGTGTGTGTGTGCAGAGTTTGTATGTATGTGCGAGTGTTTTATAGATGTGTGTGTGCAGAGTTTGTATGTATGTGCGAGTGTTTTATAGACGTGTGTGTGCAGAGTTTGTATGTATGTGCGAGTGTTTTATAGATGTGTGTGTGCAGAGTTTGTATGTATGTGCGAGTGTTTTATAGATGTGTGTGTGAGCAGAGTTTGTATGTATGTGCGAGTGTTTTATAGATGTGTGTGAGCAGAGTTTGTATGTATGTGCGAGTGTTTTATAGATGTGTGTGTGAGCAGAGTTTGTATGAATGTGCGAGTGTTTTATAGACGTGTGTTTGCAGAGTTTGTATGTATGTGCGAGTGTTTTATAGATGTGTGTGTGAACAGAGTTTGTATGTATGTGTGAGAGTTGTTTAGGTGTGTGTGTGTGCAGAGTTTGTATGTATGTGCGAGTGTTTTATAGACGTGTGTGTGTTTTATAGATGTGAGCGTGCAGAGTTTGTATGTATGTGCGAGTGTTTTATAGATGTGTGTGTGCAGAGTTTGTATGTATGTGCGAGTGTTTTATAGATGTGTGTGTGCAGAGTTTGTATGTATGTGCGAGTGTTTTATAGATGTGTGTGTGTGCAGAGTTTGTATGTATGTGCGAGTGTTTTATAGATGTGTGTGAGCAGAGTTTGTATGTATGTGCGAGTATTTATATAGATGTGTGTGTGTGCAGAGTTTGTATGTATGTGCGAGTGTTTTATAGATGTGTGTGTGCAGAGTTTGTATGTATGTGCGAGTGTTTTATAGATGTGTGTGTGCAGAGTTTGTATGTATGTGCGAGTGTTTTATAGATGTGTGTGTGTGCAGAGTTTGTATGTATGTGCGAGTGTTTTGTAGATGTGTGTGAGCAGAGTTTGTATGTATGTGCGAGTGTTTTATAGATGTGTGTGTGTGCAGAGTTTGTATGTATGTGCGAGTGTTTTATAGATGTGTGTGTGTGCAGAGTTTGTATGTATGTGCGAGTGTTTTATAGATGTGTGTGTGTGCAGAGTTTGTATGTATGTGCAAGTGTTTTCTAGATGTGTGTGCAGAGTTTGTATGTATGTGCGAGTGTTTTATAGATGTGTGTGAGCAGAGTTTGTATGTATGTGCGAGTGTTTTATAGATGTGTGTGTGTGCAGAGTTTGTATGTATGTGCGAGTGTTTTATAGATGTGTGTGTGCAGAGTTTGTATGTATGTGCGAGTGTTTTATAGATGTGTGTGTGTGCAGAGTTTGTATGTATGTGCGAGTGTTTTATAGATGTGTGTGTGCAGAGTTTGTATGTATGTGCGAGTGTTTTATAGACGTGTGTGTGCAGAGTTTGTATGTATGTGCGAGTGTTTTATAGATGTGTGTGTGCAGAGTTTGTATGTATGTGCGAGTGTTTTATAGATGTGTGTGTGAGCAGAGTTTGTATGTATGTGCGAGTGTTTTATAGATGTGTGTGAGCAGAGTTTGTATGTATGTGCGAGTGTTTTATAGATGTGTGTGTGAGCAGAGTTTGTATGAATGTGCGAGTGTTTTATAGACGTGTGTTTGCAGAGTTTGTATGTATGTGCGAGTGTTTTATAGATGTGTGTGTGAACAGAGTTTGTATGTATGTGTGAGAGTTGTTTAGGTGTGTGTGTGTGCAGAGTTTGTATGTATGTGCGAGTGTTTTATAGACGTGTGTGTGTTTTATAGATGTGAGCGTGCAGAGTTTGTATGTATGTGCGAGTGTTTTATAGATGTGTGTGTGCAGAGTTTGTATGTATGTGCGAGTGTTTTATAGATGTGTGTGTGCAGAGTTTGTATGTATGTGCGAGTGTTTTATAGATGTGTGTGTGTGCAGAGTTTGTATGTATGTGCGAGTGTTTTATAGATGTGTGTGAGCAGAGTTTGTATGTATGTGCGAGTATTTATATAGATGTGTGTGTGTGCAGAGTTTGTATGTATGTGCGAGTGTTTTATAGATGTGTGTGTGCAGAGTTTGTATGTATGTGCGAGTGTTTTATAGATGTGTGTGTGCAGAGTTTGTATGTATGTGCGAGTGTTTTATAGATGTGTGTGTGTGCAGAGTTTGTATGTATGTGCGAGTGTTTTGTAGATGTGTGTGAGCAGAGTTTGTATGTATGTGCGAGTGTTTTATAGATGTGTGTGTGTGCAGAGTTTGTATGTATGTGCGAGTGTTTTATAGATGTGTGTGTGTGCAGAGTTTGTATGTATGTGCGAGTGTTTTATAGATGTGTGTGTGTGCAGAGTTTGTATGTATGTGCGAGTGTTTTCTAGATGTGTGTGCAGAGTTTGTATGTATGTGCGAGTGTTTTATAGATGTGTGTGAGCAGAGTTTGTATGTATGTGCGAGTGTTTTATAGATGTGTGTGTGTGCAGAGTTTGTATGGATGTGCGAGTGTTTTTTAGATGTGTGTGTTCAGAGTTTGTATGTATGTGCGAGTGTTTTATAGATGTGTGTGTGTGCAGAGTTTGTATGTATGTGCGAGTGTTTTATAGATGTGTGTGCGTGCAGAGTTTGTATGTATGTGCGAGTGTTTTTTAGATGTGTGTGTTCAGAGTTTGTATATATGTGCGAGTGTTTTATAGATATGTGTGTGTGTGCAGAGTTTGTATGTATGTGCGAGTGTTTTATAGATGTGTGTGTTCAGAGTTTGTATGTATGTGCGAGTGTTTTTTAGATATGTGTGTTCAGAGTTTGTATGTATGTGCGAGTGTTTTATAGATGTGTGTGTGTGTGCAGAGTTTGTATGTATGTGCGAGTGTTTTATAGATGTGTGTGTTCAGAGTTTGTATGTATGTGCGAGTGTTTTTTAGATGTGTGTGTTCAGAGTTTGTATGTATGTGCGAGTGTTTTATAGATGTGTGTGTGCAGAGTTTGTATGTATGTGCGAGTGTTTTATAGATGTGTGTGTGTGCAGAGTTTGTATGTATGTGCGAGTGTTTTATAGATGTGTGTGTGTGCAGAGTTTGTATGTATGTGCGAATGTTTTATAGATGTGTGTGTGTGCAGAGTTTGTATGTATGTGCGAATGTTTTATAGATGTGTGTGTGCAGAGTTTGTATGTATGTGCGAGTGTTTTATAGATGTGTGTGTGTGCAGAGTTTGTATGTATGTGCGAATGTTTTATAGATGTGTGTGTGCAGAGTTTGTATGTATGTGCGAATGTTTTATAGATGTGTGTGTGTGCAGAGTTTGTATGTGTGTGCAGAGTTTGTATGTATGTGCGAGTGTTTTATAGATGTGTGTGTGTGCAGAGTTTGTATGTATGTGCGAGTGTTTTATAGATGTGTGTGTGTTCAGAGTTTGTATGTATGTGCGAGTGTTTTATAGATGTGTGTGTGCAGAGTTTGTATGTATGTGCGAGTGTTTTATAGATGTGTGTGTGTGCAGAGTTTGTATGTATGTGCGAGTGTTTTATAGATGTGTGTGTGTGCAGAGTTTGTACGTATGTGGGAGTGTTTTATAGATGTGTGTGTGCAGAGTTTGTACGTATGTGGGAGTGTTTTATAGATGTGTGTGTGTGCAGAGTTTGTATGTATGTGCGAGTGTTTTATAGATGTGTGTGTGTGCAGAGTTTGTATGTATGTGCGAGTGTTTTATAGATGTGTGTGTGCAGAGTTTGTATGTATGTGCGAGTGTTTTATAGACGTGTGTGTGCAGAGTTTGTATGTATGTGCGAGTGTTTTATAGATGTGTGTGAGCAGAGTTTGTATGTATGTGCGAGTGTTTTATAGATGTGTGTGTGCAGAGTTTGTATGTATGTGCGAGTGTTTTATAGATGTGTGTGTGTGCAGAGTTTGTATGTATGTGCGAGTGTTTTATAGATCTGTGTGTGCAGAGTTTGTATGTATGTGCGAGTGTTTTATAGATGTGTGTGCGCAGAGTTTGTATGTATGTGCGAGTGTTTTATAGATGTGTGTGCGCAGAGTTTGTATGTATGTGCGAGTGTTTTATAGATGTGTGTGCGCAGAGTTTGTATGTATGTGCGAGTGTTTTATAGAGGTGTGTGTGCAGAGTTTTTATGTATGTGCGAGTGTTTTATAAATGTGTGTGTTCAGAGTTTGTATGTATGTGCGAGTGTTTTATAGATGTGTGTGTGTGCAGAGTTTGTATGGATGTGCGAGTGTTTTTTAGATGTGTGTGTTCAGAGTTTGTATGTATGTGCGAGTGTTTTATAGATGTGTGTGTGTGCAGAGTTTGTATGTATGTGCGAATGTTTTATAGATGTGTGTGTGTGCAGAGTTTGTATGTATGTGCGAATGTTTTATAGATGTGTGTGTGCAGAGTTTGTATGTATGTGCGAGTGTTTTATAGATGTGTGTGTGTGCAGAGTTTCTATGTATGTGCGAATGTTTTATAGATGTGTGTGTGTGCAGAGTTTGTACGTATGTGCGAGTGTTTTATAGATGTGTGTGTGCAGAGTTTGTATGTATGTGCGAGTGTTTTATAGATGTGTGTGTGTGCAGAGTTTGTATGTATGTGCGAGTGTTTTATAGATGTGTGTGTGCAGAGTTTGTATGTATGTGCGAGTGTTTTATAGATGTGTGTGCGCAGAGTTTGTATGTATGTGCGAGTGTTTTATAGATGTGTGTGTGCAGAGTTTGTATGTATGTGCGAGTGTTTTATAGATGTGTGTGTTCAGAGTTTGTATGTATGTGCGAGTGTTTTATAGATGTGTGTTAGTGCAGAGTTTGTATAAATGTGCGAGTGTTTTTTAGATGTGTGTGTTCAGAGTTTGTATGTATGTGCGAGTGTTTTATAGATGTGTGTGTGTGCAGAGTTTGTATGTATGTGCTAGTGTTTTATAGATGTGTGTGTGTGTGCAGAGTTTGTATGTATGTGCGAGTGTTTTATATATGTGTGTGTGTTCAGAGTTTGTATGTATGTGCGAGTGTTTTATAGATGTGTGTGAGCAGAGTTTGTATGTATGTGCGAGTGTTTTTTAGATGTGTGTGTGCAGAGTTTGTATGTATGTGCGAGTGTTTTATAGATGTGTGTGTGCAGAGTTTGTATGGATGTGCGAGTGTTTTTTAGATGTGTGTGTTCAGAGTTTGTATGTATGTGCGTGTGTTTTATAGATGTGTGTGTGTGCAGAGTTTGTATGGATGTGCGAGTGTTTTATAGATGTGTGTGTTCAGAGTTTGTATGTATGTGCGAGTGTTTTATAGATGTGTGTGTGTGCAGAGTTTGTATGTATGTGCGAGTGTTTTATAGATGTGTGTGTGCAGAGTTTGTATGGATGTGCGAGTGTTTTTTAGATGTGTGTGTTCAGAGTTTGTATGTATGTGCGTGTGTTTTATAGATGTGTGTGTGTGCAGAGTTTGTATGGATGTGCGAGTGTTTTATAGATGTGTGTGAGCAGAGTTTGTATGTATGTGCGAGTGTTTTATAGATGTGTGTGTGTGCAGAGTTTGTATGTATGTGCGAGTGTTTTATAGATGTGTGTGTGTGCAGAGTTTGTATGTATGTGCGAGTGTTTTATAGATGTGTGTGTGTGCAGAGTTTGTATGTATGTGCGAGTGTTTTATAGATGTGTGTGTGTGCAGAGTTTGTGTATGTGCGAGTGTTTTATAGATGTGTGTGTTCAGAGTTTGTATGTATGTGCGAGTGTTTTATAGATGTGTGTGAGCAGAGTTTGTATGTATGTGCGAGTGTTTTTTAGATGTGTGTGTTCAGAGTTTGTATGTATGTGCGAGTGTTTTATAGATGTGTGTGTGCAGAGTTTGTTTGTATGTGCGAGTGTTTTATAGATGTGTGTGTGTGCAGAGTTTGTATGTATGTGCGAGTGTTTTTTAGATGTGTGTCTTCAGAGTTTGTATGTATGTGCGAGTGTTTTATAGATGTGTGTGTGTGCAGAGTTTGTATGTATGTGCAAGTGTTTTATAGATGTGTGTGTGTGCAGAGTTTGTATGTATGTGCGAGTGTTTTATAGATGTGTGTGTGCAGAGTTTGTATGTATGTGCGAGTGTTTTATAGATGTGTGTGTGTGTGCAGAGTTTGTATGTATGTGCGAGTGTTTTATAGATGTGTGTGTTCAGAGTTTGTATGTATGTGCGAGTGTTTTTTAGATGTGTGTGTTCAGAGTTTGCATGTATGTGCGAGTGTTTTATAGATGTGTGTGTGCAGAGTTTGTATGTATGTGCGAGTGTTTTATAGATGTGTGTGTGTGCAGAGTTTGTATGTATGTGCGAGTGTTTTATAGATGTGTGTGTGCAGAGTTTGTATGTATGTGCGAGTGTTTTATAGATGTGTGTGTGTGCAGAGTTTGTATGTATGTGCGAGTGTTTTATAGACGTGTGTGTGCAGAGTTTGTATGGATGTGCGAGTGTTTTTTAGATGTGTGTGTTCAGAGTTTGTATGTATGTGCGAGTGTTTTATAGATGTGTGTGTGTGCAGAGTTTGTATGTATGTGCGAGTGTTTTATAGATGTGTGTGAGCAGAGTTTGTATGTATGTGCGAGTGTTTTATAGATGTGTGTGTTCAGAGTTTGTATGTATGTGCGAGTGTTTTTTAGATGTGTGTGTTCAGAGTTTGTATGTATGTGCGAGTGTTTTATAGATGTGTGTGTGCAGAGTTTGTATGTATGTGCGAGTGTTTTATAGATGTGTGTGTGTGCAGAGTTTGTATGTATGTGCGAGTGTTTTATAGATGTGTGTGTGCAGAGTTTGTATGTATGTGCGAGTGTTTTATAGATGTGTGTGTGTGCAGAGTTTGTATGTATGTGCGAGTGTTTTATAGATGTGTGTGTGCAGAGTTTGTATGTATGTGCGAGTGTTTTATATATGTGTGTGAGCAGAGTTTGTATGTATGTGCGAGTGTTTTATAGATGTGTGTGTGCAGAGTTTGTATGTATGTGCGAGTGTTTTATAGATGTGTGTGCAGAGTTTGTATGTATGTGCGAGTGTTTTATAGATGTGTGTGTGTTCAGAGTTTGTATGTATGTGCGAGTGTTTTATAGATGTGTGTGTGTTCAGAGTTTGTATGTATGTGCGAGTGTTTTGTAGATGTGTGTGAGCAGAGTTTGTATGTATGTGCGAGTGTTTTATAGATGTGTGTGTGCAGAGTTTGTATGTATGTGCAAGTGTTTTATAGATGTGTGTGTGTGCAGAGTTTGTATGTATGTGCGAGTGTTTTATAGATGTGTGTGTGCAGAGTTTGTATGTATGTGCGAGTGTTTTATAGATGTGTGTGTGCAGAATTTGTATGTATGTGCGAGTGTTTTATAGATGTGTGTGTGTGCAGAGTTTGTATGTGTGTGCAGAGTTTGTATGTATGTGCGAGTGTTTTATAGATGTGTGTGTGCAGAGTTTGTATGTATGTGCGAGTGTTTTATAGATGTGTGTGTGTGCAGAGTTTGTATGTATGTGCGAGTGTTTTCTAGATGTGTGTGCAGAGTTTGTATGTATGTGCGAGTGTTTTATAGATGTGTGTGAGCAGAGTTTGTATGTATGTGCGAGTGTTTTATAGATGTGTGTGTGTGCAGAGTTTGTATGTATGTGCGAGTGTTTTATAGATGTGTGTGTGCAGAGTTTGTATGTATGTGCGAGTGTTTTATAGATGTGTGTGTGAGCAGAGTTTGTATGTATGTGCGAGTGTTTTATAGATGTGTGTGAGCAGAGTTTGTATGTATGTGCGAGTGTTTTATAGATGTGTGTGTGAGCAGAGTTTGTATGAATGTGCGAGTGTTTTATAGACGTGTGTTTGCAGAGTTTGTATGTATGTGCGAGTGTTTTATAGATGTGTGTGTGAACAGAGTTTGTATGTATGTGTGAGAGTTGTTTAGGTGTGTGTGTGTGCAGAGTTTGTATGTATGTGCGAGTGTTTTATAGACGTGTGTGTGTTTTATAGATGTGAGCGTGCAGAGTTTGTATGTATGTGCGAGTGTTTTATAGATGTGTGTGTGCAGAGTTTGTATGTATGTGCGAGTGTTTTATAGATGTGTGTGTGCAGAGTTTGTATGTATGTGCGAGTGTTTTATAGATGTGTGTGTGCAGAGTTTGTATGTATGTGCGAGTGTTTTATAGATGTGTGTGTGTGCAGAGTTTGTATGTATGTGCGAGTGTTTTGTAGATGTGTGTGAGCAGAGTTTGTATGTATGTGCGAGTGTTTTATAGATGTGTGTGTGTGCAGAGTTTGTATGTATGTGCGAGTGTTTTATAGATGTGTGTGTGCAGAGTTTGTATGTATGTGCGAGTGTTTTATAGATGTGTGTGTGTGCAGAGTTTGTATGTATGTGCGAGTGTTTTATAGATGTGTGTGTGTGCAGAGTTTGTATGTATGTGCGAGTGTTTTATAGATGTGTGTGTGTTCAGAGTTTGTATGTATGTGCGAGTGTTTTATAGATGTGTGTGTGTTCAGAGTTTGTATGTATGTGCGAGTGTTTTGTAGATGTGTGTGAGCAGAGTTTGTATGTATGTGCGAGTGTTTTATAGATGTGTGTGTGCAGAGTTTGTATGTATGTGCAAGTGTTTTATAGATGTGTGTGTGTGCAGAGTTTGTATGTATGTGCGAGTGTTTTATAGATGTGTGTGTGCAGAGTTTGTATGTATGTGCGAGTGTTTTATAGATGTGTGTGTGCAGAATTTGTATGTATGTGCGAGTGTTTTATAGATGTGTGTGTGTGCAGAGTTTGTATGTGTGTGCAGAGTTTGTATGTATGTGCAAGTGTTTTATAGATGTGTGTGTGTGCAGAGTTTGTATGTATGTGCGAGTGTTTTATAGATGTGTGTGTGTGCAGAGTTTGTATGTATGTGCGAGTGTTTTATAGATGTGTGTGTGCAGAGTTTGTATGTATGTGCGAGTGTTTTATAGATGTGTGTGTGTGCAGAGTTTGTATGTATGTGCGAGTGTTTTATAGATGTGTGTGTGCAGAGTTTGTATGGATGTGCGAGTGTTTTTTAGATGTGTGTGTTCAGAGTTTGTATGTATGTGCGAGTGTTTTATAGATGTGTGTGTGTGCAGAGTTTGCATGGATGTGCGAGTGTTTTATAGATGTGTGTGTTCAGAGTTTGTATGCATGTGCGAGTGTTTTATAGATGTGTGTGTGTGCAGAGTTTGTATGGATGTGCGAGTGTTTTATAGATGTGTGTGTTCAGAGTTTGTATGTATGTGCGAGTGTTTTATAGATGTGTGTGTGCAGAGTTTGTATGTATGTGCGAGTGTTTTATAGATGTGTGTGTGTGCAGAGTTTGTATGTATGTGCGAGTGTTTTATAGATGTGTGTGTGCAGAGTTTGTATGTATGTGCGAGTGTTTTTTAGATGTGTGTGTTCAGAGTTTGTATGTATGTGCGAGTGTTTTATAGATGTGTGTGTGTGCAGAGTTTGTATGTATGTGCGAGTGTTTTATAGATGTGTGTGTGAACAGAGTTTGTATGTATGTGCGAGTGTTTTATAGATGTGTGTGCGTGCAGAGTTTGTATGTATGTGCGAGTGTTTTATAGATGTGTGTGAGCAGAGTTTGTATGTATGTGCGAGTGTTTTATAGATGTGTGTGTGCAGAGTTTGTATGTATGTGCGAGTGTTTTATAGATGTGTGTGCGTGCAGAGTTTGTATGTATGTGCGAGTGTTTTATAGATGTGTGTGTGTGTGCAGAGTTTGTATGTATGTGCGAGTGTTTTATAGATGTGTGTGTGAGCAGAGTTTGTATGTATGTGCGAGTGTTTTATAGATGTGTGTGTGTGCAGGGTTTGTATGTATGTGCGAGTGTTTTATAGATGTGTGTGTGCAGAGTTTGTATGTATGTGCGAGTGTTTTATAGATGTGTGTGTGCAGAGTTTGTATGTATGTGCGAGTGTTTTATAGATGTGTGTGCGTGCAGAGTTTGTATGTATGTGCGAGTGTTTTATAGATGTGTGTGCGTGCAGAGTTTGTATGTATGTGCGAGTGTTTTATAGATGTGTGTGTGCAGAGTTTGTATGTATGTGCGAGTGTTTTGTAGATGTGTGTGTGTGCAGAGTTTGTATGTATGTGCGAGTGTTTTGTAGATGTGTGTGAGCAGAGTTTGTATGTATGTGCGAGTGTTTTATAGATGTGTGTGTGCAGAGTTTGTATGTATGTGCGAGTGTTTTATAGATGTGTGTGTGTGCAGAGTTTGTATGTATGTGCGAGTGTTTTATAGATGTGTGTGTGCAGAGTTTGTATGTATGTGCGAGTGTTTTATAGATGCGTGTGTGTGCAGAGTTTGTATGTATGTGCGAGTGTTTTATAGATGTGTGTGTGCAGAGTTTGTATGTATGTGCGAGTGTTTTATAGACGTGTGTGTGCAGAGTTTGTATGTATGTGCGAGTGTTTTATAGACGTGTGTGTGCAGAGTTTGTATGTATGTGCGAGTGTTTTATAGACGTGTGTGAGCAGAGTTTGTATGTATGTGCGAGTGTTTTATAGATGTGTGTGTTCAGAGTTTGTATGTATGTGCGAGTGTTTTATAGATGTGTGTGTGCAGAGTTTGTATGTATGTGCGAGTGTTTTATAGATGTGTGTGTGCAGAGTTTGTACGTATGTGCGAGTGTTTTATAGATGTGTGTGTGCAGAGTTTGTATGTATGTGCGAGTGTTTTATAGATGTGTGTGTGTGCAGAGTTTGTATGTATGTGCGAGTGTTTTATAGATGTGTGTGTGTGTGCAGATTTTGTATGTATGTGCGAGTGTTTTATAGACGTGTGTGTGCAGAGTTTGTATGTATGTGCGAGTGTTTTATAGATGTGTGTGTGTGCAGAGTTTGTATGTATGTGCGAGTGTTTTATAGATGTGTGTGTGCAGAGTTTGTATGTATGTGCGAGTGTTTTATAGACGTGTGTGTGCAGAGTTTGTATGTATGTGCGAGTGTTTTATAGATGTGTGTGTGCAGAGTTTGTATGTATGTGCGAGTGTTTTATAGATGTGTGTGTGAGCAGAGTTTGTATGTATGTGCGAGTGTTTTATAGATGTGTGTGAGCAGAGTTTGTATGTATGTGCGAGTGTTTTATAGATGTGTGTGTGAGCAGAGTTTGTATGAATGTGCGAGTGTTTTATAGACGTGTGTTTGCAGAGTTTGTATGTATGTGCGAGTGTTTTATAGATGTGTGTGTGAACAGAGTTTGTATGTATGTGTGAGAGTTGTTTAGGTGTGTGTGTGTGCAGAGTTTGTATGTATGTGCGAGTGTTTTATAGACGTGTGTGTGTTTTATAGATGTGAGAGTGCAGAGTTTGTATGTATGTGTGAGTGTTTTATAGATGTGTGTGTGCAGAGTTTGTATGTATGTGCGAGTGTTTTATAGATGTGTGTGTGCAGAGTTTGTATGTATGTGCGAGTGTTTTATAGATGTGTGTGTGTGCAGAGTTTGTATGTATGTGCGAGTGTTTTATAGATGTGTGTGAGCAGAGTTTGTATGTATGTGCGAGTATTTATATAGATGTGTGTGTGTGCAGAGTTTGTATGTATGTGCGAGTGTTTTATAGATGTGTGTGTGCAGAGTTTGTATGTATGTGCGAGTGTTTTATAGATGTGTGTGTGCAGAGTTTGTATGTATGTGCGAGTGTTTTATAGATGTGTGTGTGTGCAGAGTTTGTATGTATGTGCGAGTGTTTTGTAGATGTGTGTGAGCAGAGTTTGTATGTATGTGCGAGTGTTTTATAGATGTGTGTGTGTGCAGAGTTTGTATGTATGTGCGAGTGTTTTATAGATGTGTGTGTGTGCAGAGTTTGTATGTATGTGCGAGTGTTTTATAGATGTGTGTGTGTGCAGAGTTTGTATGTATGTGCGAGTGTTTTCTAGATGTGTGTGCAGAGTTTGTATGTATGTGCGAGTGTTTTATAGATGTGTGTGAGCAGAGTTTGTATGTATGTGCGAGTGTTTTATAGATGTGTGTGTGTGCAGAGTTTGTATGTATGTGCGAGTGTTTTATAGATGTGTGTGTGCAGAGTTTGTATGTATGTGCGAGTGTTTTATAGATGTGTGTGTGTGCAGAGTTTGTATGTATGTGCGAGTGTTTTATAGATGTGTGTGTGCAGAGTTTGTATGTATGTGCGAGTGTTTTATAGACGTGTGTGTGCAGAGTTTGTATGTATGTGCGAGTGTTTTATAGATGTGTGTGTGCAGAGTTTGTATGTATGTGCGAGTGTTTTATAGATGTGTGTGTGAGCAGAGTTTGTATGTATGTGCGAGTGTTTTATAGATGTGTGTGAGCAGAGTTTGTATGTATGTGCGAGTGTTTTATAGATGTGTGTGTGAGCAGAGTTTGTATGAATGTGCGAGTGTTTTATAGACGTGTGTTTGCAGAGTTTGTATGTATGTGCGAGTGTTTTATAGATGTGTGTGTGAACAGAGTTTGTATGTATGTGTGAGAGTTGTTTAGGTGTGTGTGTGTGCAGAGTTTGTATGTATGTGCGAGTGTTTTATAGACGTGTGTGTGTTTTATAGATGTGAGCGTGCAGAGTTTGTATGTATGTGCGAGTGTTTTATAGATGTGTGTGTGCAGAGTTTGTATGTATGTGCGAGTGTTTTATAGATGTGTGTGTGCAGAGTTTGTATGTATGTGCGAGTGTTTTATAGATGTGTGTGTGTGCAGAGTTTGTATGTATGTGCGAGTGTTTTATAGATGTGTGTGAGCAGAGTTTGTATGTATGTGCGAGTATTTATATAGATGTGTGTGTGTGCAGAGTTTGTATGTATGTGCGAGTGTTTTATAGATGTGTGTGTGCAGAGTTTGTATGTATGTGCGAGTGTTTTATAGATGTGTGTGTGCAGAGTTTGTATGTATGTGCGAGTGTTTTATAGATGTGTGTGTGTGCAGAGTTTGTATGTATGTGCGAGTGTTTTGTAGATGTGTGTGAGCAGAGTTTGTATGTATGTGCGAGTGTTTTATAGATGTGTGTGTGTGCAGAGTTTGTATGTATGTGCGAGTGTTTTATAGATGTGTGTGTGTGCAGAGTTTGTATGTATGTGCGAGTGTTTTATAGATGTGTGTGTGTGCAGAGTTTGTATGTATGTGCGAGTGTTTTCTAGATGTGTGTGCAGAGTTTGTATGTATGTGCGAGTGTTTTATAGATGTGTGTGAGCAGAGTTTGTATGTATGTGCGAGTGTTTTATAGATGTGTGTGTGTGCAGAGTTTGTATGGATGTGCGAGTGTTTTTTAGATGTGTGTGTTCAGAGTTTGTATGTATGTGCGAGTGTTTTATAGATGTGTGTGTGTGCAGAGTTTGTATGTATGTGCGAGTGTTTTATAGATGTGTGTGCGTGCAGAGTTTGTATGTATGTGCGAGTGTTTTTTAGATGTGTGTGTTCAGAGTTTGTATATATGTGCGAGTGTTTTATAGATATGTGTGTGTGTGCAGAGTTTGTATGTATGTGCGAGTGTTTTATAGATGTGTGTGTTCAGAGTTTGTATGTATGTGCGAGTGTTTTTTAGATATGTGTGTTCAGAGTTTGTATGTATGTGCGAGTGTTTTATAGATGTGTGTGTGTGTGCAGAGTTTGTATGTATGTGCGAGTGTTTTATAGATGTGTGTGTTCAGAGTTTGTATGTATGTGCGAGTGTTTTTTAGATGTGTGTGTTCAGAGTTTGTATGTATGTGCGAGTGTTTTATAGATGTGTGTGTGCAGAGTTTGTATGTATGTGCGAGTGTTTTATAGATGTGTGTGTGTGCAGAGTTTGTATGTATGTGCGAGTGTTTTATAGATGTGTGTGTGTGCAGAGTTTGTATGTATGTGCGAATGTTTTATAGATGTGTGTGTGTGCAGAGTTTGTATGTATGTGCGAATGTTTTATAGATGTGTGTGTGCAGAGTTTGTATGTATGTGCGAGTGTTTTATAGATGTGTGTGTGTGCAGAGTTTGTATGTATGTGCGAATGTTTTATAGATGTGTGTGTGCAGAGTTTGTATGTATGTGCGAATGTTTTATAGATGTGTGTGTGTGCAGAGTTTGTATGTGTGTGCAGAGTTTGTATGTATGTGCGAGTGTTTTATAGATGTGTGTGTGTGCAGAGTTTGTACGTATGTGCGAGTGTTTTATAGATGTGTGTGTGTGCAGAGTTTGTATGTATGTGCGAGTGTTTTATAGATGTGTGTGTGTGCAGAGTTTGTATGTATGTGCGAGTGTTTTATAGATGTGTGTGTGTGCAGAGTTTGTATGTATGTGCGAGTGTTTTATAGATGTGTGTGTGTGCAGAGTTTGTATGTATGTGCGAGTGTTTTATAGATGTGTGTGTGTGCAGAGTTTGTATGTATGTGCGAGTGTTTTATAGATGTGTGTGTTCAGAGTTTGTATGTATGTGCGAGTGTTTTATAGATGTGTGTGTGTGTGCAGAGTTTGTATGTATGTGCGAGTGTTTTATAGACGTGTGTGTGCAGAGTTTGTATGTATGTGCGAGTGTTTTATAGATGTGTGTGTGTGCAGAGTTTGTATGTATGTGCGAGTGTTTTTTAGATGTGTGTGTTCTGAGTTTGTATGTATGTGCGAGTGTTTTATAGATGTGTGTGTGTGCAGAGTTTGTATGTATGGGCGAGTGTTTTATAGATGTGTGTGAGCAGAGTTTGTATGTATGTGCGAGTGTTTTATAGATGTGTGTGTGTGCAGAGTTTGTATGTATGTGCGAGTGTTTTATAGATGTGTGTGAGCAGAGTTTGTATGAATGTGCGAGTGTTTTATAGATGTGTGTGTGCAGAGTTTGTATGTATGTGCGAGTGTTTTATAGATGTGTGTGAGCAGAGTTTGTATGTATGTGCGAGTGTTTTATAGATGTGTGTGAGCAGAGTTTGTATGTATGTGCGAGTGTTTTATAGATGTGTGTGTGAGCAGAGTTTGTATGTATGTGCGAGTGTTTTATAGATGTGTGTGTGTGCAGAGTTTGTATGTATGTGCGAGTGTTTTATAGATGTGTGTGTGTGCAGAGTTTGTACGTATGTGGGAGTGTTTTATAGATGTGTGTGTTCAGAGTTTGTATGTATGTGCGAGTGTTTTATAGATGTGTGTGTGCAGAGTTTGTATGTATGTGCGAGTGTTTTATAGATGTGTGTGTGCAGAGTTTGTATGTATGTGCGAGTGTTTTATAGATGTGTGTGTGTGCAGAGTTTGTATGTATGTGCGAGTGTTTTATAGATGTGTGTGTGTGCAGAGTTTGTACGTATGTGGGAGTGTTTTATATATGTGTGTGTTCAGAGTTTGTATGTATGTGCGAGTGTTTTATAGATGTGTGTGTTCAGAGTTTGTATGTATGTGCGAGTGTTTTATAGATGTGTGTGTTCAGAGTTTGTATGTATGTGCGAGTGTTTTATAGATGTGTGTGTGCAGAGTTTGTATGTATGTGCGAGTGTTTTATAGATGTGTGTGTGTGCAGAGTTTGTATGTATGTGCGAGTGTTTTATAGATGTGTGTGTGTGCAGAGTTTGTACGTATGTGGGAGTGTTTTATAGATGTGTGTGTGCAGAGTTTGTACGTATGTGGGAGTGTTTTATAGATGTGTGTGTGTGCAGAGTTTGTATGTATGTGCGAGTGTTTTATAGATGTGTGTGTGTGCAGAGTTTGTATGTATGTGCGAGTGTTTTATAGATGTGTGTGTGCAGAGTTTGTATGTATGTGCGAGTGTTTTATAGACGTGTGTGTGCAGAGTTTGTATGTATGTGCGAGTGTTTTATAGATGTGTGTGAGCAGAGTTTGTATGTATGTGCGAGTGTTTTATAGATGTGTGTGTGCAGAGTTTGTATGTATGTGCGAGTGTTTTATAGATGTGTGTGTGTGCAGAGTTTGTATGTATGTGCGAGTGTTTTATAGATCTGTGTGTGCAGAGTTTGTATGTATGTGCGAGTGTTTTATAGATGTGTGTGCGCAGAGTTTGTATGTATGTGCGAGTGTTTTATAGATGTGTGTGCGCAGAGTTTGTATGTATGTGCGAGTGTTTTATAGATGTGTGTGCGCAGAGTTTGTATGTATGTGCGAGTGTTTTATAGAGGTGTGTGTGCAGAGTTTTTATGTATGTGCGAGTGTTTTATAAATGTGTGTGTTCAGAGTTTGTATGTATGTGCGAGTGTTTTATAGATGTGTGTGTGTGCAGAGTTTGTATGGATGTGCGAGTGTTTTTTAGATGTGTGTGTTCAGAGTTTGTATGTATGTGCGAGTGTTTTATAGATGTGTGTGTGTGCAGAGTTTGTATGTATGTGCGAATGTTTTATAGATGTGTGTGTGTGCAGAGTTTGTATGTATGTGCGAATGTTTTATAGATGTGTGTGTGCAGAGTTTGTATGTATGTGCGAGTGTTTTATAGATGTGTGTGTGTGCAGAGTTTCTATGTATGTGCGAATGTTTTATAGATGTGTGTGTGTGCAGAGTTTGTACGTATGTGCGAGTGTTTTATAGATGTGTGTGTGCAGAGTTTGTATGTATGTGCGAGTGTTTTATAGATGTGTGTGTGTGCAGAGTTTGTATGTATGTGCGAGTGTTTTATAGATGTGTGTGTGCAGAGTTTGTATGTATGTGCGAGTGTTTTATAGATGTGTGTGCGCAGAGTTTGTATGTATGTGCGAGTGTTTTATAGATGTGTGTGTGCAGAGTTTGTATGTATGTGCGAGTGTTTTATAGATGTGTGTGTTCAGAGTTTGTATGTATGTGCGAGTGTTTTATAGATGTGTGTTAGTGCAGAGTTTGTATAAATGTGCGAGTGTTTTTTAGATGTGTGTGTTCAGAGTTTGTATGTATGTGCGAGTGTTTTATAGATGTGTGTGTGTGCAGAGTTTGTATGTATGTGCTAGTGTTTTATAGATGTGTGTGTGTGTGCAGAGTTTGTATGTATGTGCGAGTGTTTTATATATGTGTGTGTGTTCAGAGTTTGTATGTATGTGCGAGTGTTTTATAGATGTGTGTGAGCAGAGTTTGTATGTATGTGCGAGTGTTTTTTAGATGTGTGTGTGCAGAGTTTGTATGTATGTGCGAGTGTTTTATAGATGTGTGTGTGCAGAGTTTGTATGGATGTGCGAGTGTTTTTTAGATGTGTGTGTTCAGAGTTTGTATGTATGTGCGTGTGTTTTATAGATGTGTGTGTGTGCAGAGTTTGTATGGATGTGCGAGTGTTTTATAGATGTGTGTGTTCAGAGTTTGTATGTATGTGCGAGTGTTTTATAGATGTGTGTGAGCAGAGTTTGTATGTATGTGCGAGTGTTTTATAGATGTGTGTGTGTGCAGAGTTTGTATGTATGTGCGAGTGTTTTATAGATGTGTGTGTGTGCAGAGTTTGTATGTATGTGCGAGTGTTTTATAGATGTGTGTGTGTGCAGAGTTTGTGTATGTGCGAGTGTTTTATAGATGTGTGTGTTCAGAGTTTGTATGTATGTGCGAGTGTTTTATAGATGTGTGTGAGCAGAGTTTGTATGTATGTGCGAGTGTTTTTTAGATGTGTGTGTTCAGAGTTTGTATGTATGTGCGAGTGTTTTATAGATGTGTGTGTGCAGAGTTTGTTTGTATGTGCGAGTGTTTTATAGATGTGTGTGTGTGCAGAGTTTGTATGTATGTGCGAGTGTTTTTTAGATGTGTGTCTTCAGAGTTTGTATGTATGTGCGAGTGTTTTATAGATGTGTGTGTGTGCAGAGTTTGTATGTATGTGCAAGTGTTTTATAGATGTGTGTGTGTGCAGAGTTTGTATGTATGTGCGAGTGTTTTATAGATGTGTGTGTGCAGAGTTTGTATGTATGTGCGAGTGTTTTATAGATGTGTGTGTGTGTGCAGAGTTTGTATGTATGTGCGAGTGTTTTATAGATGTGTGTGTTCAGAGTTTGTATGTATGTGCGAGTGTTTTTTAGATGTGTGTGTTCAGAGTTTGCATGTATGTGCGAGTGTTTTATAGATGTGTGTGTGCAGAGTTTGTATGTATGTGCGAGTGTTTTATAGATGTGTGTGTGTGCAGAGTTTGTATGTATGTGCGAGTGTTTTATAGATGTGTGTGTGCAGAGTTTGTATGTATGTGCGAGTGTTTTATAGATGTGTGTGTGTGCAGAGTTTGTATGTATGTGCGAGTGTTTTATAGACGTGTGTGTGCAGAGTTTGTATGGATGTGCGAGTGTTTTTTAGATGTGTGTGTTCAGAGTTTGTATGTATGTGCGAGTGTTTTATAGATGTGTGTGTGTGCAGAGTTTGTATGTATGTGCGAGTGTTTTATAGATGTGTGTGTTCAGAGTTTGTATGTATGTGCGAGTGTTTTATAGATGTGTGTGTTCAGAGTTTGTATGTATGTGCGAGTGTTTTTTAGATGTGTGTGTTCAGAGTTTGTATGTATGTGCGAGTGTTTTATAGATGTGTGTGTGCAGAGTTTGTATGTATGTGCGAGTGTTTTATAGATGTGTGTGTGTGCAGAGTTTGTATGTATGTGCGAGTGTTTTATAGATGTGTGTGTGCAGAGTTTGTATGTATGTGCGAGTGTTTTATAGATGTGTGTGTGTGCAGAGTTTGTATGTATGTGCGAGTGTTTTATAGATGTGTGTGTGCAGAGTTTGTATGTATGTGCGAGTGTTTTATATATGTGTGTGAGCAGAGTTTGTATGTATGTGCGAGTGTTTTATAGATGTGTGTGTGCAGAGTTTGTATGTATGTGCGAGTGTTTTATAGATGTGTGTGCAGAGTTTGTATGTATGTGCGAGTGTTTTATAGATGTGTGTGTGTGCAGAGTTTGTATGTATGTGCGAGTGTTTTATAGATGTGTGTGTGCAGAGTTTGTATGTATGTGCGAGTGTTTTTTAGATGTGTGTGTTCAGAGTTTGTATGTATGTGCGAGTGTTTTATAGATGTGTGTGTGTGCAGAGTTTGTATGTATGTGCGAGTGTTTTATAGATGTGTGTGTGAACAGAGTTTGTATGTATGTGCGAGTGTTTTATAGATGTGTGTGCGTGCAGAGTTTGTATGTATGTGCGAGTGTTTTATAGATGTGTGTGAGCAGAGTTTGTATGTATGTGCGAGTGTTTTATAGATGTGTGTGTGCAGAGTTTGTATGTATGTGCGAGTGTTTTATAGATGTGTGTGCGTGCAGAGTTTGTATGTATGTGCGAGTGTTTTATAGATGTGTGTGTGTGCAGAGTTTGTATGTATGTGCGAGTGTTTTATAGATGTGTGTGTGCAGAGTTTGTATGTATGTGCGAGTGTTTTATAGATGTGTGTGTGTGCAGAGTTTGTATGTATGTGCGAGTGTTTTATAGATGTGTGTGTGCAGAGTTTGTATGTATGTGCGAGTGTTTTATATATGTGTGTGAGCAGAGTTTGTATGTATGTGCGAGTGTTTTATAGATGTGTGTGTGCAGAGTTTGTATGTATGTGCGAGTGTTTTATAGATGTGTGTGCAGAGTTTGTATGTATGTGCGAGTGTTTTATAGATGTGTGTGTGTTCAGAGTTTGTATGTATGTGCGAGTGTTTTATAGATGTGTGTGTGTTCAGAGTTTGTATGTATGTGCGAGTGTTTTGTAGATGTGTGTGAGCAGAGTTTGTATGTATGTGCGAGTGTTTTATAGATGTGTGTGTGCAGAGTTTGTATGTATGTGCAAGTGTTTTATAGATGTGTGTGTGTGCAGAGTTTGTATGTATGTGCGAGTGTTTTATAGATGTGTGTGTGCAGAGTTTGTATGTATGTGCGAGTGTTTTATAGATGTGTGTGTGCAGAATTTGTATGTATGTGCGAGTGTTTTATAGATGTGTGTGTGTGCAGAGTTTGTATGTGTGTGCAGAGTTTGTATGTATGTGCGAGTGTTTTATAGATGTGTGTGTGTGCAGAGTTTGTATGTATGTGCGAGTGTTTTATAGATGTGTGTGTGTGCAGAGTTTGTATGTATGTGCGAGTGTTTTATAGATGTGTGTGTGTGCAGAGTTTGTATGTATGTGCGAGTGTTTTATAGATGTGTGTGTGTGCAGAGTTTGTATGTATGTGCGAGTGTTTTATAGATGTGTGTGTGCAGAGTTTGTATGGATGTGCGAGTGTTTTTTAGATGTGTGTGTTCAGAGTTTGTATGTATGTGCGAGTGTTTTATAGATGTGTGTGTGTGCAGAGTTTGCATGGATGTGCGAGTGTTTTATAGATGTGTGTGTGTGCAGAGTTTGTATGTATGTGCGAGTGTTTTATAGATGTGTGTGTGCAGAGTTTGTATGGATGTGCGAGTGTTTTATATATGTGTGTGAGCAGAGTTTGTATGTATGTGCGAGTGTTTTATAGATGTGTGTGTGCAGAGTTTGTATGTATGTGCGAGTGTTTTATAGATGTGTGTGCAGAGTTTGTATGTATGTGCGAGTGTTTTATAGATGTGTGTGTGTTCAGAGTTTGTATGTATGTGCGAGTGTTTTATAGATGTGTGTGTGTTCAGAGTTTGTATGTATGTGCGAGTGTTTTGTAGATGTGTGTGAGCAGAGTTTGTATGTATGTGCGAGTGTTTTATAGATGTGTGTGTGCAGAGTTTGTATGTATGTGCAAGTGTTTTATAGATGTGTGTGTGTGCAGAGTTTGTATGTATGTGCGAGTGTTTTATAGATGTGTGTGTGCAGAGTTTGTATGTATGTGCGAGTGTTTTATAGATGTGTGTGTGCAGAATTTGTATGTATGTGCGAGTGTTTTATAGATGTGTGTGTGTGCAGAGTTTGTATGTGTGTGCAGAGTTTGTATGTATGTGCGAGTGTTTTATAGATGTGTGTGTGTGCAGAGTTTGTATGTATGTGCGAGTGTTTTATAGATGTGTGTGTGTGCAGAGTTTGTATGTATGTGCGAGTGTTTTATAGATGTGTGTGTGTGCAGAGTTTGTATGTATGTGCGAGTGTTTTATAGATGTGTGTGTGTGCAGAGTTTGTATGTATGTGCGAGTGTTTTATAGATGTGTGTGTGCAGAGTTTGTATGGATGTGCGAGTGTTTTTTAGATGTGTGTGTTCAGAGTTGTTGTATGTGAGTGTTTGGTGCGAGTGTTTTTATAGATGTGTGTGTGTGCAGAGTTTGCATGGATGTGCGAGTGTTTTATAGATGTGTGTGTGTGCAGAGTTTGTATGTATGTGCGAGTGTTTTATAGATGTGTGTGTGCAGAGTTTGTATGGATGTGCGAGTGTTTTTTAGATGTGTGTGTTCAGAGTTTGTATGTATGTGCGAGTGTTTTATAGATGTGTGTGTGTGCAGAGTTTGCATGGATGTGCGAGTGTTTTATAGATGTGTGTGTTCAGAGTTTGTATGCATGTGCGAGTGTTTTATAGATGTGTGTGTGCAGAGTTTGTATGGATGTGCGAGTGTTTTATAGATGTGTGTGTTCAGAGTTTGTATGTATGTGCGAGTGTTTTATAGATGTGTGTGTGCAGAGTTTGTATGTATGTGCGAGTGTTTTATAGATGTGTGTGTGTGCAGAGTTTGTATGTATGTGCGAGTGTTTTATAGATGTGTGTGTGCAGAGTTTGTATGTATGTGCGAGTGTTTTTTAGATGTGTGTGTTCAGAGTTTGTATGTATGTGCGAGTGTTTTATAGATGTGTGTGTGTGCAGAGTTTGTATGTATGTGCGAGTGTTTTATAGATGTGTGTGTGAACAGAGTTTGTATGTATGTGCGAGTGTTTTATAGATGTGTGTGAGCAGAGTTTGTATGTATGTGCGAGTGTTTTATAGATGTGTGTGTGCAGAGTTTGTATGTATGTGCGAGTGTTTTATAGATGTGTGTGCGTGCAGAGTTTGTATGTATGTGCGAGTGTTTTATTGTGTGTGTGCAGAGTTTGTATGTATGTGCGAGTGTTTTATAGATGTGTGTGTGAGCAGAGTTTGTATGTATGTGCGAGTGTTTTATAGATGTGTGTGTGCAGAGTTTGTACGTATGTGCGAGTGTTTTATAGATGTGTGTGTGCAGAGTTTGTATGTATGTGCGAGTGTTTTATAGATGTGTGTGTGTGCAGAGTTTGTATGTATGTGCGAGTGTTTTGTAGATGTGTGTGAGCAGAGTTTGTATGTATGTGCGAGTGTTTTATAGATGTGTGTGTGCAGAGTTTGTATGTATGTGCGAGTGTTTTATAGATGTGTGTGTTCAGAGTTTGTATGTATGTGCGAGTGTTTTATAGATGTGTGTGTGCAGAGTTTGTATGTATGTGCGAGTGTTTTTTAGATGTGTGTGTGCAGAGTTTGTATGTATGTGCGAGTGTTTTATAGATGCGTGTGTGTGCAGAGTTTGTATGTATGTGCGAGTGTTTTATAGATGTGTGTGTGCAGAGTTTGTATGTATGTGCGAGTGTTTTATAGACGTGTGTGTGCAGAGTTTGTATGTATGTGCGAGTGTTTTATAGATGTGTGTGAGCAGAGTTTGTATGTATGTGCGAGTGTTTTATAGATGTGTGTGTGCAGAGTTTGTACGTATGTGCGAGTGTTTTATAGATGTGTGTGTGCAGAGTTTGTATGTATGTGCGAGTGTTTTATAGATGTGTGTGTGTGCAGAGTTTGTATGTATGTGCGAGTGTTTTGTAGATGTGTGTGAGCAGAGTTTGTATGTATGTGCGAGTGTTTTATAGATGTGTGTGTGCAGAGTTTGTATGTATGTGCGAGTGTTTTATAGATGTGTGTGTTCAGAGTTTGTATGTATGTGCGAGTGTTTTATAGATTTGTGTGTGTGCAGAGTTTGTATGTATGTGCGAGTGTTTTATAGATGTGTGTGTGCAGAGTTTGTATGTATGTGCGAGTGTTTTATAGATGGTGTGTGTGCAGAGTTTGTATGTATGTGCGAGTGTTTTATAGATGTGTGTGTGCAGAGTTTGTATGTATGTGCGAGTGTTTTATAGACGTGTGTGTGCAGAGTTTGTATGTATGTGCGAGTGTTTTATAGATGTGTGTGAGCAGAGTTTGTATGTATGTGCGAGTGTTTTATAGATGTGTGTGTTCAGAGTTTGTATGTATGTGCGAGTGTTTTATAGATGTGTGTGTGCAGAGTTTGTATGTATGTGCGAGTGTTTTATAGATGTGTGTGTGCAGAGTTTGTACGTATGTGCGAGTGTTTTATAGATGTGTGTGTGCAGAGTTTGTATGTATGTGCGAGTGTTTTATAGATGTGTGTGTGTGCAGAGTTTGTATGTATGTGCGAGTGTTTTATAGATGTGTGTGTGTGTGCAGATTTTGTATGTATGTGCGAGTGTTTTATAGACGTGTGTGTGCAGAGTTTGTATGTATGTGCGAGTGTTTTATAGATGTGTGTGTGTGCAGAGTTTGTATGTATGTGCGAGTGTTTTATAGATGTGTGTGTGCAGAGTTTGTATGTATGTGCGAGTGTTTTATAGACGTGTGTGTGCAGAGTTTGTATGTATGTGCGAGTGTTTTATAGATGTGTGTGTGCAGAGTTTGTATGTATGTGCGAGTGTTTTATAGATGTGTGTGTGAGCAGAGTTTGTATGTATGTGCGAGTGTTTTATAGATGTGTGTGAGCAGAGTTTGTATGTATGTGCGAGTGTTTTATAGATGTGTGTGTGAGCAGAGTTTGTATGAATGTGCGAGTGTTTTATAGACGTGTGTTTGCAGAGTTTGTATGTATGTGCGAGTGTTTTATAGATGTGTGTGTGAACAGAGTTTGTATGTATGTGTGAGAGTTGTTTAGGTGTGTGTGTGTGCAGAGTTTGTATGTATGTGCGAGTGTTTTATAGACGTGTGTGTGTTTTATAGATGTGAGCGTGCAGAGTTTGTATGTATGTGCGAGTGTTTTATAGATGTGTGTGTGCAGAGTTTGTATGTATGTGCGAGTGTTTTATAGATGTGTGTGTGCAGAGTTTGTATGTATGTGCGAGTGTTTTATAGATGTGTGTGTGTGCAGAGTTTGTATGTATGTGCGAGTGTTTTATAGATGTGTGTGAGCAGAGTTTGTATGTATGTGCGAGTATTTATATAGATGTGTGTGTGTGCAGAGTTTGTATGTATGTGCGAGTGTTTTATAGATGTGTGTGTGCAGAGTTTGTATGTATGTGCGAGTGTTTTATAGATGTGTGTGTGCAGAGTTTGTATGTATGTGCGAGTGTTTTATAGATGTGTGTGTGTGCAGAGTTTGTATGTATGTGCGAGTGTTTTGTAGATGTGTGTGAGCAGAGTTTGTATGTATGTGCGAGTGTTTTATAGATGTGTGTGTGTGCAGAGTTTGTATGTATGTGCGAGTGTTTTATAGATGTGTGTGTGTGCAGAGTTTGTATGTATGTGCGAGTGTTTTATAGATGTGTGTGTGTGCAGAGTTTGTATGTATGTGCGAGTGTTTTCTAGATGTGTGTGCAGAGTTTGTATGTATGTGCGAGTGTTTTATAGATGTGTGTGAGCAGAGTTTGTATGTATGTGCGAGTGTTTTATAGATGTGTGTGTGCAGAGTTTGTATGTATGTGCGAGTGTTTTATAGATGTGTGTGTGTGCAGAGTTTGTATGTATGTGCGAGTGTTTTATAGATGTGTGTGTGCAGAGTTTGTATGTATGTGCGAGTGTTTTATAGATGTGTGTGTTCAGAGTTTGTATGTATGTGCGAGTGTTTTATAGATGTGTGTGAGCAGAGTTTGTATGTATGTGCGAGTGTTTTATAGATGTGTGTGTGTGCAGAGTTTGTATGTATGTGCGAGTGTTTTATAGATGTGTGTGTGCAGAGTTTGTATGTATGTGCGAGTGTTTTATAGACGTGTGTGTGCAGAGTTTGTATGTATGTGCGAGTGTTTTATAGATGTGTGTGTGTGTGCAGAGTTTGTATGTATGTGCGAGTGTTTTATAGACGTGTGTGTGCAGAGTTTGTATGTATGTGCGAGTGTTTTATAGATGTGTGTGTGTGCAGAGTTTGTATGTATGTGCGAGTGTTTTTAAGATGTGTGTGTTCAGAGTTTGTATGTATGTGCGAGTGTTTTATAGATGTGTGTGTGCAGAGTTTGTATGTATGTGCGAGTGTTTTATAGATGTGTGTGTGTGCAGAGTTTGTATGTATGTGCGAGTGTTTTATAGATGTGTGTGAGCAGAGTTTGTATGTATGTGCGAGTGTTTTATAGATGTGTGTGTGCAGAGTTTGTATGTATGTGCGAGTGTTTTATAGATGTGTGTGTGTGCAGAGTTTGTATGTATGTGCGAGTGTTTTATAGATGTGTGTGTGTGCAGAGTTTGTATGTATGTGCGAGTGTTTTATAGATGTGTGTGTGCAGAGTTTGTATGTATGTGCGAGTGTTTTATAGATGTGTGTGTGCAGAGTTTGTATGTATGTGCGAGTGTTTTATAGATGTGTGTGTGTGCAGAGTTTGTATGTATGTGCGAGTGTTTTGTAGATGTGTGTGAGCAGAGTTTGTATGTATGTGCGAGTGTTTTATAGATGTGTGTGTGTGCAGAGTTTGTATGTATGTGCGAGTGTTTTATAGATGTGTGTGTGTGCAGAGTTTGTATGTATGTGCGAGTGTTTTATAGATGTGTGTGTGTGCAGAGTTTGTATGTATGTGCGAGTGTTTTCTAGATGTGTGTGCAGAGTTTGTATGTATGTGCGAGTGTTTTATAGATGTGTGTGAGCAGAGTTTGTATGTATGTGCGAGTGTTTTATAGATGTGTGTGTGCAGAGTTTGTATGTATGTGCGAGTGTTTTATAGATGTGTGTGTGTGCAGAGTTTGTATGTATGTGCGAGTGTTTTATAGATGTGTGTGTGCAGAGTTTGTATGTATGTGCGAGTGTTTTATAGATGTGTGTGTTCAGAGTTTGTATGTATGTGCGAGTGTTTTATAGATGTGTGTGAGCAGAGTTTGTATGTATGTGCGAGTGTTTTATAGATGTGTGTGTGTGCAGAGTTTGTATGTAATGTGCGAGTGTTTTATAGATGTGTGTGTGCAGAGTTTGTATGTATGTGCGAGTGTTTTATAGATGTGTGTGTGTGCAGAGTTTGTATGTATGTGCGAGTGTTTTATAGATGTGTGTGTGTGTGCAGAGTTTGTATGTATGTGCGAGTGTTTTATAGATGTGTGTGTGTGCAGAGTTTGTATGTATGTGCGAGTGTTTTATAGATGTGTGTGTGTGCAGAGTTTGTATGTATGTGCGAGTGTTTTATAGACGTGTGTGTGTGCAGAGTTTGTATGTATGTGCGAGTGTTTTATAGATGTGTGTGTGTGCAGAGTTTGTATGAATGTGCGAGTGTTTTATAGATGTGTGTGTGTGCAGAGTTTGTATGTATGTGC